>NC_136768.1:27656455-27956239 GCF_947034865.1 Barbatula barbatula | reverse complement strand
AAATTGACTTAAAACAGTCCTTTTATTACATTGCATGTGCTGTTAAAGCATATTATATTTTACAATTATTATAATTTCATTCTCAAGTCACTTTTGTCTTGCAATATATGTCAGTTGTATTTGATGTATTTTTCAGGAAATATTGTGGGGCGGGGCTTAATCATTTCAATGTTTGATTGGATCATGATATTACTGATATTAACAACATATTTTTTATGAAATGTAACATTCTGATAAAAACTAATAATATAACAGTTTTTGCCTTCGCAGAAAGTTTATAAAAAAGCATTTCCTGATTAAATATATCATAGGGAATGTTAAAAACAAACTACATTGAGTCCATGTGCTTTCATGTCGTATTAAAACATCCCTTGTCATGTCGACAGAGGCAACTTAAGAGAGAAATGTAGAATATAAGAAAAATGGTTGAGGTTGTGTCAAGAGATTTTAATTGACAGCTGTTCAAATCCCCTAGATAGACAGCTTGCCTTTCCTCCAGATTAGGAATTAAGATGAGCTGGAAGAGAGAAAATCAAAGGCGGTCCATTCATCCATCCGTCCTGTTAAATATGTGAACTGTAAGTGTGTGTTTGTGCAGATAAACCCGACTCATCATAGTTTTTCAATCCACTGGGATTTATTTTTTACGAGCGAATGCCGCTGTGTGTTGGATTGATTCTGAAATGTACATGAGCAGATTATCCTATACAGCAATATACAGAAATGAATGTTGCATCAGGAATATTCTTTATAAATATTTCTATGGGCAAGGAATATGTTGTTTGAAGGGTTAAGTTTGGCAGCAGATGCCCTCTGTGACTGATGCTGAGAACACCACAGGGAGTTTGGGACAGATCCGGTCCAGAGGCTTTCCGCAAGCTCAAATGCTTATTTTCTTCTGGAGAGTTTGTAGCGGAGAAAGATTTTGAGTGCTTACAGAACAAAGGAAGAAAGGTCCTTTAAAATAGCCCAGAGATTAAAAAAAGACCAAATTCTGTTTACATTTACAGAAATAACTCAGCCGTGTGATGCACTTTCCATCTGTCGAGGGTGTTTCCCATCCTCGGCCTGAGAGAACTGGGATAGACTCCAACACTTCACATGACCCCAATAAGGATAAGCGGTACAGCGAATGTTATATTCATATTCTCTTGAATTCTGTCACAAACTGGAGCTAATGAATGAATGCATATTCATCACTTGTGCATGCTAATAAATATATGAAATGCATATTAGCAATATTTGTTTGATTAAGAAAAAAAGATCATTGAAAACTCTCATCTTTATATGAAACAGTGCGATCATCATCCGGTGTTTTACTCAGACGTTAGTGGGGATCTTAACACTGTTAACACCCAACATGTGCTGCGTGGGAAGTCACTGACAAAGCATCCCATCTCTGTGTTGTCTTATTCACAAACGCTGTTCGGCATTATACAGTCAAAACCAAACTGACCAGCAGAAAACAGGCCACGATAAAAAGCGTCACCAACCGGCTGTCAGATGAATCACAAAGTTGAAAATGTATTTAAAGCAAAGAAGTATTTGGAGTCGAAAGAAAAACCTGATCGTGACTTTAATAAGGTAATAAAGTAGGCCTACATTGAATAACAAACCAACAAAACAAATCAATAGTTTTAAAGAAGGTTAATTTTCAAGTATGTTGTGGATTTAAAGAGTTTTATCCTCTACAGAGAAAACAATTATGACAATTATACCATTGAAAACGAGTCAGATGCATTCAAGGTTAAACAGTAGATACTTTAGGGGGAAATGCACAAAATGACTTAGTGACCTCTGCTGGTGACTGAGAGAAGAACTGAAACATCAATTCTCCTTTTGCAAATAAAACCTGTACATTTTTTTTGTACCTTCATTTTCATCCAAGCAAAGGTCATGTTTAATATGCCCTTACTTCTGTGCACGACAGGAACATTTACGAATTGATATTATAAATAAAAATTGAGTGATGCATTGTATGCTTGGCACAAGATGGCGCCATAGCCCAAAAGTAAAGTTTGAGATGAAATAATCAGACATACTGTATCCTTGGCAAGGGCGTCTCTCTTAAATTTGACCAGCCATGAATCCCATGGATGACCTAACCTCAAGTATGACAAACTTTTGTATGAATATAACATATGCATTATATTCGAATATATCAGAATGTAAGATACAAAGGTAAAATGAGTAAAACAAGTCAAAGCAGCGAGAGAGTGCAGCGCCGTGGGTCTACGGGAATAAGGTCATCGTGGTAATACTCCTAATATGTTTATCCGATGTTTTACACGGCATACCTTGTCCAGATGTACCTGTTAATCTCTGACTGCTCCGTCTGACACGGCCGAGGTTCTAACTAACAGCATACGTAGCCGAGAATTCTGGGAAATGTCTTAAGAGTGTTGTGTAGAAGGTTTACAGCAGGTTACCGCATTGTTTTTGTCACGCTGAAGACAGTCGTAAGGTCATGTTTGGGGTCGGGTTAGGTGTAGGCGTTATCTAATGTCATTTATTGTAATGATACAGCGAGATTTCGCACCACTTCCGGTCGTAGCTGTATCCCTTCTAGCGACAACCAAAACTAAATGACAATGAGTTTGCGTTTTGCATTTCGCTTGCGACTCGCAGCAAGCACGAGATGTTTGTTGCCATATTCGTCTTTATCCTTTACGTATGTCCTCTGTTATGTAAACATATAAGTCACACACAGTGGGCTATATCGGTCCATTCTGCTTGTGGCGATTTGTGCAGCATGAGGGTCACGTATGAGGGAGATTTCTGAGCTATTTTTAGGATCTCGACACACATAACACGTATTTGATTTCGCGGCCGTATGGGGCTGTTTTCGGGTGTGATGATGCCGTTGCTCTGTAGTTGAGGTACGTCTGAAATGAACTGATGACAACACAAACCGCTCGTCTTAGCATCTGCTCATCTCCCAGACAAACACTTAGCCATCTGAGTACGAGGAAATTCTAAACTTCCACAACAAAGTAATTATTACATTTATTCGTTATATTCTGAATGTATGTTCAGATTACTGGCGCCCCGGTGCAATGATTTCTTTCACAGTTTCATTTTCCCTGAATCAATCACCATAATGGAGTTTCGTGCCATGATAAACCACCTTTAATAAATGCGCTTTAAAAGCTTTCATTCTCCTTTGACGTTCACTGTACGAGGAAAGCCTTAATGTTCTGATAAACGTCTTCGCTTGCCTTTCAAAGAAAAATCAAGTTATTTGAGATTAGAACGACATGAAGTCACGCAAAGATGTAAGAAAGGCTGATCTCTATTCCTACCTGAACTCTATCCAAACTCACGGCTGTGGTGACCTGACGTGCTCCGTAAGAGCTCTGGACAAATGAAGACAGTGAGTCCAACTTCTAAAACATTTCATTTCTGTATTGAACACCAAAATGTCTGACTAGAAAGATGTAATAACGTACAGCAGTCTTGGGCTAAACTTGAAGAGCAGTTTAAAACAGAAATTCAACGCAGTCACACAACAGTTGAGTTTTATGGAATCGTGTGATGTCACAGTCGAGTTGCATTATGGGAAATGGAGAAGCCTCCGAGGCACATACTTGTTGACTCTCCGCCTTGGTCAAAATCAAGGGCTTGAGTAGAACGCAGCCTAAAGCATTCCAGAAGATGAAGTGTTGTTTCCCCTCAAAAATGAAATTGAATTTATGATTAAATATGGTGAAATAAAAATCAGTAATCAATGCATCATTTAATTCACCAGAATTCGGAAAAGGAATATAATAATGAAAATAAAAGGGCATTCCCAGTTCTTTTCTTTTCATCGCTGCCTAGCATCACAATTCTGTGAAACACGTACACAACCTTCAGCCCATGTGACACGCTGCTGTCTTCCAGTCTGACATCTGATGTTTGACAGCTTTCTGCTAACAGCGTTCAACCATGTTTCACTCACACACATAAATGAAGCATTCTGACCCCTTCGCCTCTACACACAGAAACATATGCGGCCTTTTCAGTGTTACGGCAGATTTGCATTTACGGTTCATGACACACACTGGAGACGGATCTCATCAACTCTTTGAAAGGCTATCTCAGAACAACATGAGATGAAGTGGACAGCAGACCGTGAGCAGATGTATAAGGGCTTTAGATAAGATGAGAAGTGATTGTGTGATGAGTCAAGGTTTCCCTCTGAGAGAATCCGGACAGAAGGTTGTGTCAGTGTCGCTGGTCATCAAGAACTCAACATGACTGGCATCTGTTGACGCATTGATGCACATATGTGCCAGGTATAAAGTTGACTTGACCAAGAAAACATCTCACCACAGTTCAGGATACTTAGATTAAGTTGATTTTTCAACATTTTGATATAATGATCAATGATATCTGTTAGACAAACCATAACTGCTATGTGACTGTGTGCCACATTGATAGGATTTGCATGCGATGTATTAATTTGTATAAATTGATTATATTTATCCTGTGCCCCCATTGAATCCCTCATTTGGTGCAGCCACAAACTCAGCTCTTGTTTCTTGTTTGTGTGTTAATATAATTATTCTTCATTCCTGGCTCCTTATTACCATACAGCAACCCGGCATGCTCTCGCCATCTGGATGCTCGTTCATGCGTAAGAGTCATTTGCATTCAGATACTGACATTAAGGAATCACCCTTCGTGTAGGCTTTACATAATTTAAAAATGCTAATCGGATTCAAAGTCTGATTTCATGTGCTTTGTGTTGATTTTAAGTTAAAACTGATGAAATCAGACATGAGCAAGAGAAACATTACAGAATATTCCTGTAGTTCACAAGTGTTTCTTTGGCTCAAACGTGTTCCTGTAGCTCAGTTGTGTTTCTGTACCTCAAGCATGTTCTGGTAGCTCAAAAGTATTCTTGTTGCTTAAGAAAACCCAAGACTGTGCTTGTAGCTCAAGAGCGTTCCTGTTGTTATATAGGGCTCCTTTAGCTCCAGAGCATTCCTGTAGCTAATTTGTGTTCCTAAAGCCCAAGAGTGTTCCTGTAGCTCAAGAATGTTCTGGTAGCTCAAAAGCATTCTTGTTGCTCAAGTGTGTTCCTGTAGCACAATAATGTTCCTGAAACCCAAGACCGTGCTTCCTGTTGCTATATAGGGCTCATTTAGCTCCAGAGCATTCCTGTAGCTAAACTGTGTTCCTTCAGCTCAAGAATGTTTCTAAATCCCAAGAGTGTTCCTGTAGATCCAAAGTTTTCCTGTATCCCAAGAGCGTTGCTATAGCTTAGGAGTGATCCTGATCAATTATATTCAGTGTGAAGGTTGTGTGTTTGATTACCAGGAAACAAACTCAATAAAATATATTCTCTGAATGCGTTGTAAGCTGTTTTGGATAGAAGCCTCTGGCAAATACCTAAATGTGTAATTTTATGATATCTTGGCTGAGGTACAATAAACATCCTATTCATTTAGGTCTAACATAGCATGGCTCACGTGATGTTCCAGTTCATACTTTCAGAGTCTCGTGTAAGTAGCTCCTTTTGAAACCGCTGGACCATGTGATGTTTTGTTGTCTGCCTCTGTCTAGATTCCCAAATCTGGCCTTCCCACCTGGCCAAGGTTACATCAGTAATTATCATGGCTCATCTCTTTAGTTTACCTCCAACAGCCCTGCTCACTTTACACAAACACATTTGACCTCTGCCGGAGAGAGTTTGCTTCTAATTGATACAGTAAATGAACTGCATTGTGTTGGAAAGCTTCTGTCAGCTCTAAACGCCTGCTTGAAATGTGCTTTTGGAAGGGGTTCACATGTGTGGCAGGTGGCACCTGTCTAACCTGCTAAATGGGATCCTAATTTTGCTCTAATTAGAATCACGACGTGAACATTTCACAAGCACAAAATTACCAGGTTAGATACAGTACAGGAAAGCAGATGCATCGGTTCTGGAGAAAAGGTGCTTTTGAACCATGATTCGTGTCTATTTCCGTCCTTGAAAACTACAAGTCAAGCCAGCATACAGGCAGTTTCCTGGAGAGTAAACAGTTGGATTATGGGTGTTAGGGTCTGTCTGCCATTACTGGACTCGGCCGTCTAAATTAAGTTACAAGGTGCATATTACATCTTCACCCAAAGTGCAATTGCTCCGATATTATATACCGGATATAATGTGGAAACAGGATACTGACTTCACAAAACATCATATGGCCTTGCTGGTATTAAGAGTTGTAATAATGTAAAAGCTCTTCTCATGAGATTGACATGGAATGATTGTAAAAATATATATATGCATCACACTTTTTTGAACTCACCGATGTATCAAACTCACACACAGTAGACATTTTCATCATAACAGCATTCATAAACAGAATCTACAGTAACTGGATATTCAAGCAATAATCTCTTTGATGCTTTTATCCGCAACATCTCGTGTCTCATTACGTTAGCAAATCAAATACATTAAGTAAAAGGGTGAAGGCTTTTAACAGTGGCTGGAAAGTGTCTTGTATACTGTAGATATAAAGTTTAAATCCAACCCACATAACTGATCCAGGAGCAGCAGTCAGAAAGGTCACAATCCACTGAAGCACTGCGGTTACACAATAACCTGACGGTGGGCCTGAAGACTCATCGGAAACCTTCTCAAACTAACATCAGAACATGTATCAAGAGTTTGTAATACATCCAGTCTGTACCTCCGTTGAAATGTAAGCTTCACTCAACCTTGCATCACTGACTACGTATAGACCTAACCAATCATCAAATAACCAATCGCCATCTTACACTGGAACATATAAGACCGCCACTTACCCTCTGTTTGCGTTAGCAGTTGATCCTTCCCACCACCACCAGGACCGTCCCTGCCCATTAACCCCAAGGGGTTGGGTCCGCCCCGTCTTCATCTTCAGGCAGGAAGGGCATGAATGCTTGACCCTCTGAACGTGAGCTACGGCCTACGCCAAAGAACTATATATCCACCATATTCGCACTTTGTCGCCGATCAGTTGTTTAATAAATGTACATTTTGCCTCCCGAGTCTTTGTGTAACATCTCAAACATGGGCAATAGAAAATGCCTTAATGCTGATTATTCTTAATATTTGTTTAGAAAACGCATTGTATTTACAATGTTGATCATTTTAATGCAACAACATAATTATGTTTCTTTTTTCCGTAAGAAGATTTATTCCTCTTTGTGAAAGCTGTAACTTATCTTAAAATCTGTGACCGGAGACACGTGTACAAACACAAGTTTGAATGTTTAATGTCAGTGAAACATTCTCTCGCGACCTGACCGCATGTTGGTGGACTGGCCGAGATCGTCTTCGATAACATCGGACGAACGAGACGGCGGTAAAGTTTCACCGCTTGAATCAAAGCCAGCCCATTGGACCAGTCCATCAATCAACCGACCAATCCAGCGGCGTCATGAAACTGTCGTCGGGTTAGATTAGGAGGAGGGGGGGGGTGTTGGGGGGACGCTGCTCATTCACAAAGGTTTTGGTTTACAAAGATCAGTGATGGAAGAGCTCTTAATAATTCAACAGACTGACGGTGTTATGCAACGGGTCGTACGAGTGGGCTGCCAGAGGAGGGGGTGGCCGGGCGAGAGAGAAAGAGAGAGGATGACCCAGGGGACGGTCAGGGAATGTGTGGGAAGAAGGTATGGAATATAGTGCAAGTGTATATGTTTTATTGCATTATTTTACCTTTTTCCTTCAAGACAGCAAACAAACAATTTCCCTCATAAAAATACTGTACTATACCATAGTATTTACTGTACCGTAATAAATTACCGTAGTATTCTGTTGTATATTATAGTAATCTATACTAAACTGTATATTGTATAACTATTATGGTATACTATAGCACTCTATTTAATGTGCTTTTATAGGATGATACTAAAAAGCAAAACTTCTAAACTTTCCAATAAAAAAAAAACTCAATTACAATATTAATACAAACAACATCAAACTAAAAACAAAACAATTGTGACTCTGGTATGATGTCACACAGTATGCAGTACGATGTCATCAAAATCCATAACTGGCGTGAGAAACTATTTGAATGATTTTGTTAATGTTGTGGAGCAGTAGTTTATAGAAATCATCAAGGCCAACACAGTCACACTTAAACTGTAACCAAAGCAGTATTTGTTGATACGTATCTAATTAATTTAATACAAATCCCTGAAAAAGTTCCTTACGTTTGATCTAAGCATTCTTAAGACATTTTTCTCAACCCCTGATTATGTTTCCTTGTGAGATTTTCTTTTAAACCGGGAACTGAAGGAGGAAATGAATCTGTAAACACGCGCTCCTGCTGAAGTGCCTCCCAATGTGAGAACATATGCTGGCATAAAACACACAGTATTTATAGTGCAGTCTACAATTACTCCATGAATGCCTTTACGGATCACCTTTATCTGCACGGCATCGTGTGTCGGTGTGTTTGTGTGAGCTTCTGTGTGTTTAAGCTTGCGTGTGTCTTTATGGGTTATTGTGTATTTCAGATTGTGTTGTGAGTGTATGTACTTGTTCTCTCCCTGTAGGTGTACAGACCCCAGTTTCAGCATTCTGTGCTTGAATCACTGGCTCTTCACTGCCTACCTCTACTTTTTTTCTTTCATTCCCATTCTCTCTCGCCCTCTCTCTCTCTCTCTCTCTCTCTCTCTCTCTCTCAGCATCTCTTTATGTCTGTATTTTTCTTCCCTGCGTCGCCTCCCACGCCACAGCCTCGCATGCACCGAGCTCAAGGCTCGGCCAAACTGTTCTGCTGAAACTCATGCGCATTGTAAATACACTCTTCTGAATGCAGCGCTTAATAAAGACGCTTAAAATAAAGTGTTATGATTCCGTGCGAGCCCTTGGGCTGCTTTTGATTGAATGAAGATCACGGTTGGACGGTGGGCACACGGTTACACTTTCTGTTCCCGTCACTCAGCCCGACCTGGGCCTTCAGAAAGACAGCTGTTCTTACCCAGCGAGATGTGTCTTTGACAGGTACATACAGATGCCAGCGGCGCTGGACAACAGGTCAGATGTGAGAAAGCGTTCCAGCATAGATATTATAGGTTTGTCAGCGTTTTGAATAGACATTTGGGGGATGGGAAGGTGTCCCAGGCCATGAGTCTTTTAAATATCCAAAGGCAATTCTTACATTAAAGATTTCTCAATTCAATGTAGTTCAAAGTCCATATCCCCAGATGTCACAGGTACATCTGTAAAATGCCTGTTAAAGATCTGAAAAACATCTGCTGTGTAAATACATCTGATAAACGTTGAGGAAGGGGCAGTTTTACCATCCATTGTTAATTATCAACATCTTACCAACGTCTTTCAGATGTCTATATGACATCTGACAGCAAATGTCTCTGAGACGTATATATTGCATGTTAATCCCAACATCAAACAGACAGGAACTGCATTTTTTACACGTCTACAGATCCATACGCACCATAATAAATAAATATTACAATTTTCTCTCATTCATCCATTTTCCTTGGAAGTTTTGTTAACATGTCCCACAAGAACATTCATACTTGCGCGGCGGCCTTCAAATTCTCGACACAGATCTTTGAAATACTCTCTTCTTTGGGCTTTTATAGGATGATTTTTGATGAAAACATTCCAGGATTATTCTCCATATAGTGGACTTCAATTCAAAATGACAGGTTCAGTGCAGCTTCAAATGGCTTTTAATGATACCAGACGATGAATATCGAATCTAGCGAAACGATCGGTCATTTTGTAAAAATAAAAATGCTTTATAAACACAAATGCTCGCCTTGCAACTGTTCTGCAAAGTGTGATTACGACTTCACGTAATATTTAATTACATTGAAAAGGTCACGTTTGATGTTGGGAGGGCAGTCTCATCTTCTACAAGTTCAAAGTCGTCCGACATTGTTGTTTTACCTTTTAGCTCCCTTTTTTGTAAACGGCGTTTGACTTAGTATTTGCACATTCAACTTGTAAACACTGACTTGATACTTCCGCCTACATCAAGCGTGACTTTTTCACCGTAATTATGTATTATGCAATGTCGTGAGCCTGCTTTCCAGAACAGAGCAAGGCGAGCATTTGTGTTTATAAAGCATTTACATTTTTATTACATCTCTTATTCATCGTCTGGTATCGTTTAAAGCCCTTTGAAGCTGCACTGAAACTGTAATTCTGACCTTCAACCGTTTGGAGTCCATTGAAGTCCACTATATGGAGAATAATCCTGGAATGTTTTCATCAAAAACATTCAATACATAAACATATTGGATGAAAACAGGGGTGAGTAAATTATCACGAAAATGTATGTTGACAGTGAACAATTCCTTTAATAGCAAAAATGTAAATTAAACACCTTGAAAAAAGTGGAACAGTGAAATTACTTTTGTCATCCGTTTTAATTTCTTCACTGCATCACATCACTGATAGCACACATCTGGGAGACGTCTATATGATGTCTGCAATTACATCTACAAGACATAATTTTGGATTTTTAGCCTATCTGCAATACGTCTCCTGGACGTCTGCTGTCAGATGTCATAGAGATCTAGATGATGTCTGTAAGATGTTATTTAGAATGTAGGTACAACGTTTCTAAGACATTTATTGGATGTTTGTACATAGCAGATGGTTTCAAGATCAGTTGCAGCCATCTTACAGACGTACCTGTGCTATCTGGGATGGAACTGTAAGAACTGTCGTAATAACACAACACAACACAACAGGAAACATAATTCGAGTTTTTTTTATTTATTAACATGAATGCCTTGCAGGTTTCATTTTTCCTCGAGTCAAATGAATTTAGAAAAACATTCTTTAAAAACTGTAAAAAATCGACTTAAAATGGTCATACTGTCTTGTAACGCAAAACATGTTAAAGTATGCAAACATAACGAAACGTACACGAGATCGTTCCGATCACAGCGGAAGGGCAAAGAAAAAAGCTTTTCCTAGCGTTTGCATGTCCCACGCCGGAGCAACATGAGCCCAGAAGCTCTCTGCATGCATAATATCAAAGTGCTTGAGTTTCATATATGGCATAACACTCGTCTGACAGACCATGTCCTGTTGAAACAAAAACAAATGATAGCGTAATACAGAGATTCGTCGGAATTCATTCATTTAAATCAAGCGTTCGATCTTCAATGATGCTAACAATGCTAGATGCTAACAATGCTAGAAATCTAGATGGAAGATGCTTTCTAAGAAAACATACACGTCTGATCTTCTGGTGGCAGTGTGTTTTTTAGTCACATGTATATCTTTTCTGTATTCATATCTTCGTAACCTGACATGAAAAACATAAAACTGTATTTGGTCCTGTGTTTTTTTGTATTCCATCGTTGTTGTATCTTTCACTGTAGACGTCTACAGTATATTGACAATAAACATCTTACAGATACCTTTCATGGACATTTACATAAAGGTATTTATCATTGTAAAAATATATGTGTCTTTTTGAAATGTTCTTAAAACTCAGGTGTTTAACTCTGAGGCAAATCACCACAGTCGACGTGCAAGTTAAAATCTTAAATGTCTCTAAGAACAAAATAAAGGGTTGCGAGAAAACAACGCTGAATGATGTCCTGTCATTAAAGATTCTTTATTCTACCTTCCGTGCTTAAGAGCATTCCTATACAAAACTTATAACACATGACGTCTCCTTAAAGTGCTTTAGGTTTTGAGAGACAAGATTTACACTCAGTTAAAGGTTTTGTTTTGATGACTGGAAGAGAAATGGCAGTTTCAATCTATCACAATCCCTCTGCGGGACTGTCACTGGGGAATGGCTAGTGTTATCGTCGTTATCTATCGTTAACTAATCGATTTGAATCCTCCGAGAAATGTACCAAATATTATAATTTCTTTTTATAATACACCTAGTGTTTATAAACACTTAGTTTCCTATTCCGTAAATGCTTTCCCTCGCGACAGAGTAACTGAATGACCAATCTGAGGTAGATTCGCATAAACCTACGAGCACAGCACAGCAAGTGCCAAAGAAAACCACAACGATGTTCAGAAAACAAACCTCAGACAAGAAATGGTTCACACTTCTGTGTAACGCAACATCTGATGCAGAGATGCAGACGATTTGATTCTGTTATGTACACAAGGATCACCTGCTGAAATTGAAACACTCGCAGAGCATGTTAAGATATTTGCAGCCGTAACTATTGCACGTGGACACTCTTGTCAGTTAGAGGACGGAAGGCACTACTCTTGAAATATATCATGAATTTGACACATATATATATATACAGTAAAAGTGTATATATATTGAATAAATAGAAAGAGCCTGTGAGGGCAACAATTGATGGGTAAATGACTATAAATATGTACATGTGAAAATGTGTAAAAGCGCATACTTTAAAATCAATACTGCCTGGAAAAAGGTTTTAATGTAAGGTGTTGAACTGCGTTTAGAAAGTTGTACTCTTTATGGGCAGTGTTTGAAATCAGTTGCCATGTTATATTTTATAGATACGCAGTACCATATAGAATAGACCTCGAGGTTTCATAAAACATGCCATAATCTGCATAATCAATGAACTGAGATTGAACATTCAAGTTGTTAATGGTTTACAATAGCTTATGACAAACAATAAATTAATGAACCAACTCTGAATCTTTTGGGATACAGTGTAAAAACGCTTTTCGTGCTGCCATCATAGACTTCATTTCTATTGGTGAAATTCTGTCTTCATTACCCCTGACAGTTATATTTGGTATCCACAGGCAGACGTTAGACTATGCAAATCGTGTTTTGGTGTTCCTGTAGCTCAACTGACAAAACGTGAAACTAGCAGTGCCAAAATCATAGACTCGATTCTCTGCGTGAGCACACACTGATAAAATGTAGATTATACTTTGAATTCAACGTGAGTCACTTTGGACAAAAGCATCCGCCAAATGCATAAATGTATGTGTCTTAAGAAAAGTTATTAGATGCCCAGTTAAAGCATTCTGATACCAATAAACTACATTATGTACAGTTCAGCTGTCCTTTTAAGCCCAGGAATGAAGTCGGAGACCTAAACATCCGTAAGACGCTTTCCCATGTTGACGCAGTTCTGATTGGAGACCGTGCAGTTCCCCGTTCGCAGGTTGGCCTCTCTAAAATTGTCAATGCTGTTATTCAGATCCTCGTCAATTTCCATGTATTCCGACTTGCTGACGACAGACGAGCTGCGTCGACTGGAGTTGGAGTCGGATGCGATGTTCGGATTGCTCACAGTGAGGAGCTGGGCCTGTTCTTCACCTTCCGTTTCTCGATGGTAGAAATAGTTAAAGTTGGACACGATCACAGGCACGGGTAGAGCGATGGTCAGCACTCCTGCGATGGCGCACAGAGAACCCACGATCTTTCCCCCTATAGTGACAGGGTACATGTCCCCATACCCTACGGTGGTCATCGAAACCACTGCCCACCAGAAAGCATCCGGGATACTCGTGAAGAAGGAATCTTTCTCTTCGGCCTCAGCGAAGTACACTGCGCTAGAAAACAAGATTACGCCGATGAACAGAAAGAAGATCAAGAGGCCGAGCTCTCGCATGCTGGCCTTTAGAGTCTGACCCAAGATCTGAAGTCCTTTGGAGTGTCTGGAGAGCTTGAATATCCGAAACACCCTGACCAGGCGGATAACCCTGAGAATGGCCAAAGACGTTGCCTGTTCTCCACTGCCCTTCATCTCCCTTCCATCATCAGGGTCTTCTGCCATCTCTGTTCCAAGCGTTATGAAATACGGAATAATTGACACCACGTCAATCGTGTTCATCATGTTCTTGAAGAAGGCTGCCTTACTTGGGCAAGCGAAAAAGCGAACAATCAACTCAAAAGAAAACCAGATGATGCAGAGCGTCTCTACGATAAAGAAAGGGTCGGTAAAGAAGTTGGGTTTGTAAAAAACCGTGCTGTTGCCCACAATTTGGAGCCGCCCATGCGGATCTTCTTTCAGCTCTGGTAAAGTCTCCAAACAAAATATGATAATGGAAATGAGAATGACCATGACGGACACTATTGCAATCCCCCTGGCAGGCCCCGAACTCTCGGGATGCTCGAACAGCAGCCAAACCTGTCTCTGAAATTCATTATCCGGCAGAGGACGCTCCTCCTCGCGAATGAAGCCCTCGTCCTCTCTGAATTTTTCCATAGCTTCTTCTCCGAGCTCGTAAAACTTAATCTCCTCCGAGAACATGTCCAAGGGAACGTTGACGGGTCTTCTCAACCTCCCCCCGGACTGATAGTAGTACAGGATGGCGTCGAAACTGGGACGGTTTCTGTCAAAGAAGTACTCGTTTCGTAAAGGGTCAAAGTAGCGCATCCTTTTCTTGGGGTTGCCCAGCAGAGTGTCTGGGAACTGTGCCAGGGTCTTGAGTTGCGTTTCGAAGCGCAGCCCTGAGATGTTAATGACCACCCGCTCACAGCACTCGGGGGAATACTGCGAGTCCTGCGGATGCCCCTGCATCGCGGAGGAGGTCTCGTCCATGTTCTCTCCAACCACCACCACAGTCATCCTGAAGCTCAAACTGGCAGTACCGGATGGCAGCGGATGTTCAGGCCGGTTCTGCGCTCATCCAACACCCGATGCTGTTCAACGACCGGACACCGCATCCAGCATCACGTTCCACCAAACGTCGACCCTCTCCATCTCCAGTGGAGCAGTGCGCCTCCTGTGTGCTCACCTAGTCAGCCAGAAGACAAAGTCATGAGATACGTGACTGAGAAAGACAAAATATCCCAAAGGAATCCAGTAAGAAATATGTACTCATTTGAACAGCCCTTCTTCTATATTTCTATATACATTTTGAATGCCAAATAAGAAACGATGTATTTTAAAACAGAACGTTTCCATACGGCATACATGCCATTCAAAGGTCCTTTAAGGAAAACATTAGTCTTGTTACTCTCATAGCTCCCTCGTAGAATGAGAACTGTATGCTAGTTAACCCTAATCAGCGGACATACGCTTATGACCATTCAACTGTATTTGAAAGCAGATGTCCTTGGATATCTTCTATATGTCATATGTAATATCAATATGCATTACATTTATAACAATAATCTTTTATAAGAACTATATTAGAATATAAAGAAGAAGATATCATAAGAATGCAAATATCAAAGGCTGTGATATGAGATATCAGGGAGGTGCGGTGGGTTAATGCACTGCACCATTTGCCCATATAAACGTTATGCATGTGTAACGCGGGGAATGAGAGCAAACGATGCGGATGTTTTAAGATGTCTTTGTACTTACGTGGGCAATGGAAAGATGTGCGCAAAAGATCTGTTATTCAAGAGATCACATTACAGCCCTGTGCGCGCTAAGATGCCTCCCGTTAAATCCATAAGAGCACAAATATGACAGATCCACGATATTCACCTCCTGCCGTCCGAAACTTGCGGTAAGTTGCCCAATGCCGAGCAGCAGCAACGGTACAGAGAAAGACGCACACACATACACAGAGAGAGAGAGAGAGAGAGAGAGAGAGAGAGAGAGAGAGAGAGAGAGAGAGACAGAGAGAGAGAGAGACAGAGAGAGAGTGAGAGAGAGAGAGAGAGAGAGAGAGAGAGAGAGAGAGAGAGAGAGAGAGAGAGGTAATGCGCAATGCAGACAGGCTCCAGTATGTTGCCAAATGTCCTTTCCACACATGTGACGGGGAAACACTACAGCTGAGCGGCGCACAAATAACGACAAATTCATATTAAACGTTAAATCGTTCTGCATTTCAAGTGGTGCTGAATACACATTAAATACGCAAACGCTTAGCATGCATTCTAAATCACAAACATAATGTATATGACATATGTCATCGTTCATATCGACGAATTCTTTCTAATATCGGACAGTTACTCTCTATTTCTATCAAGTGTTTGTGCAGATGATGTCCTGGGAATCAAACCGGTGACCTTGATGTTGCCGGCGATGTGAGTTAAACCATCATCGATGGTACATCGCCTTCTTATAAATGATTATTTTCTTCACGTGTTTAATTGCGTATTAAAATAAACGGTTCCCGATGTCTTTGACTGGGAGTATTATCGTGATCTGGCATTCTGAAGACAAAGAGCTCATATCATCCAGCATCGAGCAGACCGACCGCTCGTTCCTGTAACTGCGGAGTAAGATCAACACATTTCTCCATGGCAACCAGGAGTTCCTGTAAGAGCTCAGAGAGGAGATGCTCGATCCACCGCTGTTATAATGGGTCAATGCTGCACGCACGCAGGGAAATACCCAAATCTGACACCACAAATGGGATCCTAACAGTCAAATTGATACAGTTTCTCGTTTGAAAAACGTCTTTATTTGCTGATTTGTGTGCATCATTTTGGTCATATTTAGGGTTCGAGCCCGTAGGGCTAGAAACCTATTGTATTTGTGGGTTTTATTAGGGTTTCGAGCACGAAGTGCTGAAAACCTATTGTTTTTGTAAGGATTTTTATTAGGGTTTCGAGCCCGAAGGGCTGAAAACCTATTGTTTTTGTAAGGATTTTTATTCTTCTTCTTCTTATTATTATTTTTCCGCGCTAAAACGCATCGCCCAGCCCAAACCGTAAGTCGTAGAAACTCGAGACTTTGTCAATTGGTTGTATATGTGCAGGTTACTCAGATAGAGTGACCCAGCCAAATCGGCCCATAGGGGGCGCTATAGCGATGGCCAATGCGTTTGGGCTCATTGCTCGTAAACCGGATGTCGCACAACAAAGTTTTTGGTGTCATTGGAATCCTTGGCTCCAAACTTAAAAAATGGCTATCTCCGATTTCATTTCCGGTATGCAAATTTTTCCGCTAATTTGCATTTTATAAAAAAAAAAAAAAATGAACTAGTCCCTGGATTTTTGCCCAATCTGAACCAAACCAACGCTGATGAATTCTGTGGAGTGTGAATGTAAATATTCATTGAAAAAAAGTTGAAATTTCGATTCATGGTCGCTAGGGGGCATCAAAACGTCCGAACCGGAAGTAGAAAATGTAACTAAAATGGCCATAACTCGTGAAATGTTTGAGCTATCTTCACGAGGCTTGGACCCTATGTGTAGACTCTCAGTCCAGGGTCACAGTAAGAAGGAGTTGGCGTTTGGCCACTAGGTGGCGCTATAATATACATGAACTCTAAAAGGGCTATAACTACCCAACCGTTTGCCCGATCGACTTATTATTTGGTATGGTGTGTCTTTGTATCATGCACCATCACTGTATAAAAGGACTTTGGGGTTTCTCAAAAAACATGGCCGCCATCAGCCAATGAAGTTTGAGCACTCATTAGACAGGGTTAACGTAGGCCGATCGAAACGACACTCGCTGGGCTTGTTCGACTCATGGTCCTGAAGGTCTGTAAGAAATATGAACTCATTCGGCCACTGGGGGCGAAATAACGTTTTTGGAGTTCATAAACAATTGTGTATCACGTGACATTTGACATATACTCAAACTATGGTTATCATATGATAGCTCTTCTCATTCTGAATAACTTTGCCTCTGGACACGCTTCTGTCGATCAAACGGATCATGAGTTATCGCTGATAATGTCAAAAACCTACTTTCGCGAACTAGTCCTTGGTTTTTCAACCGATAGGAACCAAACCAATGCAGATGACTTCTGTGGAGTATGAATGTAAATAATCATTGAAAAAAAGTTGAAATTTCGATTCATACACGGTAGGGGGGGCCAAAAACTGAACTGGGCGGAGCCTATCACATTAAAATGGCCATAAATATAGAACGGATTAACACATCATCATGGGGCTTGGGACATATGTGTAGACCATCACTCTGAGGTCACCTACAAAAGAAAGTGGTGTTTGGACACTAGGTGGCGCTAAACCAGTTAAAATGGCAAAATTTAGACGCTTTTCAATTCTTAAACAATTGTGTATCACGTTACATTTGACTTATACCCAAAATATTTACATCAAATCATAGTTCTCTTCATTCTGAACAACTTTGCCTCTTGAAGCATTGCTGTCAATAAAACGGTCCATTAGATATCGATGATAACGTTAAATACCTACTATTGCTAACTACTTCGCGGTTTTACGCCCTATTGGAACCAAACAAACGCAGAGTGCTTCTGTGGCGTGTGAACATCAAAAGTACTTGAAAAAAAGTTGAAATTTAAATTCATACACGGTAAGGGGGCCCAAAAACTGAACTGGGCGAAGCCTATAACACTTAAACAAACGTTGTTAGAGAAGGGTTTGAGATAGCTTCACGGGGCTTTAAACATATGTGTAGACCATCGCTCTGAGCTCACGGTAAAAATAACACGGTGATTGGACACTAGGTGGCGCTTTAACGGGAACAATGGCACTAAATACTGTAATTATGCAACTGTTATACATCTACAGGTTCTGATACGCTTTGAAAATAAACCTCTCGGCCCAGGAACTTCAGAATTCTTGAGTTTGAAAGCACCTTCGCTTCAATTTAAAAGCCAACAACAATGAAAATCGGATACTCATTAACGAATTGTCCAAATGATTTGACAGTCAGGAAAATAACATTATTGTAGTATATGTGCATGTTTCTGTAAGCATGCATAGTTTCTATGAGTTCATACCTGTCATTTTTCTGTGTCTGTGTGTGTTGGACTTTGAACCTTCATGCGTTTGTTGTGGTGTGACCCCTAAACTGTTCATGAATGCACGACTGCTTTTGACTGCCTTAAAACTCGAAACCCGATAAATGCTGCTTGCAGCTTTAATTCTTCTTCTTCTTATTATTATTATTCCGCCATAAAACGCGTCGCCCAGCCCAAACCGTAAGTCGTAGAAACTCGACACTTTGTCAGTTGGTTGTATCTGTGCAGGTTACTCAGATACAGTGAACCAGCCAAATCGGTCCATAGGTGGCGCTATAGCGATGGCCAATGCGTTTGGGCTCATTGCTCGTAAACCGGATGTCGCACAACAAAGTGTTTGGTGCCAATGGAATCCTTGGCTCCAAACTTAAAAAATGGCTATCTCCGATTTCATTTCCGGTATGCAAATTTTTCCGCTAATTTGCATTTTATGAAAAAAAAAAAAAATGAACTAGTCCCTGGATTTTTGCCCGATCGGAACCAAACCAACGCTGATGAATTCTGTGGAATGTGAATATAAATAATCATAAAAGAAAGTTGGAAATTCGATTCAGGGCCGCTAGGGGGCATCAAAACATCCGAACCGAAAGTTGCCTATTTAGCTAAAATGGCTATACCTAGAGAACGGTTTGAGCTATCTTCACGGGCCTTAGACCATATGTGAGGACCCTCAGTCCGGGGTCATAATAAAAAAGACTCGGTGTTTGGCCACTAGGTGGCGCTATAATAGCAAATATCTCAAAATCGGCAATAACTACCCAACCGTTGGCCCGATTGACTTATTATTTGGTATGATGTGTCTTTGTGTCATGCACCATGACTGTATAAAAGGACTTTGGGGTTTCTCAAAAAACATGGCCGCCATCGGCCAATGAATTTTGAGCACTCATTACACAGGGTTAACGGGGGCCGATCGAAACGACACTCGCTGGGCTTGTTCGACTCGTGGCCCTGAAGGTCTGTAAGAAATATGAACTCATTCGGCCACCAGGGGCGAAAAAACGTTTTTGGGGTGCTTAAACAATTGTGTATCACGTGACATTTGACATATACCCAAACTATTTACATCATATGATAGCTCCTCTCATTCTGAACAACTTTGCCTCTGGACACGCTTCTGTCGATCAAACGGTTCGTGAGTTATCGCTGATAATGTCAAAAACCTACTTTCGCGAACTAGTCCTTGGTTTTTCAACTGATCGGAACCAAACCAATGCAGATGACTTCTGTGGAGTGTGAATGTAAATAATCATTGAAAAAAAGTTGAACTTTGTTTTCATACACGGTAGGAAATGCCAAAAACTGAACTGGGCGGAGCCTATCACATTAAAATGGCCATAAATCCATAACGGATTAAGACATCATCATGGGGCTTGGAACATATGTGTAGACCATCACTCCGAGGTCACCTACAAAAGAAGGGGGCGTTTGGACACTAGGTGGCGCTAGACCAGTAGAAATGGCTAAATTGACGTGTATTTCATCAGTTAAACAATTGTGTATCACGTGACATTTAACATACACACAAATTATTGATATCATATGATAGCTCTTCTCATTCTGAACAAATTTGCCTCTTGATCTATTGATGTCAATCAAACGGTTCAGGAGTTATTGCTGATGATGTTAAAAACTTACTTTTGCAAACTAGTTGTTTGATTTTCAAGCAATTTAAAAATTTCCACCATAGTACAATTCTCTGGACTCTTTAGATCAATAATGATCAAAAACATGTTGAGTTTTTTTTGTTGTGTGACCATTACAGGGTCCTTTATTATATTAACCTGAAAATGTACGTTAAAGGTCGCTACTCCTTAATAAATAATCCAACTGACTTGCAATTAAGTAGTATTATACATATTATGACAAAACAAGCATGCAACATCTGATGCTCATCGGAAGAGGCATGCCTTCATAAAAGTCCAAAAGGTGAAATATTCATTCTAATGGGCTTTTCATACATGTCTTTGTAAGCATGTGTAGTCTGCATAGACCGTTACTGATCACCTAAGTCAAAATTCTGGGTCTAAAGGCCTATCATTCATTGAGGATGTGTGTTAGGGCCATTTCTGAAATGGATTTGACTAATTTATCCTGATAACGTGAGTCTCGCTACTGAATTATCTGAATGACTTGATATAAGAAAATGTAATGTATGTCCTATATGTGCATGTGTGTGTGAGCATGCCTCGGTCTGTATGAGCCAATGCTGACCATCTGAATCATTTTGCTGGGTGTGGGGTTGTATTGTCGATTGTGGACATGTTAGTTTGCCATCCCTGAAGCCAGTCGACATTTACTAACCTAAACCTCTCGAAACCCGATAATTGCTGCTTGCAGCTATATTTAGGGTTTCGAGCACGAAGTGCTGAAAACCTATTGTTTTTGTAAGGATTTTTATTCTTCTTCTTCTTCTTCTTCTTCTTATTATTATTATTCCGCCATAAAACGCGTCGCCCAGCCCAAACCGTAAGTCGTAGAAACTCGAGACTTGGTCAGATGGTAGTAGTCTTGCACGCTACTCAGATACTCGGAGCCAGCCATGTCGGTCCATAGGTGGCGCTATAGCGATGGCCAATGCGTTTGGGCTCAATGCTCGTAAACCGGATGTCACACAACAAAGTGTTTGGTGTCATTGGAATCCTTGGCTCCAAACTTAAAAAACGTATATCTCCGATTTCATTTCCGGTATGCAAATTTTTTCGCTAATTTGCATTTTATGAAAAAAAAAAAAAATGAACTAGTCCCTGGATTTTTGCCCGATCGGAACCAAACCAACGCTGATGAATTCTGTGGAGTGTGAATATAAATAATCATAAAAGAAAGTTGAAAATTCGATTCAGGGTCGCTAGGGGGCATCAAAACATCCGAACCGAAAGTTGCCTATTTCGCTAAAATGGCTATACCTAGAGAACGGTTTGAGCAATCTTCACGGGGCTTAGACCATATGTGAGGACCCTCAGTACGGGGTCATAATAAAAAAGACTCGGTGTTTGGCCACTAGGTGGCGCTATAATAGCAAATATCTCGAAAACGGCAATAACTACCCAACCGTTGGCCCGATCGACTTATTATTTGGTATGGTGTGTCTTTGTGTCATGCACCATGACTGTATAAAAGGACTTTGGGGTTTCTCAAAAAACATGGCCGCCAGCGGCCAATGAATTTTGAGCACTCATTACACAGGGTTAACGGAGGCCGATCGAAACGACACTCGCTGGGCATGTTCGACTCGTGGTCCTGAAGGTCTGTAAGAAATATGAACTCATTCGGCCACTAGGGGGCGAAGTAACGGTTTTAGAGTGCATAAACAATTCTGTATCACGTGACATTTGACACATACTCAAACTATTTACATCATATGTTTGCTCTTCTCATTCTTAACAACTTTGCCTCTGGACACGCTTCTGTCGATCAAACGGATCGAGAGTTATCGCTGACGATGTCAAAAATCTACTTTCGCGAACTAGTCCTTGGTTTTTCAACCGATCGGAACCAAACCAATGCAGATGACTTCTGTGGAGTGTGAATGTAAATAATCATTGAAAAAAAGTTGAAATTTATATTCATACACGGTGGGGGGGGGCAAAAACTGAACTGGGCGGAGCCTATCACATTAAAATGGCCATAAATCCAGAACGGATTAACACATCATCATGGGGCTTGGAACATATGTGTAGACCATCACTCCGAGGTCACCTACAAAAGAAGGTGCCGGTTGGATACTAGGTGGCGCTAAAACAGTAGAAATGGCAAAATTGACGCGTATTTCATTACTTAAACAATTGTGTATCACGTGACATTTGACATACACACAAACTATTGATATCATATGATAGCTCTTCTCATTCTGAACAAATTTGCCTCTTGATCTATTGATGTCAATCAAACGGTTCAGGAGTTATTGCTGATGATGTTAAAATCGTACTTTTGCAAACTAGTTCTTTGATTTTCAAGCAATTTCAAAATTTCCACCATAGTACAATTCTCTGGACTCTATAGGTCAACAATGATTAAAAACATGTTGAGTTTTTTTTTGTTGTGTGTCCATTACAGGGTCCTTTTTTATATTAAGGTGAATAATGTACGTTAAAGGTTGCTACTCCTTAATAAATAATCCAAAGGACTTGCAATTAAGTAGTATTATACATATTTTGACTCAAAACAAGCATGCTCATCAGAAGAGGCATGCCTTCATAAAAGTCCAAAAGGTGAAATATTCATTCAAATGGGCTTTTCATACATGTCTTTGTAAGCATGCGTAGTCTGCATAGACTGTTACTGATCACCTAAGTCAAAATTCTGGGTCTAAAGGCTATCATTCATTGAGGATGTGTGTTAGGGCCATTTCTGAAATGGATTTGACCTATTTATCCTGATAACGTGAGTCTTGCTACTGAATTGTCCGAATGACTTGATATGAGAAAATGTAATGTATGTCCTATATGTGCATGTGTGTGTGAGCATGCCTGGGTCTGTATGAGCCAATGCTGACCCTTTGACTCATTTTTCTGGGTGTGGGGTTGTATTGTCGTTTGTGGACATGTTAGTTTGCCATCCCTGAGACTGGTCGACGTTTACTTACCTAAACTTCTCGAAACCCGATAATTGCTGCTTGCAGCTATATTTAGGGTTCGAGCCCGTAGGGCTAGAAACCTATTGTATTTGTAGGTTTTATTCTTCTTCTTATTCTTCTTCTTTGTTATTATTCTTCCCTAAAACTAATTGGGCAGCCTAAACCGTAAGGCCGACAGAGCTGAGACTTGGTCAGATGGTAGTAGTCCTTGTCGCTACTCAGATACATGGACCCAGTAAAATCGGCCCATAGGTGGCGCTACAGCGATGAAAAGCGCGTTTGCACTCTTTACTCCTAAACCGTTTGTCGCACACCCAAGTGTTTTATATCATTGTAATCATTGGCCCAAAACTTAAAAAATGTATATCTCCGATTTCATTTCCGGTATGCAAATTAGTCCGCTAATTTGCATTTTATGCAAAAAAATTAAAATGAACTAGTCCCTGGATTTTTGCCCGATCGGAACCAAACCAACGCTGATGAATTCTGTGGAGTGTGAATGTGAATAATTATCAAAAAAACGTTGAAATTTCGATTCACCATTGCTAGGGGGCGCCAAAACGTCTGAACCGGAAGTGCCATGGTTGACTAAAATGGCCATAACTTGTGAACCGTTTGAGCAATCTTCATGGGGCTTGTACCCTATGTGTAGACTCTCAGTCCGGGGTCACGGTAAAAAGGAGTTGGCGCTTGGCCACTAGGTGGCGCTATAATATACATGAACTCGAAAAGGGCTATAACTACCCAACCGTTTGCCCGATCGACTTATTATTTGGTATGGTGTGTCTTTGTGTCATGCACGATGATTGTATAAAAGGACAGTGGCGTATCTAATGAAACATGGCGGTCATCGGCCAATGAAGTTTGAGCACTCATTAGACCGGGTTAACGGAGGCCGATCGAAACGACACTCGCTGGGCTTGTTCGACTCGCGGTCCAGAAGGTCTGTGAGAAATATGAACTCATTCGGCCACCGGGGGGCGAAGTAACACTTTTGGAGTGCATAAACAATTGTATATCACGTGACATTTGACACATACTCAAACTATTGTTATCATATGATAGCTCTTCTCATTCTGAACAACTTTGCCTCTGGACACGCTTCTGTCGATCAAACGGTTCGTGAGTTATCGTTGACGATGTCAAAAACCTACTTTCGCGAACTAGTCCTAGGTTTTTCGACCGATCGGATCCAAACCAATGCAGATAAAATCTCTGGAGTGTGAATGTAAATAATTATCAAAAAAAAGTTTAAATTTCCTTTCACAGTTGCTTAGGGGCGTAAACATTTTAAATAGGCGGAGCCAATTACATTAAAATGCCTATAACTCGAGCACTATTAGAGATATCATCATGGGGCTTGGAACATATGTGTAGACCATCACTCCGCGATGACTTACAAAATACCGCTGCGTTTGGACACTAGGTGGCGCTATAACAGTAAAAATGGCAAAATTGACCCATCTTTGGTTGCCTTAACAATTGTGTATCACGTGACATTCGACATTTACACAAACTATCGATATCTTATGAAAGCTCTCATAATTCCAAACAAATTTGGCTTTTGAACCATTGATGTTGATCAAACAGTTTGTGAGTTATCTGTGATGATGTTAAGAAGCTGCTTTTGCGAACTTGTCCTAGGTTTTTCAAGCGATTTCAAAATTTCCACCACAGTACAATTCTCTGGACTCTCTAGATCAATAACTATCAAAAACATGTTAAACTTTTTCATTTCTGTGACCCTTACAGGGTCCTTTATTATTTTCAAGTGAACGGTGTACCTGAAAGCTCGCTACTCCTTAACAAATAATCCAATTGACTTGCCATTAAGTACAATCATACATCTTATTACACTAAACACGTGTGCAAAATATGATGGTGATCGGACAAGAGATACGTTTCCTGTCTCACAGGAACAAGGTGTTAGACATATAAAGCACTACACATTAAACGTTGCTCCATATTCACACGTCTATAAATATAGAACATGTCTGGCTGCTTGTAAGATGCTGTTTTGCTAAACTTAACACACACCTTTATTATGTACACCAGTTTAATTGCATGTAAACCCAAATTGTTACTCAGCCAGTCACATTGCAGCAACTCAATGCATTTATCTCGATGCAAGATCATTTCTTAAATGGATGTGACCAAATGAACCTGAAAAGATGATTCCCCTCAAGTGTACTATATGTGCATATGTGTGTAATCATGCGTAGTGTCTATGCACCGTTGCTGACTGTATCTATAATTTTTCAGGCGTTGGGAGTATCGTCCACTTGGGTGTTTTACTATGAGAGTCCTTGGCCTACTTGATGTAGGCAAAGATGCTTTAGATGCCTTAAAAGTGCTCGAACCCGCTAAATGCTGCTTGCAGCTTTAATTAGGGTTCGAGCCCGTAGGGCTAGAAACCTATTGTATTTGTGGGTTTTATTATTCTTCTTCGTTATTATTCTTCCCTAAAACTACATGGGCAGCCTAAACCGTAAGGCCGACAGAGCTGAGACTTGGTCAGATGGTAGTAGTCCTTGTCGCTACTCAGATACATGGACCCAGCCAAATCGGCCCATAGGTGGCGCTACAGCGATGAAAAGCGCGTTTGCACTCTTTACTCCTAAACCGTTTGTCGCACACCCAAGTGTTTTATATCATTGTAATCATTGGCTCAAAACTTAAAAAACGTATATCTCCGATTTCATTTCCGGTATGCAAATTTTTTCGCTAATTTGCATTTTATGCAAAAAAATTAAAATGAACTAGTCCCTGGATTTTTGCCCGATCGGAACCAAACCAACGCTGATGAATTCTGTGGAGTGTGAATGTGAATAATTATCAAAAAAAAGTTGAAATTTCGATTCACCATTGCTAGGGGGCGCCAAAACGCATGAACCGGAAGTGCCATGGTTGACTAAAATGGCCATAACTTGTGAACCGTTTGAGCAATCTTCATGGGGCTTGTACCCTATGTGTAGACTCTCAGTCCGGGGTCACAGTAAAAAGGAGTTGGCGCTTGGCCACTAGGTGGCGCTATAATTTACATGAACTCGAAAAGGGCTATAACTACCCAACCGTTTGCCCGATCGACTTATTATTTGGTATGGTGTGTCTTTGTGTCATGCACGGTGATTGTCTAAAAGGACAGTGGTGTATCTAAAGAAACATGGCGGTCATCGGCCAATGAAGTTTGAGCACTCATTAGACCGGGTTAACGGAGGCCGATCGAAACGACACTCGCTGGGCTTGTTCGACTCATGGTCCTGAAGGTCTGTAAGAAATATGAACTCATTCGGCCACCGGGGGGCGAAATAACGCTTTTGGAGTGCATAAACAATTGTATATCACGTGACATTTGACATATACTCAAACTATTGTTATCATATGATAGCTCTCCACATTCTGAACAACTTTGCCTCTGAACACGCTTCTGTCGATTGAACGGTTTGCGAATTATCGCTGACGATGTCAAAAACCTACTTTCGCGAACTAGTCCTAGGTTTTTCGACCGATCGGATCCAAACCAATGCAGATAACATCTCTGGAGTGTGAATGTAAATAATTATCAAAAAAAAGTTGAAATTTTATTTCACGGTTGCTTAGGGGCGTAAACATTTTAAATAGGCGGAGCCTATGACATTAAAATGCCCATAACTCGAGCACTATTAGAGATATCATCATGGGGCTTGGAACATATGTGTAGACCATCACTCCGAGATGACTTACAAAATACCGCGGCGTTTGGACACTAGGTGGCGCTATAACAGTAAAAATGGCAAAATGTACGTGTCTTTGGTTGCATAAACAATTGTGTATCACGTGACATTTGACATATACCCAAACTATTTACATCATATGATAGCTCTCCTCATTCTGAACAACTTTGCCTCTGGACACGCTTCTGTCAATCAAACGGTTCGTGAGTTATGGCTGATGATGTTAAAAAGCTACTTTTGCGAACTGGTCCTTGGTTTTTCACTTGATCGGATCCAAACCAATGCAGATGACTTCTGTGGAGTGTGAATGTAAATAATTATCAAAAAAAAGTTGAAATTTCTTTTCACGGTTGCTTTGGGGCGTAAACATTTTAAATAGGCGGAGCCTATTACATTAAAATGCCCATAACTCGAGCACTATTAGAGATATCATCATGGGGCTTGGAACATATGTGAAGACCATCACTCCTAGGTGAATTACAAAATACCACGGTGTCAGAACACTAGGTGGCGCTATAAAGTATAAATGGCAGAATGTACACATCTTAGGTTGCCTTAACAATTGTGTATCACGTGACATTTGACATTTACACAAACTATCGATGTCATATGAAAGCTCTCATAATTCCAAACAAATTTGGCTCTTGAACCATTGATGTCGATCAAACAGTTTGTGAGTTATCTGTGATGTTAAGAACCTACTTTTGCGAACTTGTCCTAGGTTTTTCAAGCGATTTCAAAATTTCCACCACAGTACAATTCTCAGGACTCTCTAGATCAATAACTATCAAAAATATGTTCAACTTTTTTATTTGCGTGACCATTACAGGGTCCTTTATTATATTCAAATGAACGGTGTACCTGAAAGCTCGCTTCTCCTTAATAAATAATCCAATTGACTTGCCATGAAGTACAATCATACATCTTATTACACTAAACAAGCATGTAAAATATGATGGTTATCGGACAAGAGATATGTTTCCTCTCTCACAGGAACAAGGTGTTAGACATATAAAGCACTACACATTAAACGTTGCTCCATATTTACACGTCTATAAATATAGAATATGTCTGGCTGGTTGTAAGATGCTGTTTTGCTAAACATAACACACACCTTTATTATGTACACCAGTTTAATATCATGTAAACCCAAATATCTACTCAGCAGTCACATGGCAGCAACTCAATGCATTTAGACAGGGTCATTTCTTCAATGTATGTGACCAAATGAGCCTGAAAAGATGATTCCCCTCAAGTGTACTCTATGTGCATATGTGTGTAATCAGGCGTAGTGTCTGTGAACCGTTGCTGACCGTATCTATAATTTTTCAGGCGTTGGGAGTATCGTCCACTTGGGTGTTTTAGGTGTTTTACTTGATGAAGGCAAAGATGCTTTAGACGCCTTAAAGTGCTCGAACCCGCTAAATGCTGCTTGCAGCTTTAATTAGGGTTTCGAGCACGAAGTGCTGAAAACCTATTGTTTTTGTAAGGATTTTTATTCTTCTTCTTCTTCTTATTATTATTCTTCCGCCATAAAACGCGTCGCCCAGCCCAAACCGTAAGTCGTAGAAACTCGAGACTTTGTCGGATGGTAGTAGTCTTGCTCGCTACTCAGATACTCGGAGCCAGCCATGTCGGTCCATAGGTGGCGCTATAGCGATGGCCAATGCGTTTGGGCTCAATGCTCGTAAACCGGATGTCGCACAACAAAGTGTTTGGTGTCAATGGAATCCTTGGCTCCAAACTTAAAAAATGGCTATCTCCGATTTCATTTCCGGTATGCAAATTTTTCCGCTAATTTGCATTTTATGAAAAAAATAAAAAATGAACTAGTCCCTGGATTTTTGCCCGATCGGAACCAAACCAACGCTGATGAATTCTGTGGAGTGTGAATGTAAATATTCATTGAAAAAAAGTTGAAATTTCGATTCACCGTTGCTAGGGGGCGCCAAAACGTCTGAACCGGAAGTAGCCTATTTCACTAAAATGACCATAACTCGTGAACCGTTTGAGCTATCTTCACGGGGCTTAGACCGTATGTGTAGACCCTCAGTCCGGGGTCACAATAAAAAAAACTCGGTGTTTGGCCACTAGGTGGCGCTATAATAGCAAAGAACTCGAAAAGGGCTATAACTACGCAACCGTTTGCCCGATCGACTTATTATTTGGTATGGTGTGTCTTTGTGTCATGCACCGTGACTGTATAAAAGGACTTTGGCGTTTCTCAAAAAACATGGCCGCCATCGGCCAATGAATTTTGAGCACTCAATAGACAGGGTTAACGGGGGCCGATCGAATCGACACTCGCAGGGCTTGTTCGACTCGTGGTCCTGAAGGTCTGTAAGAAATATGAACTTATTCGGCCACCGGGGGGCGAAAAAACGTTTTTACAGTGCTTAAACAATTGTGTATCACGTGACATTTGACATATACTCAAACTATTTACTTCATATGATAGCACTCCTCATTCTGAACAACTTTGCCTCCGGACACGCTTCTGTCGATGAAACGGTTCGTGAGTTATCGCTGATGATGTTAAAAACCTACTTTTGCGAACTAGTCCCTGGTTTTTCAACCGATCGGAACCAAACTAATGCAGATGACTTCTGTGGAGTTTGAATGTAAATAATCATTGAAAAAAAGTTGAAATTTGTATTCATACACGGTAGGGGGGGCCAAAAACTGAACTGGGCAGAGCCTATCACATAAAAATGGCCATAAATCCAGAACGGATTAACACATCATCATGGGGCTTGGAACAAATGTGTAGACCATCACTCCGAGGTCACATACAAAAGAAAGTGGCGTTTGGACACTAGGTGGCGCTAAACAAGTAAAAATGGCAAAATTGACACGCATTTCAATTCTAAAAACAATTGTGTATCACGTGACATTTGACATATACCCAAACTATTTACATCATATGATAGCTCTTCTCATTCTGAACAACTTTGTCTCTGGACACGCTTCTGTCGATCAAACGGTTCGTGAGTTATCGCTGATAATGTAAAAAACCTACTTTTGCAAACTAGTCCTTGGTTTTTCAACCGATTGGAACCAAACCAATGCAGATGACTTCTGTGGAGTTTGAATGTAAATAATCATTGAAAAAAAATAGAAATTTCTATTCATACACGGTAAGGGGGGCCAAAACTGAACTGGGCGGAGCCTAAGACACTTAAACGGACGTTGTTAGAGAAGGGTTTGAGATAGCTTCACAGGGCTTTACACATATGTGTAGACCATCGCTCTGAGCTCACTGTAAAAATAACAAGGTGATTGGACACTAGGTGGGGCTATAACATGAACAATGGCACTAAATACTGTAAATATGCAACGGTTATACATCTACAGGCTCTGATACGCTTTGAAAATAAACGTCTCGGCCCAGGAACTTCAGACTTCTTGAGTTTGAAAGCACCATCGCTTCAATTTAAAAGCCAACAACAATGAAAATCGGATACTCATTAACGAATTGTCCAAATGATTTGACAGTCAGGAAAATAACATTATTGTAGTATATTTGCATGTTTCTGTAAGCATGCATAGTTTCTATGAGTTCATACCTGTCATTTTTCTGTGTCTGTGTGTGTTGGACTTTGAACCTTCATGCGTTTGTTGTGGTGTGACCCCCTAAACTGTTCATGAATGCACGACTGCTTTTGACTGCCTTAAAACTCGAAACCCGATAAATGCTGCTTGCAGCTTTAATTAGGGTTTCGAGCACGAAGTGCTGAAAACCTATTGTTTTTGTAAGGATTTTTATTCTTCTTATTATTATTCCGCCATAAAACGCGTCGCCCAGCCCAAACCGTAAGTTGTAGAAACTCGAGACTTGGTCAGATGGTAGTAGTCTTGCACGCTACTCAGATACTCGGAGTCAGCCATGTCGGTCCATAGGGGGCGCTACAGCGAGGAAAAGCGCCTTTTTGCTCGTAACTCCTAAACCGTTTGTCGCACACCCACGTGTTTTATATCATTGTAATCATTGGCTCAAAACTTAAAACCCTCATGGCTCCGATTTTATTTCCGGTATGCAAATTTTCCCGCTAATTTGCATTTTATGAAAAAAAACAAAAATGAACTAGTCCCTGGATTTTTGCCCGATCGGAACCAAACCAACACTGATGAATTATGTGGAGTGTGAATATAAATAATCATAAAAGAATGTTGAAATTTCGATTCAGGGTAAATAGGGGGCATCAAAACATCCGAACCGCAAGTTGCCTATTTCGCTAAAATGGCTATACCTAGAGAACGGTTTGAGATATCTTCACGGGGCTTAGACCACATGTGAAGACCCTCAGTCCGGGGTCACAATAAAAAAGACTCGGTGTTTGGCCACTAGGTGGCGCTATAATAGCAAATATCTCGAAAAGGTCTATTACTACTCAACCGTTTGCCCAATCGACTTATTATTTGGTATGTTGTGTCTTTGTGTCATGCACCGTGACTGTATGAAAGGACTTTGGCGTTTCTCAAAAAACATGGCTGCCATCAGCCAATGAAGTTTGAGCACTCATTGGACAGAGTTAACGGAACTCGATCAAAACGACACTCGCTGGGCTTGTTCGTGTCTTGGTCCTGAAGGTCTGTAAGAAATATGAACTCATTCGGCCACCAGGGGCGAAAAAACGTTTTTGGGGTGCTTAAACAATTGTGTATCACGTGACATTTGACATATACCCAAACTATTTACATCATATGATAGCTCCTCTCATTCTGAACAACTTTGCCTCTGGACACGCTTCTGTCGATCAAACGGTTCGTGAGTTATCGCTGATAATGTCAAAAACCTACTTTCGCGAACTAGTCCTTGGTTTTTCAACCGATCGGAACCAAACCAATGCAGATGACTTCTGTGGAGTGTGAATGTAAATAATCATTGAAAAAAAGTTGAACTTTGTTTTCATACACGGTAGGAAATGCCAAAAACTGAACTGGGCGGAGCCTATCACATTAAAATGGCCATAAATCCAGAACGGATTAACACATCATCATGGGGCTTGGTACATATGTGTAGACCATCACTCAGAGGTCACCTACAAAAGAAGATGGCGTTTGGACACTAGGTGGCGCTAGACCAGTAGAAATGGCTAAATTGACGTGTATTTCATCAGTTAAACAATTGTGTATCACGTGACATTTAACATACACACAAATTATTGATATCATATGATAGCTCTTCTCATTCTGAACAAATTTGCCTCTTGATCTATTGATGTCAATCAAACGGTTCAGGAGTTATTGCTGATGATGTTAAAAACTTAATTTTGCAAACTAGTTGTTTGATTTTCAAGCAATTTAAAAATTTCCACCATAGTACAATTCTCTGGACTCTTTAGGTCAATAATTATCAAAAACATGTTGAGTTTTTTTTGTTGTGTGACCATTACAGGGTCCTTTATTATATTAACCTGAAAATGTACGTTAAAGGTCGCTACTCCTTAATAAATAATCCAACTGACTTGCAATTAAGTAGTATTATACATATTATGACTCAAAACAAGCATGCAACATCTGATGCTCATCGGAAGAGGCATGCCTTCATAAAAGTCCAAAACGTGAAATATTCATTCTAATGGGCTTTTCATACATGTCTTTGTAAGCATGAGTAGTCTGCATAGACCGTTACTGATCACCTAAGTCAACATTCTGGGTCTAAAGGCCTATCATTCATTGAGGATGTGTGTTAGGGCCATTTCTGAAATGGATTTGACTAATTTATCCTGATAACGTGAGTCTCGCTACTGAATTATCTGAATGACTTGATATAAGAAAATGTAATGTATGTCCTATATGTGCATGTGTGTGTGCTCATGCCTCGGTCTGTATGAGCCAATGCTGACCATCTGACTCATTTTTCTGGGTGTGGGGTTGTATTGTCGATTGTGGACATGTTAGTTTGCCATCCCTGAAGCCCGTCGACATTTACTAACCTAAACCTCTCGAAACCCGATAATTGCTGCTTGCAGCTATATTTAGGGTTTCGAGCCCGAAGGGCTGAAAACCTATTGTTTTTGTAAGGATTTTTATTATTATTATTATTATTATTCCGCCATAAAACGCGTCGCCCAGCCTAAACCGCAAGTCGTAGAAACTCGAGACTTTGTCAATTGGTTGTATCTGTGCAGGTTACTCAGATACAGTGACCCAGCCAAATCGGCCCATAGGTGGCGCTATAGCGATGCTCAACGCGTTTGCATTCGTAACTCCTAAACCGTTTGTCGCACACCCAAGTGTTTTATATCATTGTAATCATTGGCTCAAAACTTAAAAAATGGCTATCTCCGATTTCATTTCCGGTATGCAAATTTTGCCGCTAATTTGCATTTTATAAAAAAAAAAAAAAATGAACTAGTCCCTGGATTTTTGCCCGATCGGAACCAAACCAACGCTGATGAATTCTGTGGAGTGTGAATGTAAATATTCGTTGAGAAAAAGTTGAAATTTCGACTCAGGGTCGCTAGGGGGCTCTAAAACGTCTGAACCGATAGTTGCCTATTTCACTAAAATGGCTATATCAAGAGAACGGTTTGAGATATCTTCACGGGGCTTATACCATATGTGTAGACCCTCAGTCCGGGGTCACAATAAAAATAACTCGGTATTTGGCCACTAGTTGGCGCTATAATAGCAAAGAACACGAAAACGGCTATAACTACCCAACCGTTTGCCCGATCGACTTATTATTTGGTATGGTGTGTCTTTGTGTCATGCACCGTGACTGTATAAAAGGACTTTGGCTTTTCTCAAAAAACATGGCCGCCATCGGCCAATGAAATTTGAGCACTCATTAGACAGGGTTAACGGAGGCCGATCAAAATGACACTCGCTGGGCTTGTTCCTGTCCTGGTCCTGAAGGTCTGTAAGAAATATGAACTCATTTGGCCACTGGGGGCGAAATAACGTTTTTGGAGTGCTTAAACAATTGTGTATCACGTGACATACATCTACAGGCTCTGATACGCTTTGAAAACAAACGTCTCGGCCCAGGAACTTCAGACTTCTTGAGTTTGAAAGCACCTTCGCTTCAATTTAAAAGGCAACAACAATGAAAATCGGATACTCATTAACAAATTGTCCAAATGATTTGACAGTCAGAAAAATAACATTCTTGTAGTATATGTGCATGTTTCTGTAAGCATGCATAGTTTCTATGAGTTGATACCTGTCATTTTTCTGTGCGTGTGTGTGTTGGACTTTGATCCTTCATGCGTTTGTTGTGGTGTGACCCCCTAAACTGTTCATGAATGCATGACTGCTTTTGACTGCCTTAAAACTCGAAACCCGATAAATGCTGCTTGCAGCTTTAATTATTATTCTTCTTCTTCTTTGTTATTATTCTTCCCTAAAACTATATGGGCAGCCTAAACCGTAAGGCTGACAGAGCTGAGACTTGGTCAGATGGTAGTAGTCCATGTCGCTACTCAGATACATGGACCCAGCCAAATCGGCCCATAGGTGGCGCTACAGCGATGAAAAGCGCGTTTGCACTCTTTACTCCTAAACCGTTTGTCGCACACCCAAGTGTTTTATATCATTGTAATCATTGGCTCAAAACTTAAAAAACGTATATCTCCGATTTCATTTCCGGTATGCAAATTTTCCCGCTAATTTGCATTTTATGCAAAAAAATTAAAATGAACTAGTCCCTGGATTTTTGCCCGATCGGAACCAAACCAACGCTGATGAATTCTGTGGAGAGTGAATGTGAATAATTATCAAAAAAAAGTTGAAATTTCGATTCACCATTGCTAGGGGGCGCCAAAACGTCTGAACCGGAAGTGCCATGGTTGACTAAAATGGCCATAACTTGTGAACCGTTTGAGCAATCTTCATGGGGCTTGTACCCTATCTGTAGACTCTCAGTCCGGGGTCACAGTAAAAAGGATTTGGCGCTTGGCCACTAGGTGGCGCTATAATATACATGAACTCGAAAAGGGCTATAACTACCCAACCGTTTGCCCGATCGACTTATTATTTGGTATGGTGTGTCTTTGTGTCATGCACGATGATTGTATAAAAGGACAGTGGCGTATCTAATGAAACATGGCGGTCATCGGCCAATGAACTTTGAGCACTCCTTAGACCGACTTAACGGGGGCCGATCGAAACGACACTCGCTGGGCTTGTTCGACTCGTGGTCCAGAAGGTCTGTAAGAAATATGAACTCATTTGGCCACCGGGGGGCGAAGTAACGGTTTTAGAGTGCATAAACAATTGTGAATCACGTGACATTTGACATATACTCAAACTATTGTTATCATATGATAGCTCTTCACATTCTGAACAACTTTGCCTCTGGACACGCTTCTGTCAATCAAACGGTTCGTGAGTTATCGCTGACGATGTCAAAAACCTACTTTCGCGAACTAGTCCTAGGTTTTTCGACCGATCGGATCCAAACCAATGCAGATAACATCTCTGGAGTGTGAATGTAAATAATTATCAAAAAAAAGTTGAAATTTTCTTTCACAGTTGCTTAGGGGCGTAAACATTTTTAATAGGCGGAGCCTATTACATTAAAATGCCCATAACTCGAGCACTATTAGAGATATCAACATGGGGCTTGGAACATATGTGTAGACCATCACTCCGAGATGACTTACAAAATACCGCGGCGTTTGGATACTAGGTGGCGCTATAACAGTAAAAATGGCAAAATTGACGTGTCTGTGGTTGCATAAACAATTGTGTATCACGTGACATTTGACATATACCCAAACTATTGACATCATATGATAGCTCTCCTCATTCTGAACAACTTTGCCTCTGGACACGCTTCTGTCAATCAAACGGTTCGTGAGTTATGGCTGATGATGTTAAAAACCTACTTTTGCGAACTGGTCCTTGGTTTTTCACTTGATCAGATCCAAACCAATGCAGATGACTTCTGTGGAGTGTGAATGTAAATAATTATCAAAAAAAAGTTGAAATTTCTTTTCACGGTTGCTTTGGGGCGTAAACATTTTAAATAGGCGGAGCCTATTGCATTAAAATGCCCATAACTCGAGCACTATTAGAGATATCATCATGGGGCTTGGAACATATGTGAAGACCATCACTCCTAGGTGAATTACAAAATACCGCGGTGTTAAAACACTAGGTGGCGCTATAAAGTATAAATGGCAAAATGTACACATCTTTGGTTGCCTTAACAATTGTGTATCACGTGACATTTGACATTTACACAAACTATCGATGTCATATGAAAGCTCTCATAATTCCAAACAAATTTGGCTTTTGAACCATTGATGTCGATCAAACAGTTTGTGAGTTATCTGTGATGATGTTAAGAACCTACTTTTGCGAACTTGTCCTAGGTTTTTCAAGCGATTTCAAAATTTCCACCACAGTACAATTCTCTGGACTGTCTAGATCAATAACTATCAAAAACATCTTCAACTTTTTCATTTGCATGACCACTACAGGGTCCTTTATTATATTCAAGTAACCAGTGTACCTGAAATCTCGCTTCTCCTTAACAAATAATCCAATTGACTTGCCATTAAGTACACTCATACATCTTATTAGACTAAACAAGCATGCAAAATATGATGGTTATCAGACAAGAGATACGTTTCCTGTCTCACAGGAACAAGGTGTTAGACATATAAAGCACTACACATTAAACGTTGCTCCATATTCACACGTCTATAAATATAGAACATGTCTGGCTGGTTGTAAGATGCTGTTTTGCTTAACATAACACACACCTTTATTATGTACACCAGTTTAATTGCATGTAAACCCAAATATCTACTCAGCAGTCACATGGCAGCAACTCAATGCAATTAGGCATTTAGACGGGGTCATTTCTTAAATGGATGTGACCAAATTAACCTGAAAAAATGATTCCCCTCAAGTGTACTCTATGTGCATATCTGTGTAATCAGGCGTAGTGTCTGTGAACCGTTGCTGACCGTATCTATAATTTTTCAGGCGTTGGGAGTATCTTCCACTTGGGTGTTTTAGGATGAGAGTCCTCGGCCTACTTGATGAAGGCAAAGATGCTTTGGATGCCTTAAAAGTGCTCGAACCCGCTAAATGCTGCTTGTTAGGGTTTCGAGCACGAAGTGCTGAAAACCTATTGTTTTTGTAAGGATTTTTATTCTTCTTCTTCTTCTTCTTATTAGGGTTCGAGCCCGTAGGGCTAGAAACCTATTGTATTTGTTGGTTTTATTCTTCTTCTTCTTATTATTCTTCCCTAAAACTGAATGGGCAGCCCAAACCGTAAGGCCGACAGAGCTGAGACTTGGTCAGATGGTAGTAGTCTTGCTCGCTACTCAGATACACGGAGCCAGCCATGTCGGCCCATAGGTGGCGCTACAGCGATAAAAAGCGCCTTTACGCTCATTACTCCTAAACCGTTTGTCGCACACCCAAGTGTCTTATATCATTGTAATCATTGGCTCAAAACTTAAAAAACCTATAGGTCCGATTTCATTTCCGGTATGCAAATTTTTTCGGTAATTTGCATTTTATGCAAAAAAAAAAAAAATGAACTAGTCTCTGAATTTTTGCCGGATCGGAACCAAACCAACGCTGATGAATTCTGTGGAGTGTGAATGTAAATAATTATCGAATAAAAGTTGAAATTTCGATCCGTGGTGGCTGGGGGGCGACAAAACGTCTGAACCGGAAGGGGCATATTTGATTAAAATGGTTATAACTCGTGAACCGTTTGAGCTATCTTCATGAGGCTTGGACCATATGTTTATACTCTCAGTCTGAGGTCACAGTATAAAAAAGTCGGCGGTTGGCCTCTAGGTGGCGCTAAAATATACATTTTCTCGAAAAGGGCAATAACTACCCAAGAGTTTGCCCTATCAACTAATTTCTTGGTATGGTGTGTCTTTGTGTCATGTACCATGATTCTAGAAAAGGACATTGGCGTATCTAAAAAAACATGGCCGCCATCGGCCAATGAAGTTTGAGCACTCCTTAGACCGACTTAACGGAGGCCGATCGAAACGACACTCGCTGGGCTTGTTCGACTCATGGTCAAGAAGGTCTGTAAGAAATATGAACTCATTCGGCCACTGGGGGCGAAATAACGTTTTTGGAGTGCATAAACAATTGTGTATCACGTGACATTTGACATATACTCAAACTATTTACATCATATGATAGCTCTTCTCATTCTGAACAACTTTGCCTCTGGAACCGCTTCTGTCGATCAAACGGTTCGTGAGTTATCGCTGATGATGTCAAAAACCTACTTTCGCGAACTCGTCCTAGGTTTTTCGATTAATCGGAACCAAACCGATGCAGATGACTTCTGTGGAGTGTGAATATCAATAATTATCGAAAAAAAGTTGAAATTTCCTTTCAAGGTCGCTTAGGGGCACCAAAATAAAAAAATGGGCGGGGCCTATTACATTTAAATGGCCATAACTCAATAACTATTAGAGATATGATCATGGGGCTTGAAACACATGTGAAGACCATCACTCAGAGTTCACATGCGTAAGGGCGCGGCGTTTGGACACTAGGTGGCGCTATAACAGTAAAAATGGCTAATTTTAAGTGTTTTTGGTTGCAAAAACAATTGTGTTTCACGTGACATTTGACATATACTCAAACTATTTACATCAAATGATAGCTCTCCTCATTCTAAACAACTTTGCCTCTGGAACCACTTCTGTCAAACAAACGGTTCGTGAGTTATATCGCCGATGATGTCAAAAACCTACTTTCGCGAACTAGTCCTTGGTTTTTTGACCGATCGGAACCAAACCAATGCAGACGACTTCTGTGGAGTGTGAATGTCAATAACTATCGAAAAAAAGTTGAAATTTCCTTTCAAGGTCGATAAGGGACGCACGCCAAAAGTTCTTAATATGCGGAGCCTTTTAAATTAAAATGGCCATAACTCAAGAACTAGCTCCGAGGTCACCTACTAAAGGCAGCGCCTTTTGGCCGCTAGTTCTCTTCGTTCTGAACAATCTTGACGCTTTAGACTGCTCGAACCCGGGAATCGCTGCTTGCAGCTATATTTATTATTATTCCGCCATAAAACGCGTCGCCCAGCCCAAACCGTAAGTCGTAGAAACTCGAGACTTGGTCAGATGGTAGTAGTCTTGCACGCTACTCAGATACTCGGAGCCAGCCATGTCGGTCCATAGGTGGCGCTATAGCGATGGCCAATGCGTTTGGGCTCAATGCTCGTAAACCGGATGTCACACAACAAAGTTTTTGGTGTCATTGGAATCCTTGGCTCCAAACTTAAAAAACGTATATCTCCGATTTCATTTCCGGTATGCAAATTTTTTCGCTAATTTGCATTTTATAAAAAAAAAAAAAAAAGAACTAGTCCCTGGATTTTTGCCCGATCGGAACCAAACCAACGCTGATGAATTCTGTGGAGTGTGAATATAAATAATCATAAAAGAAAGTTGAAAATTCGATTCAGGGTCGCTAGGGGGCATCAAAACATCCGAACCGAAAGTTGCCTATTTCGCTAAAATGGCTATACCTAGAGAACGGTTTGAGCTATCTTCACGGGGCTTAGACCATATGTGAGGACCCTCAGTCCGGGGTCATAATAAAAAAGACTCGGTGTTTGGCCACTAGGTGGCGCTATAATAGCAAATATCTCGAAAACGGCAATAACTACCCAACCCTTGGCCCGATTGACTTATTATTTGGTATGGTGTGTCTTTGTGTCATGCACCATGACTGTATAAAAGGACTTTGGGGTTTCTCAAAAAACATGGCCGCCATCGGCCAATGAATTTTGAGCACTCATTACACAGGGTTAACGGAGGCCGATCGAAACGACACTCGCTGGGCATGTTCGACTCGTGGTCCTGAAGGTCTGTAAGAAATATGAACTCATTCGGCCACTAGGGGGCGAAGTAACGGTTTTAGAGTGCATAAACAATTCTGTATCACGTGACATTTGACACATACTCAAACTATTTACATCATATGTTTGCTCTTCTCATTCTTAACAACTTTGCCTCTGGACACGCTTCTGTCGATCAAACGGATCGAGAGTTATCGCTGACGATGTCAAAAATCTACTTTCGCGAACTAGTCCTTGGTTTTTCAACCGATCGGAACCAAACCAAAGCAGATGACTTCTGTGGAGTGTGAATGTAAATAATCATTGAAAAAAAGTTGAAATTTACATTCATACACGGTGGGGGGGGGCAAAAACTGAACTGGGCGGAGCCTATCACATTAAAATGGCCATAAATCCAGAACGGATTAACACATCATCATGGGGCTTGGAACATATGTGTAGACCATCACTCCGAGGTCACCTACAAAAGAAGGTGCCGTTTGGACACTAGGTGGCGCTAAAACAGTAGAAATGGCAAAATTGACGCGTATTTCATTTCTTTTTCAATTGTGCATCACGTGACATTTGACATTTACACAAACTAATGATATCATATGATAGTTCTCTACAGTCTGAACAACTTTGCCTCTTGATCCATTGATGTCAATCAAACGGTTCACGAGTTATCGGTGACGATGTTCAAAACTTACTTTTGCAGACTAGTTCTTAGATTTTCAAGCAACTTCGAAATTTCCACCACAGTACAATTCTCTGGACTCTCTAGGTCAATAATGATCAAAAACATGTTGAGTTTTTTTTGTTGTGTGACCATTACAGGGTCCTTTATTATATTAACATGAAGAATGTACGTTTAAGGTCGCTACTCCTTAATAAATAATCCAACTGACTTGCAATTAAGTAGTATAATACATATGAAGAACCCTGAAGGAATGTTTGACACCGCACACTTCTGAGCTTCGCGTGATTCCCGTCTCATCTACCCGACGATTGCTGCTTAATCCTGTCATTTTTCTGTGCGTGCAGGACTTTGATCTGTCGTGGTTGTGTTGGGGAGTGACCCCTGAGCTTGTTCAATGATGTCACAGTGCCTTGGATGGCTCAGATGACGAGAAACCCGTTATTACTGCTTGCAGTTATATTTAGGGTTCGAGCCCGTAGGGCTAGAAACCTATTGTATTTGTTAGTTTTATTCCTATTATTATTCTGCCAATAAAACTGATCGTGCAGCCTAAACCGTAAGGCCGACAGAGCTGAGACTTGGTCAGATGGTAGTAGTCTTGTTGGCTACTCTGACACATGGACCCAGCCAAATCGGCCCATAGGTGGCGCTATAGCAATGAAAAGCGTGTTTGCACTCTTTACTCCTAAACCGTTTGTCGCACACCCAAGTGTTTTATATCATTGTAATCATTGGCTCAAAACTTAAAAAACGTATATCTCCGATTTCATTTCCGGTATGCAAATTTGTCCGCTAATTTGCATTTTATGCAAAAAAAAAAAAATGAACTAGTCCCTGGATTTTTGCCCGATCGGAACCAAACCAACGCTGTAGAACTCTGTGGAGTGTGAATGTGAATAATTATCAAAAAAACGTTGAAATTTCGATTCACCATTGCTAGGGGGCGCCAAAAAGTCTGAACCGGAAGTGGCTTATTTTACTAAAATGGCCATAACTCGTGAACCGTTTGAGCAATCTTCATGGGGCTTGGAACATATCTGTAGACTCTCAGTCCAGGGTCACAGTAAAAAGGAATTGGCGTTTGGCCAATAGGTGGCGCTATAATATACATGAACTCGAAAAGGGCTATAACTACCGAACCGTTTGCCCGATCGACTTATTATTTGGTATGGTGTGTCTTTGTGTCATGCACCATGACTGTATAAAAGGACAGTGGCGTATCTAAGGAAACATGGCGGTCATCGGCCAATGAAGTTTGAGCACTCATTAGACCGGGTTAACGGAGGCCGATCGAAACGACACTCGCTGGGCTTGTTCGACTCGTGGTCCTGAAGGTCTGTAAGAAATATGAACTCATTCGGCCACCGGGGGGCGAAGTAACGTTTTTGGAGTGCATAAACAAGTGTGTATCACGTGACATTTGACATATACTCAAACTATTGTTATCATATGATAGCTCTCCACATTCTGAACAACTTTGCCTCTGAACACGCTTCTGTCGATTGAACGGTTTGTGAGTTATCGCTGATGATGTAAAATACCTACTTGCGTGAACTAGTCCTTGGTTTTTTGACCGATCGGATCCAAACCAATGCAGATAACATCTCTGGAGTGTGAATGTAAATAATTATCCAAAAAAAGTTGAAATTTCCTTTCACGGTTGCTTAGGGGCGTAAACATTTTAAATAGGCGGAGCCTATTACATTAAAATGCCCATAACTCGAGCACTATTAGAGATATCATCATGGGGCTTGGAACATATGTGTAGACCGTCACTCCGAGATGACTTACAAAATGCTGTGGCGTTTGGACACTAGGTGGCGCTATAACAGTAAAAATGGCAAAATTGACACATCTTTGGTTGCCTTAACAATTGTGTATCACGTGACATTTGACATTTACACAAACTATCGATATCATATGAAAGCTCTCATAATTCCAAACAAGTTTGGCTCTTGAACCATTGAAGTCGATCAAACAGTTTGTGAGTTATCTGTGATGATGTTAAGAAGCTGCTTTTGCGAACTTGTCCTAGGTTTTTCAAGCGATTTCAAAATTTCCACCACCTTACAATTCTCTGGACTCTCTAGATCAATAACTATCAAAAACAAATTCAACTTTTTCATTTGCGAGACCATTACAGGATCTTTTATTATATTCAAGTGAACGGTGTGCCTGAAAGCTCGCTACTCCTTAACAAATAATCCAATTGACTTGCCATTAAGTACAATCATACATCTTATTACACTAAACACGCATGCTAAATATGATGGTGATCAGACAAGAGATACGTTTCCTGTATCACAGGAACACAGTGTTAGACATATAATGCATTGTACATTAAACGTTGTGCCATATTTACACATCTATAAATATAGAACATGTCTGGGTGGTTGTAAGATGCTGTTTTTCTAAACATAACACACACCTTTATTATGTACACCAGTTTAATATCATGTAAACCCAAATAGCTACTCAGCAGTCACATGGCAGCAACTCAATGCATTTAGGCATTTAGACAGGGTCATTTCTTCAATGGATGTGACCAAATGAACCTGAAAAGATGATTCCCCTCAAGTGTACTATATGTGCATATGTGTGTAATCATGCGTAGTGTCTGTGAACCGTTGCTGACCGTATCTATAATTTTTCAGGCGTTGTGAGTATCGTCCACTTGGGTGTTTTACTATGAGAGTCCTCGTACATTTTATAATTGTAATCTGATTAGGCAAAAGACATTTCTGAACACCATGAAACCATCAATACAATAAGCATCATATCGAGTAGTGGCATCCGGCTTTACAAATCTCCCTTAATGTACAAAATACTCCCTGATCGCACACGTACTTCTGGAAGACGTCTATTTGATGTCTTCGTCCTACATCTGCAAGACTTTATTGTTTGTTCGTCTGCAATACGTCTCTGCCCATAGCACACATACATCTGGCTTACGTTCATTTAACGTCTGCATTTACATCGGCAAGACATCTGCAATACGTCTCAGAGACGTCTGTAATACATCTGCTAAAGATCTGGAAACATCTGCTGCGTAAAAACATCTGCTAAACATCTCAGAAAGAGCAGCTTTACATCCATTCTAAATCATGTTACAGACATTTTCTAGAGGTCTATATGACGTCTGATATTGGGGTTTAAGACTCGCTTTATTGTATTAATCATTTATTCAGATGCACATTGGAAACTAAATATTGTTTGACAATATAATATACATTATAAACCTAAATCTTTATCTTACAGCTGTTTCCTTGTCAAAGAGTTACTATTACAATGTCCTTAAAATTAAATGTCATGCAGTGTGTAATGTTGCTCTGTGTGAATGTAAAGTGTAAAGTTTAAAGTGAACAAATAACGAAGTTATCGACTCTGAATCATGCAAATGAGTCGTCTGTCGTTCTAATTTCAGTTCCGGGTCAGTTTTGCGTCAGTCCGTGTAATGCCCACCTACGTTTTATTTCAACACTGTATGCAGTAGACCAATCACAGCAGACTAGACCGTCTGACCAATCAGATCAGAGGAGGCTGACAGAAAGGAAGGGATTAGACAAGAGAGAGTCAGCCAAGGTTAGAAAATGACAGTGTTTTTACACCTTGTATGTACGTAAACTTGTTATTTGACACCCCATAAACCAAAGTAGAACTTTAAAAATATTTAATCTTTAAACAAAGCTAAAATGTAAAGAATTTGGAAGAACATCACATCAGAAAACTGAAAATAGTGCAAAAATAATTCAATCATGCATAAAGGCAAAAAAAAGTATTATAATATGAATTAATAAATAAAAAAATGAGTCTAAATGTTCATTAAAGCTGCAATCTGTAGCTTCTCTCATCATGTTTGTTTGAAAAATAAAATTGCAGGTTACTTCACATCCCCACCACTCAAATGATCAATCATTAAACAAACCGTTGTGAATCCGGGTTGGGAAAGATGAACAAAATGTACTTGCGCAATTATTGTTTTTTTATGTAAAGGTTACGGATTGTACCTTTAAAACCGGCTTTAGTATTTTCATGCAAAATGTAACTTCCTTTTTTTTCTTAAACATTTGGCATGAATTATGAACCTTGTAACCTTTTACCGAGATCAAGGGGCAATTTACTATAAAGATGATTTTGAACAAAACTAATAATGTGAAAATCCGCACATGAACGTTACTAAACATCTTGTCATGAAATGAATTGCTCTTCAGTACATCTCATGTGTTAAACCTGCTGATGTGGGCTCTCTGCTTTTCGCCTAGCAACAGCCGCCGGTTTCCGAGAGCCTCCGTTTCTTGGTTTCATTTAGAGGGTCCTCAGCAGAGCTCATTTCTCATCAAACGGGTGATCGCCTCGATGCCGACGCAGTCGAGGAACCGGAAACGCCCGTCCCGAGTCCTGAATTCCCGGATGCCGTAACGAGACCCGAGGGCACCGCGGAGGTCCCTTATGGGCGCTTGAGCAGAACAACAGCTGAGGAAAGGTGCAGTCTTACAGTATGAATGTAGCTCCCCTCCTCCTCGCTCATTCATAAATGCACCGTCCCGTTATATAACCCTTGTGCTCTATTTATAAGGGCCACCGCATGAAGAAGGGCATGAGGCTCGCGTGGTGCCCTTCAAGACAAACGCTGATGCCCCAGGGGCTGTTGGGTCGGACCGTTGGCTGCTATTATTAGCCGTGTGTCACACCACAGCCCATGGAAATGGAGTAGAACTGACAGATGTGTGCATGTATTCATCGGTAATGTGCAGCCATGTGTGTGTGTAGCGATTGCATCATGAAGCACACATTTCCAAGATTTACTGCACTGCACCATTCGGCCTTTAGTACACACACAACGGCTATCTCAGTTACAAGAGCGAATAGCTATATTTCAGGCTACATCAGAATAACGCGCAATAAATGTGTCATCGGTTCATCACTAAATTACTGGCTTATTTATGCATTGAATTATTTGTTAAGCTAAAGTGTGTCAAGATTCAAGTTATTTTGTGTTTGAAAATATTTCCTAGTTGGAAAGTTTATCATGCATGCAGATTCTCCTATGAATAAACCATTTCCAGATTAATTTCAACAAAAGTGGTACTTCTAAAACATTCAAGTCCCACTTCACATACGATGCGCCCCAAAAAGTATTTAAAATGAGTAATAGTGTGTCTTAAATCATTGTAGACTACGCTAAAATACATATTCTTAAAGTAGCCAGCTGGTCTACTACTGAAAGTGAAAATGTAATCCGTGATGCTAATATTACCCACAATTCATTGTGAGAAGAGAGGAGTTAAGCCGTAACACACTGAATTAATACATTATATGTTAACGATCACAACGATCTCACAAGTATTTTCCAGGAAGCTAATTTGTACGATGTGAATCATAAAACGTACGATTGGTAGCAAAAAAGGAAAGCTGAAGCCCAACCCCTAACCCTAAAATCACTGGCGCGATAGCAAATCAAACAAAGATGTACGAATAAGATGGTAAGTTTTCATACGATTTAGCCACCTCATAAAATAGTTAAATGAATTCCAGCGAGATTATTTTCAAGTGCATCAAGACAACATCAGTCACTACGTGCATACTCATTTTCTACACACTACATACTGTATATGAATTCATAAATGTATGAATATATTTTCTCATGTCACGCAAAAGTGACGTCTACTTGTTCGCCACACAGTTTTGGTATCTGTTTGTTTCCTATTCTTGTTTTTTTCGGCTTTCTGATCTCCAAGTTGGCAGGTTTCGTCAAGTTCTGGATCCAAGAATTAGGCCGCCTTCCCCACCTCCCGCGGACCCCCGCTACCAAAAGCTTTTCAACAAGGTCTGCTGAATAGGTTTCATAATTGTGTTGAGTGAATGATTATTTTTTATGGGTTGAAAACATCAGCATTGCAGATAAAACTGATAATGTTGTATGTTTTAATAACATATTTTTTTCAGATTAGACACAAGTTGTATTCAAAGGGATTTTATTGCATACATTCTGAATGTACGTTTATGTTTCACATATGTATATATATATATATATATATATATATATATATATATATATACACACACACACACACACAGATACAACCTGAAATATACATATTCTCTATAACAACATCTTTTGCAAAATTACAGTACGTCATACATTTCTATCCTCTGAACAAAACATTTAATTCGTCAACCTGATTCAAACTCGTGTAAATCGTGACTGATGATTCTTACAGTAGCAGAAAAAATACGACAATATTTACTACAGGAACTACTCATACAGACCATACTAGACGTACAGTATTAGACATGTTTGTACATAGCTAACATTACAGAGTGCTCTTCAGATGTGCGCTACTGCTGAACTAGACACATACAAACAGTACACACACATACATGCAGTCACAGAGTGAGTCAGACGTACAAAAAACGCACAAGAATAAAGGACGCATGGATCTAAGCGTAACTGTCACTGAGGCAGATCAAACGAAAATACACGAAATTTTACGAACATACTGCTAAATCAATTATTGCTAATCTGGATAATAATCTGGTTCTGTTAAATGGGTTCACACTTGCGTTATGGGTGCTTGCGTTAAATAATGCTAACATATAAGGTAATGACTAAACAATGAACAATACTTTTACGGCATTTATTAATCTTTGCTAATATTATTTCAACATGCTGTATGCCACCACATTCTTCAAATTAAAAGGTGCATATGTTAACATGAGTTGATATGTCATTTCTTCTATTCATAGTTGTCGTTTATAGTACGGCATTAACATAATGTTATCATCTACTCATTTGGGACCATGGGCCTTATTTTCACGATGTAAGCACATGGTTTAAAGCGCACGGCGCTGGTGCACTCAGGGCGTGTCCGAATCCACTTTTGCTAGTTTAATGGCGGGAAACGGGCGGCATGCCTGAGCGCATGGTCTAAACGGGTTGTCCGGGTTGATGGGTGTTTTTGGGCGTAACGTGCAATAATCCAATCAGAGTGTCATCTGCCATTTCCTTTAAGAGCCAGTTGTGCTCGCCCCATGGCGGATCTGCTATTCACACGGCGGAATTCAGCGGAAACTAGCAAAAACACTTGCACCGCGGTGCGCCGGGTGCACGATAGGGCCCCATGTCTCCGATTTATCGTTCAGAGTGCCTTGAATGATGCTTGAATTATTTATGACAGGGTTATTGTAGGGTCCGTGCCAAACTGTAGACGTCTTTGAACTGCCACTGCTGAATAATTGATACGCTGAGATCAAATCATTCACAATCGCACACATGAGGAACATCACAGCCCAAGAAAGATTTCAGATGTGTTACATTCATTATCAAATCAATTATAATTCAACATATATAACCGTGAACGCATACCTTTCTTACATTATGATATGACATTGGATATAAGGCACTATCAAAGAAACATACTGTATGTACACAACCATCTTTGACATCATGTGCAAAGCAACAGTGATATTTTGGATTCATACGATTTATCATGCGTTATTGCTATTGATAACTAATCGTAGAGAGGTGTGCAACGGTTCGCCCGTCAAATCACAGCGGTTTTCATAGATATATGGGCATGAGAATGACTTTCCCTGCTTTAAACACACACATGAGCATGTCAGAAATGCAAACGCACACAGATGCTCGACGCCCTCATTGCATAATTCTCTTAACAGGCAACAGTGTAAATACATGTGTGTGAGTATACATGCAGCACACAGCCGACGGCGATACAATGTGATGTGTATGAAATCACACGGGGAATGATGTGAATGTGGGAGGCTCGTATCTAAATGAAAATATCTGTCGACTGTCTGTGTAAGGGCCATCCTGGGGCATTTGTAGCCTAACACATCTTCTATAAATGATAATCCAGTCCCGGTTTGTAAAACATTTACACGTGCCAAGCGTAGTAGAATCACTTTAGTTCAAAATGTAAAAGCAGGTCAGCAATGCGAACTTTAAACGTTCAAAAGCAATGTAATTGGTGGTACAATTCATACAAAACTAGCGATGAGTATGGTAGCTGCCTAAGGAAATATTTGCATGTTACAGTATTCAGGTTTTAACCAAAATGTAGATTATGGTAGATCGGTTAAGGTTAATTAACGAAGCGTTTGTACGTAACTTCGCCGTAACCTTGTGTCGACTCAAGTGACATAGAATCAACTTTGGACGTCACTTCACATTTGGGCCCAAAGTTAAACTTTGCATTGTTACAATGTCAATTTTTAACGTAAAAAATGACGAATGCGAATTCTCCTTACGTTCTGTAACCATAACTTCAGACAGATTGAGAAAAGGTGTGGGCTTTTCCAATGTAGAAGTGATTCCCACTTGTGCATTGCGAGCGAGCGTTTCTAGTCAATTTCTATGCAAGCATCACGCTCTCAAGGTGGATTGTGGGATTGATGGCGATGAAAAAAACAGATCATTAACGAAAGGAAGAACTGAGTTTGTTTTAGAGCTGGGTGTTTCGTTGACATAATAAACAACATTTAATAGGTTTTTTGGCAGGAATTTGTGGAAATGTTTTGCATGAAGATGCAAGTGAATTGTCCGAATGAACTGGTTTGGAAAACATAAATGATTTGGGACTTCACAATGCTCCCATTACTGTTCCTTTCCAGAGTAATCAAATTAATCAATTTGACGTTTTAACGGATTTTCAAATATGAAAGTTATCCAATGCCATCCCTAAAATGATTTCAGTTAAACACAAATGGATAAATGTATGTTCAAATACTGCCATGATCATTAATTGTTTCAGCTTCACAACCCTATGGTACAGTTTTGATGGAATCGAATTATGCCCTGCTTACATTTCCCAGCTTGACGAATCCTGACGTTTGCACATGCTGTTTTCAGAAATAAGTAATGTAACTCAACACAGCGAAGTAAACAGACAGCAAAGCAGCCAATCAGAACAGTGAGGTAGTTGCTTACGGCAATGGGCGATAAAGCCTTCTAAAACTGTATGAAAGAGTAAACAAAGAAACACACAAACCTTTGCGCTTGAACATGTGTTTGCGCCGCATAAATGATCTCAGGAAGAAAAGTGCTGCGATTATGACAGAATTAACAATCTCTGCAATTCATTTCACTGTAGCTAAAATAAACCAAGTGAAAGAGACGAATGAAAACCATTTAGCAAATATTCAAAAATATAGAAAAATAACCTTTAAGCAGTTCATTACCTTCTTTTATAAAACATATATGATACTTTAAAAAAATAGATATTTAACAATGTTTACCGAAACAATCATGTCATTTTGTCTTTGTTGATATTTGTACATTGTCATTTTTCCCATTTTATACGATTTCATGAACTTCCGAGTTTGTTGGCAAGACAAATGAAATAAATGTAAATAGTATTAAAAATCAAAATGTATGCCATGCCCAACTTCACACATGACATATGTTTTGGTATAGCATATGATATGTAATGTTTAAACATGACATAGTTTGCTGGTCTAAAGACACATAAACACTTCGCCAGCATGTTTTGGGGCAAATAAACACGGGGAAGCATTTGAAGCATTGCTTTTGCGTGTTATCCGTGATTTCAAGTAAATCATTTTCAACCTCGACATGCTAAAAATCATCTTTGCGCTTCCTGTACTTCCACGTTGTCCAGGTGTTTTTGACAAAACCATCCCTTTGTCAATCTCACTGGAGGCATTGAACAACTCCCCCAATAAAAAAAAAGGGAATGCTCCTTAAAATGAGGCTTTTGTAGATGTGAAGGCGTAGCTTTTTTCCAATATGATGTAGACGAATAGTTCAAGATTCTCTCACGTCAAAGATCGCCATGGAGATCCGGAGAAGTCCCGTTCATATACAGTACCTATAAATCAGAAGAGAACACATTTGTGATGCACAATGTATAGACATCATTGCCAAAAACTAAAGAAAAACAGGATACCAACCGCTCTCGCGTTTCAAAACAACTTTTTGACCTTCTTACATTTGACTGCATGTGCAATTTATTAAAAGTGGAAGACAAAACAAAGACTTGATCTGACTATGGGCACATCCACACGAAGCCAAACTTTCCCTATCCGATCTTCTTTTCCTCATTCTAAACAAAGTATTAATATGCATTAAACTCGCCAACAAGCAGAATGACTTGGGCTGAGAAAATTATACAAAAGACGACGGAAATGTGACGTAGGAACCAATGAAGTGTAGTGAGACCTGGACACAATGAGGCCGTTGTTGCTAGAAGGGATACAGCTAGGGCCGGAAGTGGTACAAAATCTCGCCATATAATAATAATAAATGACATTAGCTAAAACCTCACATACCCCAACCCTAAACATAACCTTACAATAATAAAAAAGTATTAATCAACTGTTTTCAGCGTGACAAAATGATGCGGTATTGAAGTGCGCATGCCCAGCAGAGGTAGATGTATCCCTTCTAGTCAAAACCCAATTGGGGGGATAACACAATAAACTACAAAGCCCATGGACAAGGACTACAAAACTCAACTTCAAAATAAAAGACGTGAAACTAATACCAAACAGACACATAACAACTGCAACCGACTATATGAAATAAGGCTGATCTGAGATCTGAACATGATTTGCGAATAATTTTGTTTGTTTATTAATACGTGATCATGTTTCGCTGATCCACTGCCTTGTTCAAGGTAAATTGTTAACCTTGTATTGCTTTCTTCTCTCGTTTTCCGTTATTCATGACAAGACTTGATGAGTTTTTCAAGCTGATTTTTTAACTCTTATACAGTAAGGGGTGCTGTTATAGATCTGAAATAGTACAGCATTTATGCATGCGCTGGGAGACAGAACTATTGCAATGCAACTGTGGAAAACTGGTCCAAATTTGAAGGTTTTGGTGTTTTCTGTCAAATAAAACAATGCATCACAGTCATCACAAAATGACATAATCCATCATCAGGAGGTGCATTCTTGTCACATGAACTTCAAGTACTGAAGGATTCTGGATTGTATTAACTGATATCAATGTTTTATTTGGAATTTTGTAACCATTGTTCTCAAATGTATTAGTAAAAATGTATTTAAAATTACTATTTATTTTATTTGTAATAAAATCAGAAGGAAAACAGTAAATACTGAAAATCTGAGTGTGTCTGTACTTAACATTTTAAAGAAAGATCATCAACATCAGACATTCGGATGCTAAATTGAGTGCTTTTGCCAGTTATAAATTAACTGGCAAAAGTGGTGCCGCCATATTGAGAAGGGCAAGACTTCCCTTTGAACACATACAAGTGAATGGGGGAGCTGCAGGTTTTTTTATAAAAGCACAATAATGTTTCCATCTCTCAACAAGTAGATACCGGATGTTTTTGTACATTACGTAGAACATCTTTGAAATTTGTTGAAAGAATGCAAACGTTATTGTGTCTCACATCTAGAAAAAACACACCTCCCCCATTGGCTTGTATGTATGTTTATACACAAGAAAGTGCAATTATTGTACAAGATAGTTTCTCACATCCCAAAAAACATTAATTGCAATCGTGAAAGCAAATCGTACCAAAACGCACCAATGGGATCATACAGACTGAATTAGCCAACTCGTAAAATATTTACAAAGAATACTGCAGGGCAGAATGAATCGCTTATTTTGATAGTTTGGAGCGATTTCAAACCGGACTGTTGAAGAGATAAACCATCAGAAGCTGTTTCAAAGTCAACGTGACCTACCGGACACCTGTGTGCTGAAACACATGACTAAACTGTATTACTGACACTGTTATTGTGCTCTCGTCTCCATGTTTTCAAGCAGGGAAAACCTGCGCCTGTCAGTGCGCATTCAGACCCTCAGACGGAGCATTAAGAGTCCAGTGCTCCTGGCTCATCAGGAGGTGCATTCATGTCACATGAACTTCAAGTGCTGAAGGATTCTGGATTGTGAAAGTGACCGCAGCCTGAAATAACATAACCTTTGGAAAACTTAATATGACGCCTGTGATTCAGTGTGTGCCATATCGCAGGGAGGGAGATCCCCATTTGTCAAAACATTTCTTTAACAAAACATTGTTTTCTGTTGGTATCAGATTTGAGTAACTAGCTACAGTCAAAACAATCCTTCCTATTCCAGTCTGTTGAATGTGCCCGTGTAGTAAACCGTGTGTGTTCTCTTCCGTGCGACCAGACAAGCGTTCCCTCATAAAACATGTTGTACATGCATACAAAGTAACACAGCAAGAGTGGAAGTGGGTCGGGAAATACCCCAGCGTAACCGGACCGCCGCGACAGGTGCGGTGGACCCACTCACCGTACGTTACTGTATTCTTTATAAATAAAGTAGTTTCAAACATTCATTTTTATTTACATTCACATCTGCCTGCCTGAGACCAGCAAATTATCTCACATTATGTTTAGTAATTCTTCAAAATATCTTCTTTTGTGGTCAGAAGAGCAAAAACACACACAAGTCATTTTTCCTACTATGATCATCAGTGGTGGCCAAGATCTGTCTGGTTATGCACATTCTTCCAAATATCTTTCTCTGTGTTCGTCAGAACAAAGACATGTATACAGATTTGTACAACTGGAAGGCGAGTAAACGATGACAGAATTTTCAGTCTTGGGTGAAGTATCCCTTTAAAACTTCACAAACTATGCTATGAGTACAAAACCTCTAAAAAGAGTTTTGAATAAATCCCGACGGTTATATTTTCTCATGCCGTTCGTGTAGAAACTGAATGTTCTCTTTTTCTCAAGCGGCTTCTTGACGTCTCACCCTGAGATGCTTTTTAAACAATGAGTTCACATTTGTTCTGACCTCTTATTGACTGACTTTATTCAGCCCAAGTGATCCTTTTCAAAAATCGTTGAATCAATGACTAGCTTTTAGGGGAGGAAACGAATGTGGTCGCACAAATAAATACATTTTGTGTACAAGACTGATTTAGATAAAGATTTAGAAATTTGCTGACATGAAGTTTTAGAGATCGAGTTTAATGGTTTTATTAATATTTGGAATTAGCATTTATTTTTTATAATTTTTGTTTTAATGTATTTTTTTTCATTTGCTTATCATTTTAGTGATATACCTTAAACTTTACGCAACATATATGTTACTTTTGCAAAAAAACTGAAATAAGTTATTCAAATTATATCACGGCTTTAATACGTTTTGGACAAACTTGTGTTCTCGTGAAGACCGGTCATGTGCGGCATTCTCTGAAGAACAAACTCGGAAGGACCTACCGCAATGACTTCTGGGACTTCAAGCGGGTTCGGTACGTGCAAATCTGCATTCAATAAATCCTTGATATTAAAGGGATAGTTCACCCAAAAATGAAAATTAATTTACTCACTCTCTAGTCATTGAAAGGACAAGACGGTGAGTAAATTGGTGAACTATCCCTTTAAAAACACGTCGGTGTGCTTGTGTTCCTGAGTATTGGGATCGGTGACGTTGATGATGACGTACATGCAGAGCGAGAAACGGCCTCAGTTTAGTAAACTATAATAACCCTGAACTCTCCTCTCGACCTTCAGACGTGGAATAGAAAAGCCCTGGAAATGTGATATAAACACGCACACACTTCCCTCTAGTGTTTAGAATACGAAACATCAAACTCACAAGCAGTCATGTTTTGTCTCAATGGATGTGCGGTGTAACATACCTCACATTGCCTGATTCTTCTTGCTCTTGTACTTAAATCCATCTAAAGGAGCAGAGAAGTAAGACCATTATCCGCCATAATGTTCATTATGCAAAAGCAAGTGACGTAGCCTCAAATTAGCTATGACGATATAATCCATTTCTTTTCAAGGTTTGGGTGAAAATGCATTCTGGCGGGCGTGGGCATTGTTGTTTTTGTATGTACATTATGACATGTTATCGTCTGTGATGAATTTGACTAATAATGTTTCCTTTGGCCTGTCAAATATGTCCATCTATGTTTAAGTCACGAACGTATCTTCTTTACAAAGCAACCATGTTTTCATGGGAACAGTCAATGGGCTAGACCCGTCAAGGTTGCCATGGAAACACACTTTCCTCCTGAAGGAGACGCTTTCCGTCGACGGTCACTAGGTGGGGCTACTAGACTTCGAAACGACTTCATATCCAGAGACGGACTATTAAAGTGTGCGGCCCGCAGATTCACTCATTCGATCCGATCTCCACACATCTGTTGATCATATTAACGTTCGCGTATGGACTCCTTTAGCAAGTCAATGTTAAGATGCAATGACCTTTGCAATGAAAACTCAACATGTTCTGAACGATCACAATGCTGTTGTTTTTTTTCTGAATATGCGCACGTGTCGAATTGTAAACGTTAGACCTGTTACGGCTAGATGACGTTGCATTTTAAAAACGTCCTCCAAAATAAGAAAGTTAGAATATGAATATATTGGTCCATCTCTTTACAAATACGCGCATTGCGTGGAAACTTTGTGATCGCATTTGTGGCTAAACTGACGAAGTACACGATCAAAGTGCTACTGCTGGATCACGGGCTTCCTTATAATAATATTATTATTATCATACTTTTGCGTCCTACGTATGGCCAAACACAACAACAACGAAAGACAGATGAGAAAAGAATCGCACTGTTATCAAATGAAGTGTCCCTCACAGATATCCGCCCGGTGCGGCCAGAGACGCGCAACGGCGAGGACGCGCGCGCGGAGACAAGCGCATCTCTTCGGGTGCGTTCACACGTCACTCAGTTTGCCCGTGTAGGCTTTACGGGGACTGCAGTTGGTGTACTTGGCCGAGTCTCCGTCCTCTGAGTCCAGACAGTCCGATTTGGAGAGCGACTGTTTGCTGTCGCCAAACGCGGGCTGCTGCTGCTGCTGTTGGCCGCACGTCACGTGCGTGTACTGTAGCTGCTCCTCGTGCTCGGTCTCTCTGTGATAAAAGTAATTGAAATTGGACACGATGACGGGCACCGGGAGCGCGATGGTCAGCACGCCCGCGATGGCGCACAACGAGCCCACGATTTTGCCCCCGATGGTGACCGGGCACATGTCTCCGTAGCCCACGGTCGTCATGGAAACCACGGCCCACCAGAAAGCTTCGGGGATGCTGCTGAACCCCGATTCGGGGTCGTCCGTCTCGGCGAAGTAGACGGCGCTGGAGAACAAGATGACCCCGATGAACAGAAAGAAGATGAGGAGCCCGAGCTCCCGCATGCTCGCCTGCAGGGTCTTGCCCAGGATCTGGAGACCCTTGGAGTGCCTGGAGAGCTTGAAGATGCGGAACACCCGCACCAGGCGGATGACCCTCAGGATGGCCAGGGACATGGCCTGCTGCCCGTTGCCCTGGTGCTCGGCCAGCTCCAGACCCAGTGTTATGAAGTAGGGGATGATCGCCACGATGTCGATGGTGTTCATGATGTTCTTGAAAAAGGCGGGCTTGCTCGGGCACGCGAGGAACCTCACCAACAATTCAAAGGAGAACCAAATGATGCACAGGGTCTCCACGATGAAAAACGGGTCCGTGAAAGGGTTCGGCTTCTTTACACTCGCGGTTCCGTTCACCGACAGGTGCTCGTCGTGCGTTTTCCCGTCTTCTCTGAACTCCGGTAAAGTCTCCAGGCAAAAGATGACGATGGAGATAAGAATGACGAGCACGGACACTATCGCGATGCCCCTGGCGGGTCCGGAGCTCTCCGGGTACTCGAACAACAGCCAGACCTGTCTCTGAAACTCGTTCTCGGGCAGCGGTCTCTCCTCCTCTTTGATGAAGCCCTCGTCCTCCTTAAAAAGCTCAACGACCTCCTCTCCCAGCTCGTAGAACTTAATCTCCTCCATAAAGATGTCCACGGGCACGTTGACGGGTCTGCGTAACCGCCCTCCGGACTGATAGTAGTACAGGATGGCATCGAAGCTGGGTCGGTTTCTGTCGAAGAAATACTCGTTCCTCAGCGGATCGAAGAAGCGCATTCGTTTCCTGGGGTCGCCCAGCAGCGTGGACGGGAACTGCGCCAGGGTTTTCAGCTGCGTCTCGAACCGCAGCCCGGAGATGTTGATGACCACCCGCTCGCAGCACTCCTGATCGGCGCGCTCGGGGTCGTAAACATCCCGGGAGAGCGCCACGGTCTCGTCCAGGTTGTCCCCGGGCACGACGGTCATGTTTGCACCCTCGCAGGGGCGTTGCGTTTCCGCGCAAAAGGGTCCGAGCGGCACTTGTGGAGCGGCGCGCGTCGCGTCACTTCCTCGCGGAGGTCTCTCCTCATTCCCTCCCCGAGCTGAGGCTGGCGGTCTGGACGGCCGGCTGTCACATTCACAGCATTTTAAGCAGCGACGCCCTCCCTCTCTTTTCTTTCGCCCTCCGCGGGCTCTCTAGGAAAACTACTTCATTAGAATTAGCACGAGAGCGCGCACCGCACGCAGCTGCGTTTAAACACGCGCAACGTGGTCTACAGCTCAGCCATGTCTTTGTTCTTGTTTTTCTCCACGAAGTTAAAACGTTTCACGCCGCCGCCAAAGTTACCCGAGCGCAACATCGCGAGGTCTTGATTCATTTTCACCCGATGACGTAATTTCGCGAACAGTCCGAACCTTAACAGCTATTATGTGCAAGTGTCTGAAAAGCTTCAAATGGACATTCAATGGGCGGCCGGACTTGGGGGCCAAGTTGAAAGAGATGACGTGGAAAACCCAAAATAGCAATGGATTTCTTTTCCCATGGAGCAGGGAAGGGGTGGAAACTTCACAGTTGCATTCATGGGGTCTTACTCTTGATTCGCTTTTCTCAATGACACAAATGATGCGCAAAGAAAGAGCAGAAGATCAATAAACCATTATGCAGCATCTTACATCTGCTTTTATTCAAAAGTGTTCATTTGATCAGTGTGTTGCATTTTGCATTCCCTCAATTAACTTGCTAGACGTTTAAAGAGTTAAATATATCCTTTTATTTCTTTTCCCCGTAAATAACAACGTCTTCAATGTTTTCTTGATTTATAACACAACGCAGGATTTAATCCATTGGCCTGATCTTCCATTAGACTCATTAACAGGCTTGAATGTGGTGATGACCTTCATGCACTAAACCAGAACCTGAGACACAAATGATGAAGGTCTGTCTCCTTATATATAGAGAGGAGGATATGATGCTTGTTTTTATCGACATTATAAATGATTTGCTGTATTTTTCACAGCTCGGGTGTCTAGCGTGTCGGGGACTCTATCAAGGTGACTGGCACAGTGCCGCAGTGATTCATGTGCTGTGGGATGGATCAGAATAAGGTTTTCCTTGGGATGCATTAGAGAACTGCACAGGTCACCGAGACCTGGAGGAGGATTGACACGACAGACCACACCCATTTTATATGAGAGCTGGTGATTGGGCGTATGAAAGAAGGGGTTGGAATGACATTCATTCTGTGTCTGTTTATCAACATCACACGTTGAGAAAAGTTGTTCCGTTAAAGGGACAGTTCGCCCAGAAACAGAAATCCGGTCAGCGTTTGTTCGCCTTCATGTGGTTGTAAAACTGTACGGGACTCTTTCTTCTGTATAAAAACAAAAGATGACGCTTTTTCTACGTGTCTCTTGTGCACACTGGACGTCTGTATGGCTCAGTGTTGTTTGGTTTTTCAAAATATCTTCTTTTGTGTTGCAGAAGAAAGAAAGTCACCGATGAAAGATTAAAATCATACATTGATCAGTTGTTTTTATGAGGTCATGAAAAACTATAAAAATATCTATTGTGAAAATGTACATTTTAAAGTAGTTTGCATAATCAAATGTAGAAATATTACAGATATATCAAAGCAATAATAAAGGCAAAGGTCGCAAATTTCTTTATGGTTCATCAAATTACATTTATCTTGTCACATCATAATGTGGTACATAGTTACATTTACTATTATAGTATCAATTCACAAGCTATCTGCTGTTGATGTTGCTTAAAATTGAGATCCGTTATAAAATGCGTTTTATGTAATATAACAGTGAAATGATGTGATTTATAAAATAGAGGAACATTAGGTCAGTCTTCCTCCATTATGCGCTGCTTCTAAACAGTATTGAAGATTAAACTGCTTGTTAATTGTTTCATTTCTCTCTGCAACTTGTCGCCCGTTTCACACGTTTTCTCACCCTCATGTTGTTCCAAACCCCGTATACATTTCTTTGTACTGATGAACACAAAGAAGATATTGTCAGTAACCAAACATAGTCGAGAAAATAAATGTCATTTGGAATTGTTTGCAGACAAGAAAACCCTTTAAAAGAGCGATTTGAGAAAGTGACCCCGCTTCTGCTTTCCACGTCTGTCTTGTGAACTGATGAAATGTGATTGTTTGACCCAGTGATCCGCCGGCAGCCTCTCGTAATGACTTTCACAAACTTAACTTCGTTTCATTACGGCGCAATTAGCTTTTGCTGTGACCACCTCACACTCATCTCACCCCGATTCTCATGCTGTCTGTCCACACGTTCCTTCTTATTCTCCTAAAGTGTTGAAAATGCTATTTCCATTAGGTCAAACAAGTTCATTTGTACATATGGACATTTTCAATGCACACAATGGAAATCATTCTCATTGTGTTTCTTGCTTGAGGATTTTTAAACATTTCAATGCAAAATGAGGAAAAGAATGTAAGGAGAGAACCGCAGGATTGTTATTGACATCCGTGAGCATTTCACCGATCTTATTGATTAATAACTCATACTATAACCTCACCGTTCTGCAAGCCATTTTATAAAAGACAACGGACAACATTGGTTTATATTTCATCACTTGACCGGTGTTTTGTACGTCTCTACTGTGTAAAGTTGAGTTCAGCAATCTTGCTGTCATGTGCATACAGTATCTACAAGAGAAATGATCTCTCAGCTGTGGGACTCTCATTCCGCTCGTATTTTTAGTGTGCCACTGCCTTTACATAACTAAGTAATACAGAATGACCCTACATGTGTTTGTGTTTGGGTTTTATACTGAAATCATCTGCAACACTGCGTAAGGATACCTTCAGCATTTTACCCTATAGGACCCTATCGCATTGGTTGCTAATTTTACTCATAAAACATCTAAAGAAATGCATAAAGAAGACATGCGCCAACATTAAAAGGTATGAGGTGTCATTTTTGCACCACTTTACAAAATGATGTATTCATTACAAATAGAAACTCAGATCATCTCATTGGTTGAGCCTGTTGCTGCGTCAGCCTGGATATCCTGTTCGGAAAAAAATAAACAACTACAGCCCGGTTAACAAAATATAACAATATTTGTATTATATACATTTATATATTTTAGGGATGCACCGATGTATCGGCCACCGATATTGGATTAATTTAACACCATCGGCATATCAGCAATCGCATGAAAAAAGGCAGAACACTTTTTTGGTGTTCTTGTTTTTTTAATGTTGGATAAAAATGATATATTATAAAATTTCTATATTTCATAAAATTCCACCAAATCTGGATCCATCTTGGGGCCCCAGTTTGAGAACCACTGGTTAAGGGAACAACACAAACTATTTCACATACATAATAATAGGCAGAATATTGTATCATGGTTTTATTTATGTGCTCCGCTGAGGACCTTTTCTTCATGGAGGGTACATTGGTTCACGGGCAGCAGCGTTCACCCCCTCACCTCACCGCTTTCTCATCATGCCTAGCACACCAATGACAGGCCTTCTGCGGTTATTAATGACGCTCTGCGCTCGCAGACAACGCCAAAACTACGCATGCAAACGGCTGTTTTCGTTCTGAAACACTGTTCTTGTAACCTTGGTAACAGCACTGCTTCTGTCTCCGGGCACAGAGGTGATTGGCCTCTCAGATTTGATCCGGGCATTAAACGCGGAGATAAACCATCACCAATCGGTGATGACCTCAATTCATCCAATTAAAGAGACGGTTCAGCCAAAAGTAGCAATTCCCAGTCAGACAAATGTCGTTCTTCTTCACCAAGATTTTTCTGCGACGAAATAGAGCATACATGGAATTGTAATTTTTTGGGGAAAATTGTAAAGTGGAGATCTTCAGAAGGTTCTGAGGTAAACAAGGACTTCCCTGACTTCCTTCGGTCTATTTTTACGATGGACAGATCAGATTTATGTCAGAGCGAAGGTTGGAACGGGAGACCTGGCGGCATGCACTGGAGGCGGATGTCTCCGCGGCGGTTTGGTGCATGGAAAACTGGGTGTCCTCAGCCTCTCGTCTTCAGAGGAGATCTATACAGCACACACGAGACAGACTGTCACATGCCTCACTGAGAAATTCAACGCAGTATTATGTCTCGATGTCCGTTATTCATGAGCATTCGTGACATTGCAATTGAAATGATCGCGGATATAAATCTTGGGGAAGCTACATCAAAACTGGGTGCTTTTTCACAAGTCATTCATATGAACTACTTACATCAAACAGAAGTTAAAGGAACAGTTCACACACAAATCAAAAATCTGTCATTTATTCACCCTCATGTGGTCAACGGGGTTCAATGTTGTTTAGTTACCACCGTTCTTCAGAATATCATCTTTTGTAAAGATATTGTGATACAGAAAGAAAGCCATACAGCTTTGGAATTACATGTGGGTGATGAAAGGATTAAAAAAAATAAGATGACCAGACCTATATTTCACTGCACTTTGTATCCTGAGTATAAATGCGACACATACACAAACTAAATTAAGGAAGACAACACTAGTATAATCATAATATCATATTTGAAAAACATATTGACAAACGTAGAGATGTATTGCAGATGAGCAAATATTTACACAGTCCAGATGAACACACACCTACAGTAACAAACAGATTCTTCCATTGTTTCTCATTGATATCTTCTCTCGTATGTTCCTGGTGTGTGACCTTGATGCTGCGTGTTTACCCTGATAAAGTTAACTCGAGATGAAGCTGCATTGTTCATCTTTTATCTTATCTAATTTTATGAGCTAATGTTTTTGAATTTTATCAGTAGAAACCCGAACCGCCTAAAGATATTTAGTGCATTAACGTCATGACAGTAAAGTACATCCTGGAGAAATGGTGATATGTCTTATTGTAAATTTCCTAGTGGCCTACATACACACTATAAGAACACAAAACCAAATGTGTAATAATACGAACCTTCAGACGGGCATAACAAGACTTTTACTGTACAGAAGAGACATCACTTTAATAAGAGAATGAATTATCTTTTCAAATAATTACTGTTATACTGTAACGGCATAGAAATATGAATGATATTGTGCTTTTTATCAAGATTTACTGAAGCTCCACATTCACTAGTATGTGTTTTTAGGGCAGTTTTGCCCTCTGCAATATGGCCGTGACAGAAGGCAGAAATGAGCCAAAGCGCTCAATGTGGCATCATGTTGACAGATAAACATTCACACGGAAAAGACAGATGGGATTAATATTTCCCGGTGTCAAGAAACATTCATGACTCCTAAAATGCATTGAAACTAAAATTGTGGAAAATAACAACAAATCGCTGCTGTGCTAAGCCAACAAGCTCAAATAAATTAAGCTTCCTTATTGGCCTTTCATAAAACATCAAAAACAGACCAGTTCAAGTATTTTGAGTATTTTGTTCCTAAATTCACTATTATTTCGATTTGACATGTTTTCCAACAACCAAAACCTCACTGCATCTCATCTCATATTCAGTGTAGTGTTCTCAAGAGAGAAACTCAAAATGAGGCGCCAGCTTAAAGCATCATCAGGCTTTGTGATAATGTTGTAGTGATCATCCAGAGGTCAGTGCCCTCCGGAGTGACGGTCAGCTGTGTTCTGTTTTCACTGATCTCAAAAAGCATTGATCTGGTCAAGGGTTGGGCTCTCCCCGCTTTCCAGGCTAATGTACTTAAAAGCCACCTCCTTGATAATAATGGATCGCGATAACGCTTGTTTGACGTTCAGTTAGATATTTGTGAATCTTCCAGCTTGTATTCGTATGAACGATGTACATTCAGAAGAACCTAAAAAGAAAAATTCTGAAACTATATTACACAATTTGTGTCTTTAAAAAAAATCCCATTATGGGGTCCTCACCATTTTATCTAACGGCTATTTTCAGGAATAAATAATCCAAACGGTCACCAGGACTTCAGGCCCAGCTACACAAAAAAATATTCTAGGGACGTCGTTCTAACATTTTTGTAACGTTGTGAAAACGTTATTTCAGAATGATGTTTTAAAAACATTTATCAAGCCACTGCAAGTTCTGAGAATATCTTCTGTGAACTTGAGAAGCAGGTGTCAAGACTTCTCTGTGACAGAGGACAATAAAACGTTGATCAGTAACCAGAGGAAGGCGGATGTTTCGTTATCACAAACTTTGCATTTCATTTTTTAAAGATAAAGTCGTTGTTTTATGGTCTTGATTGACTTTAGAGACAGCAAAAAGACCTTGATGTTCACAAAAATTTCCCATCTGCTTTGAATTTATGGTCTACATGGAAATCGTGTGAGTGCAGTTCATCCTCATCACATTGAGTAGAACATCATGGAGTCTTGATGACAGGATATCGAGCGCTGCAGAGATAAAGATGAGCGTGCATCAAGTGTACAGGTTCCTGTGGAGGAGATATCTACAGCACAGCACTTCTTTCTTCTCTTGCTTTTATCTCCAGCTTCTTCTACCTTTGCTTGCCCTTGGTTTATCGTCTCCGGCAGGATGCTGACTGAAACATAAAGCCATTTCTTAAGCCACAGAGAGAACGTTTGTTACACGATATTGAATATTTCTGGCTTTCTTTTATAGCTTCTGCATTTTTGCTTCTTTGAATTTGACGGTTATGTTATGCTTTAGTTAGTGTAAAAATTCTGTTCTGTGAATGACCCTATTATCGCACACATTCGACCTAATGCAATCTCTCCTAAATTCTAAAAGGATGCATGACCCTGATTAAAAACATTATCATTTTTTGCAGTATTAGCAAATCCACAGAGGATTTCAGAGAAACAGGAGTAAAGCGCTTTGGCACATTTACGTCTTCCTATGAAGTATTCGGCAGTCGCAATTACGACGGAATGTGCAATTTAAGTTTGTTTATGTTTGAAATTGAAAACGAAACGTCGAGCATTAGATTTATAATTGATATATTTCTGCAGGGAATTATGGGAAATGTAGTTGAATCGCTATTTCAGAACGCACCAAATAATCGGTGCATTCTGAAATCTCCTCAGTTTTTGTGTACAAACTTTAGTAAAAAGAGAATGTCAGACTTCACGAAACAATTTGCGCCAAAGTCGTTCCCTTCGACTGGGATTGTTGAATTGACCTGCCACCGAAAATCTGTAAATGCGTTTTTTCAAATAAAAACGGAAACACCTTTACTTTAATTTCTCATTAGAAGATGCTTATGATATACATCAAAGCATAACAGTACTTAACTTAAAAATGAAATTTAGATACCAAATAATAGCCAAATACGAAATTCTTATTGCATATGTTTATCAACATATGACATAAATATGCCCAAAACCAATAGGATGCATGCATGCTTGCTTCACATGAGATGCAATGAAATACATTCCTTGCAATCACATCTCTAAGTGTCGTGATGGCGTTAAGAGCTAACAATCTCCTAAACATTACCGCGTTCTTATTTTGTAAAGTACTTTGACGTGAGAAGCCTATTATGGAAATATGTCATGTTCCTGGAACAACATTCCCATCAAGCCATTGTTTGCAGGGAAGGAATGTAAATCATGGCAACGATTGACACACAGGTCACCCAGGCTATGACCCATCCCATGCAACACAATTGTGAAAGGCAATGCAAGCGGTATATACACTATGTACACTGTTCGTGTTTGTGTGAGCTCGTATCTGATACCGTTCCCCTGTAAACAAGATTTGTTTCCCCGTGAATCAATAAACAGCTCCCATGTCACGGTTTAGCCGGAGATGTGCGCGTGTTGACAGCGCTGTAACAGGTGCGCATGAGGTCAGTCTTCCAAGTATAGCGTGTGGCGTACCGGCCAAACGTCTTCTACTGTTGGATTAAAATACAAAGTGCTTTAAGTGACTGGCATTCATGAGCTGCTGCCCGCTGAGGTGCCGAAATCTGAGCCACCTCAAACCCTTCCGGGTTTAATCTGTGTTGATACGTCATGGCACGCACAAAACATTGCTTTATGGTTGTGGAGCTGGTACAGTAGCTGATGATACGCAAGTTGCTTTTGAGGCAGATAAACCAGCAGTTCAGGAAGAAACATGAGAGTTTCCCCAAGGAATTTCAGGCCAATGCATGGCCTCACGAATAACTGACCAGGATCCAAAGAGGATGCAGGTTTGCCTATAAAGTAAACCTAAACCCTGAAGGACAGGATGTTGTTTGATGTTGGAGCAGGATGAAGCACCTGCCACACCTCACTAGTAAAACTCCTCAGAGTCTGGAGCTCTTGAATTCTTTCTGATAATGTTAGTCATCTACCCAAGTGTGCTCAAATGCTTGGTTATGAATTGAAGCGAGGTTCACTTGCATTTGCTCTGGATCATCCAGACATGGCGTTATGGTGCGTTGAAAGCTTGCTTTAGAGGAACCTTCATGCATCGACTGACTAGGCAGTTTCCTCAGGTTTCAGACACACAGCTGTAGCCATTCCAAAGCTTTTATGATATGAGATGTGCGAACAGATGGCATCCAGACACAAAAAGTGCTGGAAAACCTTAGGACTATGAGGAGACACCACGGTTTCAGATGAAGATGGTACTCTGTGCTGTAGATTTTCAGACCTAAAGACTCAGAAAACAGACACTGGAAGACAACGTTATCCTCAGAGGTTTCACCTAAAATTGCTTAGGAGAAATACAAATAGAAACCAATGAGAATTGTGTTCATATTCAGATCTTCAATAATATTGACTATTGAGTGCAGATTTGACAACTCTGGGCTCAGTTTCTGACATTATTGAAACTCAATATTTGTGAGATTTCTGCATCTTTTTCTCAGGAGGAATATCTGAGATGCAGATGAGACTTCCATTTTGGTCTCCATGTAATCTCATTGATTTCGAGGAGACATGATTGAGATATGAAAGAGATGTTTCATTCTTATGGGATGTTTCACATTCACATTGACTGTGTGTACAGTGCATTGCCTTGTTTTGACACGTTGCCCGTTTCACCCTTTTTACTTCGACCTGCAGGTCTTCACGACAGAAGGACACCTGTGCCATTACCTCATGACTTCTAGAAAGAACATAACCCTCTTAACCTGCTGAATGTATTCATGTAATGTAAAAATATCCATCATTTGTGCTGTCTGTGTCATGGAATTAAAGATCATACAGGTTGAAAGTTCATCCTGACCTCTGTTGGATCAAACAGCGTTGCCGTGTCCGTCTCTCGCTGAATAATAATATAAATTCTGCTAATGTGTGTGTGCAAGGTGCCAGAAACCCCGGAAGTTGGCCAAACAAATGAAGGAAGGCGGGATTTGCCATGGACATGAGCCGAGGTTAAGGTCCGCTTTAACTGTGAAAGAGCCAGCATGTTGTAAGTAGCTAAATTATTAATGTTTGATAACTGTTTTATCATAGAAATGTTAGGGCTGTTCACATGTCGCACATACAAACACGTGCAAAACACTGGCTGCGTCGCTTTTTCCCTCTTTCTGGCGCTTGGGAGTTTGCACTCCCTTGGGGTCTGCCGTTACTATTTGAGCGCGATTGACGCGCATCAACATTTAAATAACAAACCTGAATACACAACCGATGTCTAGAAAAGCGCAACATGGCCGAGGTGGCGTGCACAAAAAAATGATTTATAGTAAACGTATCAACAAATCCTATCTATAAATACTTCAAAAATTTACATAACAGCACATAATATAATATGTAGTCATGAAATTAAAAACTAGTTCACGCTAATGTAAATTCAATTTCATTTGACGTTTTTATCATTGTGACACTGCAACCGAGCTCATAAAACAAAAAAAGCGCTGTAATATTTAATATTGATTTGGAGTATCAAATGAGAAAGGAAATAATCCAACAATGTTCTTGAAAGCCGCCTAGCTGTGAATGTGTATGACATGTGAGTGTGTGAATGGGTTCGGCTGTCAGACATATATCATTTATCCAAGAATGATGGGCATCTCCTAACACACTTAACCTTTACCTCATCAATAGTGACGTGAATCTGCCAAGTTTTACTTAAGGCCGTAAAAAATGTATGGAGCAAATAAACCTTCTGGCTTCTCCGTTGAGAAGAAGCAATCTCATCAGCATAGTGGTGCGGGTCACGGCTGTAAAACTACACGGAGGTCAAAGACCATCCGTCAAGGTTAACGTACGACTGCCACGGACAACCCAATGTGGCACTTTCACCCAACCTCCTGTGGGACTCTTTGACAGCTTGCCCTATGGAAATTTCCATGAGGCTGAGACCAAAAATATATTGCGTCATGTAGACGGAGCGTGCAAAGAAATGGAGACCTCTGAGACTGAACCTATTTGAGCATAAACCGCAGGGACACGGGCATCAAGCCAGAGAGCAATATCACCAGACGGCTGAACCGGCAACATTTAAAAATGTCACAGACAGATTTCTTTGTGATGGACAAGGAGGGTATTTTCATTAAGATGTCACTTTTGCTTAGATTTGTGATGTAAAAGCATGTGGAAAACAACCGTGGTCGCCGACCAAAGTCTGCTATGATTCTCCAAAGGAGATCCCTGTGGACTTTTGGCCAGTCTCACTATTAATAGATCTTTTACCTATATTAGCATTCTGTTGAGAATCTAGACCCAGACCATCCACAAAGGTCAATAAGCCGGGAGAAGACAAAGGCAAGCATCTTTATCTCTGGTTCCTGTAACTGGTTCCGTCTCTTATCGGCTCAGTGTCCAATCGTTGTGTCACGTGAGTCCTGATAGAGTCAGACAGAGCCAACGCATCACAGTCAACCTGTTCATAAGATTAGTCTTTATGAACTAGCACCCATAAAACCATTATCAGAACAACGAGATTACTGCCGGTCGGTCCGAAATAACCTCCCAACACATTTGCTTAAACAAGTACTAATAGTGAGGGTGGAGTGATACAGTTAACACCTAATTCAATGAATTAGAAACTATAACAATATTTCCATGAAAATATTGTCTGAAGCTCTTGAAACATAAAAGAAAAGAAATAAATACATCTAAAATTAGTATTATTGTTATTATTTTATAGATGTTCTAATGATGTTATGAATAGCAATACTAAGAAATAAAAATCCATTGTATTTCATTTCATTTAGTTTTTCTTTATGAATCTGTATTGACCTGATGGAGGGAGTTCAAATGTTCTTTATAGTACAGAATATCCACATTTATTTTGTTTCTGTAGGATTGTATTGATCCAGCAAGCCTCGTTATTCACTCATTGAATATTGGCTGCGATTTTTCGGTTGAATGTCTTCACTGGTTTGTAAAACGGTTCCAATTCCCCTTTGTTTGCTCCCTCACTTTCAGATCGGCGCTGCATGTAGCACACAAGTCATTCGAGTTGGCTGGAAACTGACAGAGTAACACAAGCCCGCTGGTTTCCGGAAGAATATGTGCAAAATGGCCATCGTTCCCCTCGGGGTCGCTTTCATGTAAGAGACAAAGACCACCTTCTGGTTCTGGTCACCTTCAGACATTTACAGGAGTGTGATGGAAAGCATCAACTCTTACACGGTAAGTTTATCTGATCATTTATAAGTTTGCAGTGGTTTGTATTTTGCAAATATATCTCATTATGAAGCTTGTTTCCGAGGCCGCGTCCTCCGGAGGTCGCATTTATGGGCCATATTGCTGTCTCATTTAAATAGCCATTAAAATGACTCCTCGTAAGTTTTAATATGTAGTGCTTATTGTCGAATGTACTGTTGAACTACACTAGCGGGTAAATCGTCAGTGGACCAAAACAAAAATAGAATAACTGGCTATAGCATTGTTTTTTAGACAAACCAATATACCTGTATGAGCTTAGCATGTTTTCAAAACGTCTCGGAAGGAATGTTTTGATTTTTAAAAAATGCTTTACATATTACATACAGTTTTCCACCATCAGTCAGCAGGCTGCGGAGCTCCTGGCTCCTTCCAAAACGCTCTGATTGGTCAAGCTGAGCCAATCTTTTGTCATTGGACTACTGCTCAGAGTGTGTTGAGATGTCCCGCCCATTACCCTATCCGTGTATCTCCTTAGTCCTTTATATTTTACATGAAGAACACAAACAGTGCTTGACAGAACTTTCCAAACTGAGTCGAGTTTCACCAGAGCGGAGAGAAGTTTCCATGGCAACCGCTCCCTCGAGATAACCCGAAAAAGTTGATGTAGTGGCCCGTTTAAGGTTCGTTGACATTTTGGACTGTACACATAATGTGTCACAGTCCAGATGACACCTGAAAACAACAGAAACCTCAAACAAGAGTAAACTTCATCTCACACGACGATATCAGTCACCAAATCTGAAGCTCGTCTTTGGCGGTTGACCAGCGCATCTTTTTTCTCCACCAACAAACCGCCCAAAGTGTTTATTTCTGTCCTGGCGGGTTTACACCGTTTTTAGAATCGACATTAACTCTTTCTCATAATGCGGTCACAGTAAATTGTCATTTAATGCACTTGTTTATGTAAAGCGATTCACAGAGATGATGACCTGTCTTTGACACAGTGTAAATGGTCATTTATATTGCTTCAGTGTTTTGTTGTTTAAAGTATCTTTTTTCATTTTACATTTATATTATAGCGTGGCATTTTTTGCTGTGTTTGTCACGGGACAGCCAGAGGTCATAAAGTTCACCCAAAGATGACATATCGCTTATTGCTCCACGAACTCTTTGTAGCGTCTGCTAAATGACTAAATGTGAATGTAAATGAGAATTTGGCAAAACAAAAGAAGATATTTTGAAGAACGTTGGTAACCCGACAGCACTGGGCCCCATTCACTTCTATTGTTTGGGCGCAAAACCAATGCAAGTAACAGCACAAGCATTTTCTTTTGTATAGTTTACATAAACTGACAATACTGTAAGTACATTAGAGTTTAATTATTATTTACCTTATTTAAAAGCTGTTGTCCTTAAAATCCTCTCCTAGGTAAACCAACAATGTAATAATTTTTTTCAGAATTAGTCTAATATGACATTTTACTCAAGCACCCAAATAACTTTGTTTCTGTGTTTTTAAAAGGCACAACTCTAAGTGTCGTAGTCTGTAGAATGGTATTGTAGTCTATTAGCCCAAATTCCACCTCTTCAGATTTCTTGCTTGAAAAGCAGTCGCCAGAAAATCATCCATGTGGAATATCAGAAGAAAACATCTTATGATTCAGTCGGCAGACATCACACTGTCTGAAGTGCACATTTACACACGAGGAAGCAGCTGTGCGTCTCATCGCCCTGGAAACAAACGTGACAACCATATCAGCATGGATTCACTATATGGGATCCCTCAGAGAATCCACCACATGGGTGCAACAAATGCAAAACACAGTAAGAAAACTGTCATTTTACGGTTTGCGGTAATTTTACGGTTACAGAATTTTCACATTTTTGAAATGCAGCTTTCATGCAGAAATACACATGCAGATGTATAAGTTTGGAATAAAAAACATTTCATTTTAAAATGTTAGTTTAATGGGGTTTGCTGGCAGCTACCAGATTCTTTTTTACAGTTTTTACGTTTTTTTTACAGTAAGGATAAACAATGTGAGAGTTTATGGTAATAAAAATGGGCAATTTATTCATACATTATAACATTCTTGTTTCATTCTGTGGACTACTAACATTTCTACCAAAAGTTGAATAAAATGTTGTTTGTTTGCATATGAAATATGAAAACTGCAGAAACAGGTGAAAAAAACAGAAAGGATGCTCTGTGTATTTTTTTAGTCATATTTCTAAATGTATTTCAGAAAAGTTCAGAAATTGTATCCTTGATTTTTCTCAGTTTTCATGTGTCTTGTCATGCTGTCACATTTTCACATTGCTGTTGAATGACTTTGTCACTCCTGAGGTTTGATTTTTTTTATTCAACAAACACTGGACTGGAATGATCACAATACATGATTTAATGAAAATCCCTGGAAAAAATGCTCCAAACCGCTACTTTCTAGGAAATAGAAATAACTATTTAAAAAATAGTTGACAAGCTCTTTTTACTAGTTTTTATTGGGTAAATATTAGCTAAACGTACAGACTAACACGAAGGGTGACCAATTGATGTATGCATAATAAAAGGTTGTGGGTTTATTTGTAAAGAGAAAACACCAAACCATTCTTACAAGGTATTTATTTGACTTAACTATTTGGCAAAGGAGCAAAATGCAGCATATGAGGGGAAAGCCCAGTTTGATCTGTTATTAATATTTGTCTCTAGTGGTCATATTCTGTAGCCATTCTCTGAGCTATTTCTTTTCCTTCATACTCCAAATGCTTTCTGTAAAGCCGATGGTAGCAATGAAAAGTGCCTTTGAACTCAACGTCCCATGGGATGGAAATGACATGTTTGATCATAAAACAAAGTGTGTGAGAAACATAAAACCTTCATTCACCTTCAACTGTTCTCTATTCTATAAAACGTTTGGCTGTAACCACAAGTCCCGGATGTGTTTGCACTGATGGGTGTGTGTTTTATCTGCCAAACGTTTCACAAACAAGCGTGCATCCCCAGGCCATGCCCAACCTACACTTTTTACACCAAAAAATCTATGACTTTCATGCCCTTTCCCAACGCTGTTCAGTTCCGTGTCGGACAGACATCTGTCACATATGGTAAAACAGTGTTCTGAGCGACTAATATTATGAATTTAACGTAATGAACGACTCTTTGAAATGGAGATCCAACCGTGCTCAGCAGAATCTCGTACGACCACCGCTGATGTGTTATATTCCGATCGATCGACACATGAGAATAAAGAACGACACTAACAGTTAACCAAGGTCGTGAAAATCACGTATTGATTTTAAATAGACATCAATGACATGATAATAGATAGAAGAACTTGATGTTTAAACAAACAATGGCTCCGTATGTAAGTCACATGTTCAAATCTCTGTTAGACAACAACGTATTCAAGAACAAGTGTATAATGTTGATATATATGTCAATGTGACATGCTGTTTTATAAGACAATGACATTTGAACATATAAGTATGACGCAAATGTCCAAGTAACTGTATTTACAAGAAAAATACATTTCAGGTCATTGTGCGATCGACTGTATAATCATAAGTGATTCATGAAGGAAATGCTGCAGTAATTGATATGAAGCACAGCTCGGTTATTTCTCTTGGTCTAGTCGTGTCAAACCAAGGTCAAGATCACAATGCACTGAAATGATGGATTGAGCCGATACGCCGTTTTTCTCCATTTATATCCCGGGGAGAATAATAGATGTTTATGCAATCAAAATAAAAGTCTGTTAAGTGTGATGCATTGACGCTTGTGTGTGGTGACACTAGATATGAGACTGTGAACAGGCCAAACGTGTAGACCTTGACCTGCAATGATCGCCCGCTAACTTCCCAGCTCACAATTTTTGGTTCCCAGAACGTAAGTAAAATGTTTGTAAATGTTAGCCGGAAAGTTATGTTCTTTACTTAGAATATGGTTCTATTTTGTCTAAAATAAAAAAACCTCTGCAACGTATGGTTGCAAAAACAACTTAAAGACAACCAATAGGAAACATTTAGTAAACGTATGTATATGGGAACTAAGTTTAGGTTTGATTATTCCGTGCGTGTTTTTTTATCATAACAACGTTGTTTTGTTTGCGAACATTCCAACCAAATAAAAGACCAAAATGGAACCAAATAGTAACGTTAAGGGAACGTCTTTCTTAGCGTTTACGTGCTCTAGGGTCCTCCAGTCAGAGGTCATTCACAACATCAACACAAGGGCATGTTATCACAGTCTGATCTGCTGGGCATTGTGTCCTGTCGCTGGTGATCAGATTGACCATCATTTCAATGGGATGAAAAGACTCCACGACCTTATGTGTGTCTTCAAGCCCATTCCATTACAAAGCCTGCACACATCCAATTGAAGAAGATTCCTTATATAGTTGCACACAGAGAGTCGCTAAAATAATGACGCATATTTTAATACAGTAGTACTGCAATAGCGTCATCTGCTGGAATAGACAGAGATAGAAATAGTACCTTTATATAGATACCGAACAGTTTTGCTTGAGAGTTTTTAAATGATCAAACGCGAATTTTGATGCATAAGGATTATCTTACATTAAAAAGCAACATTTAAAAACGTCTTTCACATTAATACATAAAGCTTAATTATTACTGTGAATTATTGTACATTGTTCACGTAGTCTCAATCTACAGTGCAAATGTAATAACTATTTATTGAAATAAAGAGTTGTGCTGTGACCATGGGCTACATGAGCACAACATGAAGTTTATTTGAATTCCCACAGTGCACTAAATATACATGAGGAATGACCCAACCCAGTGCCCAGCGTGCTTATTATAGACCAAACATTTACATCTGAGATCGCCATCACACTAATAGCAACCGCTTCCGTTGACATGGGTTACAAACAATACTTCACTATTCACCGATCCAAAAATATCTTTGTGGTTAATATTTGGACCGAAAGCATGCTCACCGATAGGCTACCTGTCATTACATTCACGCTACTGTAGCCCAGCAACACAGAACTTTCCCCTAACGTTAGTTTTCAGTTCTTTTTTGGGGATCCAAGAACGTTCTTTTCAGGTTTTATTTTTGCATCCAGAAAAGAACGTTCCCAAAACGTTAGCCTGTGTTTTAAAGAAACAGAAAATAACGTTACCTGACGGTTCTTTTTAAGGTAAAAAGGGTAAAAACTGGTAAACGTCAGTGACCTCACGTGCTACACAGAAATAATAAGATCACATTTACACGTGTTATACTGACCAAAGTGAATAAATGTGACCTTTAATGGCTGAAAATAATAATCTAGTAAAGCTAAATGAAAATACAATGATATAAATCCATGTGTGTTTCTGTAGTGTGGTTGTCTGTATGTGTGTGCGCTCGAGCACGTGCATTCTCCGCTCTGCCGCGCATCCGTCATTTAAAAATTAACGGTCATTCGTTTGACCTCCCTCACTAACACGTTCGTTTAGCGGTTTATTTATTTTAAATGTTTTATTTAAAAACGTGGTGATTTTCGATTGATTTAACACATCTTAATAAACAGACCGTGATGTAAGGACTGAAACTCATCTAAAGACGGAGCCGCGCTATACTTCTGTGGTGAGACAAGGGTTAGGCTGAAGATAATGAAACGTTTATTCTTCTGTCAATACAAATCGGATTTAAATATCGTGTTGAAGTCATTTTATTTCTGTATCTATGTTTGATGTTGAGGTAGGCCTACACAGTGTGGTTTTAGAAATGATCTACAGTGCTTTTAAATATTAATGTAAAGGGAATTATTAGGGCAAAAGTATAATCGGATGCATTGATTTCATCCTCCATATTGTGTGGGTCCCTGTGGGATGATGTATTTAACTTATTTTAATTAGACAAGCGATGGATGTATTCATAACTGTGTAGTGAAGCGAAACGGACGTTAGTTTCTGGTTCTCAGAAAGTGTTTTTAAGGTTGTTTTTGGTTATCTTAACTGAAATAAAACGTTAGTCGTAAGTTTTTGGTTCTCAGAACGTTATGGGAAACAGAAACTAACGTTAGGGGAACGTTACGGTAACCAAAAACTGTTCGCTGGGAATACTGCAGCTACTTTCTTGATTAATAATATAAAGAAATACTTTTTATAAATCTGCATTATTTAAAGGCAGTTTTACAAACATTTTTCATGACACACAAATGTCTGCATATGTTTAACATTTTTTTATTCCTTTCCATTATATGTATTTAATTTAATTTGCACTGGATCTCAAGTTTGGTGTTCGGGTCTGTAAGCTCCAATCGCCTGACACCATGCGTCGCTTGTGACGTCATGCTACAGCGTAAATTTGACTTTTTTTGTCAGAAAATAATGAATGTTAGGGAAAATTAAAGGTACATTTCATGATTTTTACAATCTGACTTATTCAAATGTTAAAATGAACGTTGCTTTTTTATGCTTTGTTCACATTTCTGTTAACATGTTATGTTCGTTATTGTTTCTAGCAAAGCCGTTGAAAAACAGAGTTGCGACACTTGCATAGACGTCCGTTGAAAGAATGGAATGCGGAAGTAGCTCGTGTCATGGCGCGACCAATAGTTCCAAACACTGCATTGAAGCGCATTCATTTCAATGTCTCCCAAAAACATTTTCTGTACAGTTGAGGACACAACATGTTTGTACTAGGGCTGTCAATAGATTCGATATTTTTATCGCGATTTATCACACCCGTTTACTGCAATTAACTGAGATGAATGTTCATTGAAATGAAAAAAAACGCTGTTTATCTTGTTAAACATGTTTATTTTAGTGCTTCTTTTGTTCATTCAAGCATAAAAGAGAAGTTGATAGATTCTGAAGCCTTTAGCTCGTGTGTGCACCAGACAGGACCGCTGTCGCGTTGAGCCGTGTTCCACAATCAGAAGCTGTCAATCTATACTGGACATGTCAATACAACCATATCAAATGTGCCTAAATAGTTGAAAGGCCTCGATATGAATAAGAGCGTGATTATATAATGTAATGCTAGGAAACGATGACAGAAAAAACTGATGTTGCGTTAATGGCATTAAATATTGTAACGTTGACAGCCCTAGTTTATACATTTTAACAAGTTGGTGGACATATCTTACATTTCTCCCAAGGCAAAGTGCTGCTACAAATGTAGTCAACGTAGTATTCACTGTACACAATGTGCTAATATATGTAGCAAATACAGTATAGTTGGTGTTTTGTCATGGCGGCGAGATGGAGTGTAGTAAAACTGTTTTTCAACAGATCTGTATTCTATTATAAGTACTAGAGTAGAACAAATATGCAGAAAACAGGTTTAGTATGTGACATGTGACACGTGGTGCATTTGCGCCACCCAGCCTTGACGTTCTGGTCTCATCACACAACACTCATTTCATTTTGTACATCATTTTCCAGGATTTCTCCTTATTTATTATGAATCAAGTTTTCAATGGGCACAAAAAGGTGAGACTCTTTACAATTGATCAATGTCCATCACTCGACTTGAATAGATCATAAGATGATGTAAAACTACATTGGCATATATAAGACACACACTTTTCTATATGTACTATCCACTGGACAGTCCCCTTCAGAGCAAACAAAACAAACACGACCCAAAGAGATCATGAAGAAATCTCGGTCTTAAATCCTTCGTCTCGCCGTCCGATCCTCCGTCGCAAACGTACACATCACATAATGTAAGCCAAGTCAAAATGCATAATTAGCAAATAATCAAAAACACTGCGTCTTCCCTCATTTGTTCATTGATAAAAGAATAGATTTTGTTTTTGTTCAACCAAGTGTCGAGTGTAGTAAAATAGATCTGTAGAAGCACAGCACAGTTTCTCCCGGAGAGGATTTCTGGAACGTGAGTGACAGCGTGTGAATGAAAACGATATGCAGATTTCTTTACCAAACTGATAGTGAGGGGCTGTCATGTTTGCCTGCCTCGTGTCCTGTTTTCTAGTAAGAAATCAAATATAAATACAGAATAAATCAATACAATAAATACAAAGAATAAAAGAATACACAATTTACTTGCGAGAATATGAAAATAAACAAAATATGCTTATTAAATATGAAATAAACAAAAATATTCTTATTAAATATCAATGTTTTGTACATTTAAGTACTTAAGTACATTTATTTTGTTTACACATTTTACTTGAAAACGAGACCGTGATCTTTTTTTGCAGTGGCACATCTGATTTAGTTCAGTATTAAGCAGGTGACAAAACAGTCCGACACATGATATGCATTTATTTACAATCGACAATACAGGACCTGAAGGAGACATTCTGTGGGCTTTTGTAAAAAATCAATAAGTAAAACAACAGCACTCTTAATGAAGTCTGTACATATAACGCATTATAACAGAACACACCGTTACATCTTTTTTAATGCTATAATATCGTCTAATAATCCCGTTTTAGTAAAATGTTTATGATAAAATGCTTTCAATCGTTTCTGGCATGTTGTATTATAAAGCAGTGAAAAGATCTTTTAATGCATTTTCTTAGATTATATATACAGACTTCAACTGACTTCAGGAGATTTCATAAATGTTTCTTTTCGATTGGAAGAAGACCTTTAGTTATTCCAGATGTGGTTTGATCGAAGTTTGTTAGCCCTTAAATATATAAACAACGGAACATGACGTTATTTGTTTCTTTAAATATTGAATGAAATCTAATTTATTAAGAATGACAGTGCCATTGCAATTGTTTGTAACTCCGTTAGGGGCTGTGGTTTCCTTAAACAAACAGTTTAACTTAAACACAGCGGAAGACAAATCATTCAAATCTCCAGAGTACCAATTCAAGGATTTTTCTGTATTAAGGGCATAATCTTGATATGACTATGATATTCATCAGGCAGTGTTTCATTCTAGAAAACAGAAATAATAATAACGCAACTGTGGTTGATGTCCAAGACGTAACGAAGGATAGTAAAATGAAAACAAACAACACATAAGTGAAAATAAAAACAGACGAAAGCGAGATGAGATGAAACGTCAACGGTACAAAACCGTTCCTGGTTTTTGGCATATCTTATAAACTGGGGGAAAAAAATCTACGTTTTTGGATAATGGGATCAGGCACTCAAAGAACTTAAATGGCCTTTAGCTTTTTTAGTTTGTTGGGACAGCCAAAATAAAATAAATATATGTACAAGGACGATCCCTCCCGCCAATACTTAATTATTCCCAGGCATCCGCATGAAAATACTAAAATCTCCACTAAAAAGGTTAAATTATGTTGTTATCTTAAATACTTTGTTCTTTTAACTCTATTAATACTGAAAAAGTTTGTTGTTGTTCGTTTGTCGTGTTCGTCTGCTCGTCCGTGCTCGCCCCCCTCTCTTTAACCTGAATTGTTATGGCAACCGCTGTTCGTCGGAAAATGCTAACCATCTATTCAAATATATCAATGTACAGTGCTCTTTGTTTCATACGTCGCTTGCCAAGACAACTACAACTACCGTAACCCTCCCACCCACAGACCCCACCCACAAACACCGAACCCCCCTGTAAAAAACGCAAAGCATACAAAACGCCTCTAGCTATGTAGAATACTCATTTCATATATCTGCGACGGCATTTTATCTAGTCGTAAATAAAGTGAGGCTAATAATAAATTAAAAAACGACGAGTAAAAAAAAATATTGTGAGCACTGTGTGTGTGTTTGGCTTTAAAAAATACTCATGAATCGAACTTCTTTTGCATTTCCCCCCCTTCCACATTACCAGAAGACAACACGTCCGTGTCTCAGTAAGAATGTGTTTGGTGATCTGGGGTCAGTTGTTGTCTTGCGGTTGCAGCAGGTTTTTGTGCAGTACCGCGGCGGGGCCTACAGATGGCGGCGTGGTGCTGCTGCTCGTGGCTTTGATCCAGGGCAGGGAGAGCAGCGACGCTCCCGTCGTGGTGGCTGTCATAGTGACTTGAATCATCTGGTCGCGCTGGATGAGGCGTATTAAAGTCTTGAGGCGCTCCAGAGAGGCCTGCGTGTCCCGCTGTTGAGTCAGGAGACGGTCCTTCAGCTCCATGCATTTCTGTTGGGCACACGAACACACACGGTTTAACCTCGCGACATGAGCGCTCGTTGTGTGAGCGGTTACGTTCATCTCTGCTGGATGTTCAACTTGATGATGACTCTTTTGGATTATCGGCTGTAGGACTTTAGCGAAACTCTTACCGACAGAGAGTTGCCGAGTCTTTGGTCCTGTTCGCTCAGATGTTCGCACTCTTTCTTCAGTTCACCGTTTCTTCTCACGAGCTTCCTCCTCTCCTCCTCTCTCACTGGAAAATCATCACATCATCACATTATTCTGTCATCACGCAATATGAACAATTCCAGATTTGATAGCGAACGCACCTGTTTTGTGCGTCACATACGACTGGATGAAGTTCTGTGGCCAAGTCAAGTTTTCTTTGTTCAAAACCTGCAAAACACAAACGGAAGGTGAGCACATTCCTCTTCTTCACACAGTCGTCGTTGAAGTGCGTGTTGTGACGTACTTTCTTCTGGCACTTGGGGCACATCCACGTGGCTCTGTTGGCAGTTATGAGAGGCAGGTGCAGGCAGTCGGGGTGGTACGCTCGGGTGCAGGTGTGACACGGCTGCAGATCTCCATCTTCTTTACAGACCGCGCAGTGGTCGTCATGCTGCAGCTCCTCCTGTGTGCCACACGACCATCAAACATTAGCCCTTATAGTTACCAACACCCTGATGCCAACCAGAAAAACTGGCTTTTATTTCCAAGACATTGAGGAAATGACACGATCTGTGCAGAAGATGGCAGCGTTTCACAACACAGCTTGCGATCGTTTAAGAAGGAATGAAAGATGTCACGGTTACAGTCAAACGTTCAGAATTCACGCATGCACACAGACGCATAGCGGCGGCGATGTTACAGACGTACCTTCCAACCCAGTTCCTCAGAGTCTAGCGTGTGAGTGAAGCAGACAGTTGGTTAGTGTTTATCATACAGTGATCACACACGGTTAACCAGCAGTGCTTATGTTTGGCTATTATCAGTTTAAAGTGTAAATTCACGCTGTGTTTAGACGAGTAAAAGTCCAAACAGAAGCACATCCAAGCTCTAAAATAACAAAAACGTAATTGTGGACTAACCAAAAAAGCTTGTTTTCTTATGCGCTTTTGTTATGTTGTTTTCTAGGAAAATCGTTTAAATGTATTAATATTATGGTGGATTTCATATGTTAAGATGCACGAGTTAAACAAAGACACAAAAGGTGAAAGAAATCAAAGTGTTCGGATTAAGATTCAGCCTTCAATATTCATTTCCGTAAAGCTGCTTCTCGACAGTTCGCAGTGTAAAAAGATTTGAAATACAGACCGATTGAAATGAAACACTTGAATTTTGTTCATTTCCAGCTCAGCTGTTGAGAAAAGCAAAATGAACTTTACCTTTTGCCGACAGAAACATCGCGCTGTTCAGGTAATGCGAGGCGAGGCGTTTGCGCTAAAAGTGAGATACAAGACATTTACAAATGTGTAACATTTACAACAATAATGTGCTATTGACAGCCGAACAGACAGACCTCGGGTTCAAACAGGCCGCTGTACGCGGGGTTCGCTGTACTGCGTCGTTTCCTCTCCTGTCTTTTACTCTGAATCTCTGAAAGAAAACACAAGGCCAACTTTCAAAAATAAGAAAATACGAAGTCATTTCGATTTCGAAAAAGTGAATTTATTCAATAAAAGCTTTTATTAATGATATGATAGCGTTTTTGTCTTCATTCAAGGCGAAAAAGCACATGGCACAGACTCACCCTCCAGATGTTCTGTCGTCACCAGACCCAACGACACCATGAAGGCAATTTTCTGTAGAGAAATTAAACACATTAATACGTTTCTTCGTCAACAAAAAAAGTTCAACCTGCCACAAGCACAGATGACACACTTTTACTCAGCTGTCATTGAATGAGTTCTGTAAGTGTTTGGGTCAGCCAGCAGATCGGATAGAAGACGACTGCAGCCGACCGTTAGGACAGCTGTAGGGATAATTGGTGTTAACCTGCCCAACCTTCAGTAACATCACAGACCCCTCTCACCCCGACCACAACCTGTTCGCACTTCTCCCCTCAGGCAGACGTTACAGATCTCTGCCCGTCAGATCATCTAGGCATAAAAACAGTTTTTCCCCGATGCCATTACCAGCTTCAACAGCTAACACAGAATTGATACCCGTTTTGTTACCCTGCGATTCATTTCTTCACTCCTGATCACCACCTCTCTCTCAAGTACTATGTAAATACATATGCATGTTTTAAATATACTGCTGTATACTGTAAGAGCACAAATCTGTACATAGATCTTCCAATTGTATACAACATTATCATTATTACTTTCGTTTTTCTCTTTTTCTGTTCCCGAGTAATACATATTTTGTACTTACTTGTTGTTTGTTCTTCCTGTTCTCGTGTCATATGCATGTTTTTTACGTACCAAGAGCTCATAAAAAAACACAACAAATTCCTTGTGTGCTTGCACACACTTGACCGATAAAGTAAATTCTGACATTTACATTACACAGTGAAATTAAACACGTCTTCTCAACGTGTTCTCAACAAAAATGTCCTTGCAGTAACATTACGGAGCGTTTTGTTTGAATGCATTGCTAAATGTTTTAAAAACAAAGGCTGAAAACATTATTTTTACATCGTGATCCCGAAATGATACTGATGGTCTACTCTAGTTTGTACTGTACCTCTGGATCCTCTTCTGTCTTTTTGGCTGGGGTCGAGGGATCAGGGCTCGGTTCATGTACGGCGCTGTCTGTCTGTGATGCTGGAGAGCTGCTGGGAATCTGTGGCTGGATGATTATAACCTATATCACAGTAAACAGATGAATCATTTTATTTTTATTGAATTGGTTTGCTCAATTTTATATTTTAAGTTCAACCGTGTTAAATTGAAAAGCAAGTCAAATTGAAGAATGCTAATAACGTATCCGCTATTCAGCCTTCGGCCAAGTGTTTCATTTTTATTCGGCTTCGCCCAAGAATTTAGATTTCGGTGCATCCCTACTGGTTAATATGCAACGTGTAGTCTTGATCACATAAGATACCTCAAGACAACACCACATCAAGGGCTTACAAACATTCCGACCGGGTACATTCTGACCTTGCTGTCCGGGCTGAAGATCAGAGGCTGCACCTTGATGGCCTCCGTGACTCCCGACACGCCGTGAGTCGCGGGTGAAGCCGCAGAGATGATGGCATATGCCACTCCGGGGTTGACCGTGGAGACGCCAGGTACGGCCGGTGGCGTCGATGAACTCTCCTCCTGCCCGTTGGACGGTCTCTCGTAGCGGAAGGTGCTGTTGGCAGTTGGCAGAGATGCGCCCTGGCTCTTTGGGCTGATCACAGCCATGCCCTGCGACAAGGCCAGCGTCTGGCCTGACTGCTGCTCTCGACATGGACTGTGGGGAAGGCTGTCTGGAATAAGAGTCTTTGGCCTAACCTACAGAGACCAAAAATGTTTGATGGGTGTTGGATTCAGGCTGAATTATTAATGAATTGTTAAAGACGCATGTATACACTCTTTCAAGTTTCAGCTCATTATTTTGACTTCCGCTCACATTTAATGACACTTTTCAGTATTTACCCATGATGCATCACTCTTTAATTAATAAAGCACATGTAAAGTGTGTCATATAGTTATTCAATTATGTGTATCAGGGGTTGACATTAAGCATTGTCATGGTTTGTCATTCACTTGTCTGAGTACAAATATAACTCTATAATATGACCTTAAATATAATTGTTAGCACTGGTGCTACAGAGACACAAGTATCATCATTAAAGAAATATGCATTTCATCACAAGAATGGGCTGGAATCTGACAAATGACATTAATGTTGCATACAGATGGATAAATTAGGTCCATATCATTTTCGTTTACCTAAATTTGTCATTTTTTCTCAGTTCTTTGTATTAAAATTTTGTACTATACGGGCCATTCGACAGAATTCGTACAAACTGCTGTCCCGCATAAAAAAACACACTTAAAAGCATTCAAATCTTTGTTGTTTACCAAGATCCTTCTGTCATTTATTGAAACACACAATACCCACAAACAAACCCCTATTATTCCAACATATGAAAATTGTAGTACTTTGTTTTTGCCATTTTCCATTGTTGTTTTTAAAATTACTGTATTTGTAAAAAAGTTCATAAAAACAAATATTTTATTTTTTATTGTTAAATTATTAAACAACGTAAAAAATGTGTCGTGCACTTTCATGTCACTACGGAAACAGTGTATGTTTAAGTCCATTGGCTGATACTGATTTAAGCCGCACCCCTACATTTTTGATCAAGAATTATTACTGTGTCCCTCTCTCTAATATTAACATGGTGAGTAGGCCGATCTTATCGTTTTGAAGTTAATTTGTTCAAAAGACTGAAAATCTGTGTGATCAAACATATTTTTTCTGCAATTAAGCAAACATATTGGCCGTTATTCCTTAAAATGTCATTTGTATATGTGTGTACATCTGTTCAGAACGGTGCTTGCTAACCGTGTTCTGTTTGGCATCTTTGAGCTAGGCACAAAAGTATTCAAAAATAGTCCGAAACAGTCACTGAAACGTATCACTGGGTATCACGGTATCGGTAGTGACAACATTTGGGGAGAGGAACAATATTGAAAACTGTAATTCTGAAATGACAATATGAAAATGAACTGCACACTTACTAGAAATGTGTACCTTTGATATAAAACAGGTAAACTGCAGTAGAATTCCTAGATACTATAGTATACTATAGGGTACTACAATTTCCTTTAGTGTGTCATATCCTCCGATTTATTCTCTCTTAGATACCGATACATAACATTCACAAGCGGACAGGCATTAATGTCGAGCCCTGACTATACATATAAGATTAATGAGGCACTTTGCATCATGTGATGTTATGTAAACGGTTGTGTTAACCATTACGAAGAATGTAATACCTGAGGTAGCACGCTGGGCGAGTGTCCCGCCAGCCTCTGAAGAGAGCTCACGTGAGGCACCTTGATGGGGATCGCAGTGAGGGCTCCCAACATCTGTCAGGGAGAAAGAGGGTCATGCTTTGGGTTATCCAATATGACCAAACGGATTCATTTCTGACAATCAATACTTCCATTTACAGTCAGCAGATGACGGTTAGATTTTCACTCTTTTTGCATTTATTTGCAGAAAATGAAAACCGAAGAAACACTTGAAAATAACAGAAAAGATGCTCTGTATTTTTTCAGACCTCAAATACTTGAAAGAAAACAAGTTTATATTCCCTTTTAAGCAGCAGTGTTTAGAAAAAAAAGGTAATAACCTGGACTTTTCTCTCCGTTTTATGCGTGTTGTTATATTGTACTTACATTTACACTATCTGTGTACAATAACACTCTTGACCCCAATCCTGCCATGATCAACATGCATGTCCAATGTAAGTACAACATGCTTTTTTTATGTAAAGAAACAGCAGTTCACCTAAAACAGTGTGGGTCTATTTTTGATTTCATTGAATTATAATTTGAAGGCATTTCGTCTGACCTTGACTACACATCGAAATATTTCTTCTTCCCAGCATGCTTTGGTCATAAATGACTTTTTTATGTAAAACAATAAGATAACACGCATCTATTTATCGTTGATCTTCAAATCTGTGAGGGATCATCCCAGTATACTTGTTTACTATTGTAATGCACTTTAACTTGCTCTTGCAGATGTTCCGTTCGGATATAGTTGGCGTTTCTCTTCGAGGGTTAATGTGAACTCCACTTCTATTGTGTAGTTGAATGTGAGCTGATCTCTGACTGGGGTCTGTATAAGAAAACACTTTGTGCTCTCTCTCTCTCTTTCTCACTCATCTGTGTTTATTGTGTGATGGCAGGCTGACGCGAGAAGGCGGTGCGGCCTCAGGCCTGTTCCCATGACAACAGCTCAGATGAAATGTCTTGCTCCGTCAGGGCTGTGATTTTAGTAATTGCTGAATCCCGTTACCTTGAGCGCCTTTATTCTGCTTTATGTTGTGAAAGCTCTGAATTAAACAGCAGGCCTGCGGTAAACATCCCGTCAGCACGTTACACATGCCATGAGTATTTAAAGCTAGACCAGAGCACCCGGTGATCGCTACCGTAGTATTCTTGATACTTGATATAAAACATGAACGATAACAGAGGAGATGCTTAATCTCTAAAGAGACGTTTATTGAAAAAACTTAATGGCTTTTATTGGTAACACTACATTAGCTCCATTTGATTTAATATGAATTACATATATGATTAGCAGTTTTCTGCAGAACATACAAACAGACATTTAAAACTGTAGCGGTAACAACACACGAAATATGGCACCCCACATTTTTTTTGCTGATTAAAATAACAATAAGAATTTATTTTACTTCTAACAACTATCCACCAAATAACTAAATATCAACAACCTGTTCAACTGGACTATTACGCTTTGAAATATTTTTACACTACACATCGTGCAGCATTATTTAAATAAACAGCTTGATTTCTTTTCCAAACAGTGCCGTAGTGAAACATGGCCAGCAGGATGAATTAGCCAGACTTACCTCATCCTGCCCCGGAATCCCATGATGCTTTGGGCTTGTTGTGCCAAAAACAAGACTTAAACAGTAGCACCTATTTTTAGTTTAGAGTGCATCCTGTATTTCACGTGACTTACTTTTATGTCAAGTGATGGATGTCTTATTACGGTTTAACAAAAATATTGCTTTGAAAATACAATTTTGCATTAAAATGTATAAAAAATTAAGTACCGTAAATAAGACTGTTAATAAAAATAGACTCCAACATCTCAGGTTGACCTCGGGATCAAAGGTTTGTTACACACGGTCATTAAACTTCTGTTTGTGTTATATGAGGCTGTTAACATCTGCTCTGGGATCAGTCTGAAAAAAGAATGTCTGTCTTTCTTGTGCTCTCCTCCAACACTTCCCCCCTCCCACCAGTTGCCCAGTACCGGTTTACACCACATGGCGGCGCTGTAAGTGGATCAAATAGCCACAGTTTCAGTAGAGTAGTGTTTTACACGTGGGGGGGGTGTACTTGATATTTATCTCAATAAATGCTTCACTGAACCTCAGTACAGCAGGGCACTTGTAACAGCTACCCAACTGTACCCAGATCAGTTTTTGGAACTGATAAAAGCAGCCCAACATTACATACAACACTGGGTTGTTAAAAATCTAATTTAATTTTGTACATTAACACCTGGGTACTTGTGTATAAAAGTTAGCATTGGCTAGATCTATAATAATTCAATAATGCATATTAATAGTCAAGAGTGTTTATTACATTGTAATGTACGCTATTATTTCTTAAAGAAATGTTTGTGTGTGTACATTTCTGGGCTTTGAGAATAGTTTTAACAACATGTGACAACAGGGTTTAATGCTAAAGATCATTAAAACAACCAGTATTTAAATGCATTGTGTTTTCTTTTAGACGGCGATTCAGTATTTGTCAGTCAGTCAGTCGGACTTCAAGCCGTCCGACACACTTTGCAAAGGTTTGGGGCGAGCGCAATTTTCAGAGTAATAGTTTCGTCTCAACAAAGGCAATTAAGTGTATCCAAGAGATTCCTGGAAACATAACTTCTCGAGTTTCCAGGTGAAATAAGATCCGTCACGCTGGGAAACAGTAAAAAGAGACGCTTCTAAGAAAGTCAAGACATCTTAAGAAAAACGGTAAGGTGGAAGTTAACTCAATCTGTTGCCTCATCCATTCTCTCCATCTGTTACAATGTGGTTTGTTTTCAGATTCGTATGCTAAAATGTATTTTACAACTGTTATTAATGTGTATTATTTCATTAAACACACATAGATTCTATTCAATAAAACAAAAATAATGAAATATAATTTATACTAATCTACAAACTTGCATTGGGGCCTTTGTTTACATGATTTTACTGTCAAAACTGTATTTAACAGTCATAATATTTCTGTAACAATCGGCCCTTTATTTTTCATCTATCGACACACCACTAAAATCACAATTAGGAATATTAAACGATTAATTGCATCAAGAACAAAAGATTGTGTTTACGTAATATATGACGGTGTACTGTGCATATTACTTTTGTATTTATAAAACATATACTTACACATAAACACTGGGATAAAACAACTACTAGGATTTACTTATTGTTTTTGTGCTAAAATTTGAACGTTTTGGCACACAAATTTAAAATGTTTGGCGTACAAACATTTTGAAATCAAATTTAAGACGTAACTTAACACAAAAAATCCAAGTAAATCCTACTTCTTGTTTTTTTAAGCGCATGTATATATTTATAATTGCATGTAATAAAGACATTTATTCTTTTTAAATGTTATATTTTTCTTAAATACATACATGTATGTGTTTATAAAAAACTAAATTAAGATGCACAGTACACATATTACGTAAACTCAAACTTTCTTCTGGATGTGATCAATGACGATTAATCGATCACAATTACAAAAAATGGCTGTATAAAACATTCACTGATGCAATAATGCAAACTTTGTCTAATTTACAGACTTGAAACGACTTTTTCGTCATTGCTTATTTGTTCAGCAGGTTTCTTAGGAGTCGGCCTAAACAATCCTGCAGCTTATAAAAGTGAAATCATGTTATTATCCCCTTATTATCCTGCTCCAAGGGACTAGCCAGGTGGTCCGAGATGTGTCCGCCCCCCAAACCCCCCAGTCATCAACACGGGAGAAAGGCCGTGATTGGCTGTCCTCCTGCCATGTGTTTTTAGAGGGGAATCAGTGGGCAGCTGGAGGAGCTGAAAACAGCTTCAAATCTCTGAAACAATAAAGCCATAAAAGGCAGTAAAACAATCCAGGCGCTCCGGGCGGCGGGAGGGGGAGGTGCTGGAGAGGAGGAGTGAAAGGAGCGGGGGGGAGTGACTACTCATGCGAATGAAGAGTCCTCTCCGTTGGGAAGACTCTGGTGTTATTTATAAAGTCCTGCACGGGCAGATATACTCCAGCCAGAGTAGACCACATCCGTTTGAGCGGAAGACTTTGTTAAATAACGAAAAGACATAATAACGTTATGTCGTAATACCATTGCCTGTGTCTGTCAAGCACCACAAACAATTCGGCCCACCGTACCTTAAAATGACAGATTTCTGTCGGCTCATCACACAAGAACACAACAGTCAAACATTTTGAAGTTCCTCTGCATCTTGCATCGGCTTGATTACATCAATTCTCTGCTCCGACTAAAGTTAGTGTGTGTTTTTTGTACTTCCGGCCTGAGCAAATGAACGTGTAACGTGTCGCTCCGTGATGGCGTGAAATGACTATGATCACATGTGGTGAGGTTGATGGAGGCCGCGTCGGACGGATGTTCTTTCAGTTTGGGATTGAGGGTTTGCATTCACAATTTCGACTGATGTTTGTGTTGTTGTACCTGCGAGCGGCTAATGCTAGTGAAGTGCGTTGTACTTGCGAGTGTCTTAAGTTTGTGTAGTGTTGTGTTGTTGTACCTGCGAGCGGCTAATGCTAGTGAAGTGTGTTGTACTTGCGAGTGTCTGAAGTTTGTGTAGTGTTGTGTTGTTGTACCTGCGAGCGGCTAATGCTAGTGAAGTGTGTTGTACTTGCGAGTGTCTGAAGTTTGTGTAGTGTTGTGTTGTTGTACCTGCGAGCGGCTAATGCTAGTGAAGTGTGTTGCACTTGCGAGTGTCTGAAGTTTGTGTAGTGTTGTGTTGTTGTACCTGCGAGCGGCTAATGCTAGTGAAGTGTGTTGTACTTGCGAGTGTCTGAAGTTTGTGTAGTGTTGTGTTGTTGTACCTGCGAGCGGCTAATGCTAGTGAAGTGTGTTGTACTTGCGAGTGTCTGAAGTTTGTGTAGTGTTGTGTTGTTGTACCTGCGAGCGGCTAATGCTAGTGAAGTGTGTTGCACTTGCGAGTGTCTGAAGTTTGTGTAGTGTTGTGTTGTTGTACCTGCGAGCGGCTAATGCTAGTGAAGTGTGTTGTACTTGCGAGTGTCTGATGTTTGTGTAGTGTTGTGTTGTTGTACCTGCGAGCGGCTAATGCTAGTGAAGTGTGTTGTACTTGCGAGTGTCTGAAGTTTGTGTAGTGTTGGTTGATGTGTTGTTGTACCTGCGAGCGGCTAATGCTAGTGAAGTGTGTTGTACTTGCGAGTGTCTTAAGTTTGTGTAGTGTTGATTGATGTGGGGTTGTACCTGCGAGCGGCTAATGCTAGTGAAGTGTGTTGTACTTGCGAGTGTCTGAAGTTTGTGTAGTGTTGATTGATGTGGGGTTGTACCTGCGAGCGGCTAATGCTAGTGAAGTGTGTTGTACTTGCGAGTGTCTGAAGTTTGTGTAGTGTTGATTGATGTGTTGTTGTACCTGCGAGCGGCTAATGCTAGTGAAGTGTGTTGTACTTGCGAGTGTCTTAAGTTTGTGTAGTGTTGGTTGATGTGGGGTTGTACCTGCGAGCGGCTAATGCTAGTGAAGTGTGTTGTACTTGCGAGTGTCTGAAGTTTGTGTAGTGTTGGTTGATGTGTTGTTGTACCTGCGAGCGGCTAATGCTAGTGAAGTGTGTTGTACTTGCGAGTGTCTGAAGTTTGTGTAGTGTTGATTGATGTGGGGTTGTACCTGCGAGCGGCTAATGCTAGTGAAGTGTGTTGTACTTGCGACTGTCTGAAGTTTGTGTAGTGTTGTGTTGTTGTACCTGCGAGCGGCTAATGCTAGTGAAGTGTGTTGTACTTGCGACTGTCTGAACTTTGTGTAGTGTTGTGTTGTTGTACCTGCGAGCGGCTAATGCTAGTGAAGTGTGTTGTACTTGCGAGTGTCTTAAGTTTGTGTAGTGTTGGTTGATGTGGGGTTGTACCTGCGAGCGGCTAATGCTAGTGAAGTGTGTTGTACTTGCGAGTGTCTGAAGTTTGTGTAGTGTTGGTTGATGTGTTGTTGTACCTGCGAGCGGCTAATGCTAGTGAAGTGTGTTGTACTTGCGAGTGTCTGAAGTTTGTGTAGTGTTGGTTGATGTGTTGTTGTACCTGCGAGCGGCTAATGCTAGTGAAGTGTGTTGTACTTGCGACTGTCTGAAGTTTGTGTAGTGTTGTGTTGTTGTACCTGCGAGCGGCTAATGCTAGTGAAGTGTGTTGTACTTGCGAGTGTCTGAAGTTTGTGTAGTGTTGTGTTGTTGTACCTGCGAGCGGCTAATGCTAGTGAAGTGTGTTGTACTTGCGAGTGTCTGAAGTTTGTGTAGTGTTGTGTTGTTGTACCTGCGAGCGGCTAATGCTAGTGAAGTGTGTTGTACTTGCGAGTGTCTGAAGTTTGTGTAGTGTTGTGTTGTTGTACCTGCGAGCGGCTAATGCTAGTGAAGTGTGTTGTACTTGCGAGTGTCTGAAGTTTGTGTAGTGTTGTGTTGTTGTACCTGCGAGCGGCTAATGCTAGTGAAGTGTGTTGTACTTGCGAGTGTCTGAAGTTTGTGTAGTGATGTGTTGTTGTACCTGCGAGCGGCTAATGCTAGTGAAGTGTGTTGTACTTGCGAGTGTCTGAAGTTTGTGTAGTGTTGTGTTGTTGTACCTGCGAGCGGCTAATGCTAGTGAAGTGTGTTGTACTTGCGAGTGTCTTAAGTTTGTGTAGTGTTGGTTGATGTGGGGTTGTACCTGCGAGCGGCTAATGCTAGTGAAGTGTGTTGTACTTGCGAGTGTCTGAAGTTTGTGTAGTGTTGGTTGATGTGTTGTTGTACCTGCGAGCGGCTAATGCTAGTGAAGTGTGTTGTACTTGCGAGTGTCTGAAGTTTGTGTAGTGTTGATTGATGTGGGGTTGTACCTGCGAGCGGCTAATGCTAGTGAAGTGTGTTGTACTTGCGAGTGTCTGAAGTTTGTGTAGTGTTGGTTGATGTGTTGTTGTACCTGCGAGCGGCTAATGCTAGTGAAGTGTGTTGTACTTGCGAGTGTCTGAAGTTTGTGTAGTGTTGGTTGATGTGTTGTTGTACCTGCGAGCGGCTAATGCTAGTGAAGTGTGTTGTACTTGCGAGTGTCTGAAGTTTGTGTAGTGTTGTGTTGTTGTACCTGCGAGCGGCTAATGCTAGTGAAGTGTGTTGTACTTGCGAGTGTCTGATGTTTGTGTAGTGTTGTGTTGTTGTACCTGCGAGCGGCTAATGCTAGTGAAGTGTGTTGTACTTGCGAGTGTCTGAAGTTTGTGTAGTGTTGGTTGATGTGTTGTTGTACCTGCGAGCGGCTAATGCTAGTGAAGTGTGTTGTACTTGCGAGTGTCTGAAGTTTGTGTAGTGTTGTGTTGTTGTACCTGCGAGCGGCTAATGCTAGTGAAGTGTGTTGTACTTGCGAGTGTCTGATGTTTGTGTAGTGTTGTGTTGTTGTACCTGCGAGCGGCTAATGCTAGTGAAGTGCGTTGTACTTGCGAGTGTCTGATGTTTGTGTAGTGTTGTGTTGTTGTACCTGCGAGCGGCTAATGCTAGTGAAGTGTGTTGTACTTGCGAGTGTCTGATGTTTGTGTAGTGTTGTGTTGTTGTACCTGCGAGCGGCTAATGCTAGTGAAGTGTGTTGTACTTGCGAGTGTCTGAAGTTTGTGTAGTGTTGGTTGATGTGTTGTTGTACCTGCGAGCGGCTAATGCTAGTGAAGTGTGTTGTACTTGCGAGTGTCTGAAGTTTGTGTAGTGTTGTGTTGTTGTACCTGCGAGCGGCTAATGCTAGTGAAGTGTGTTGTACTTGCGAGTGTCTGATGTTTGTGTAGTGTTGTGTTGTTGTACCTGCGAGCGGCTAATGCTAGTGAAGTGTGTTGTACTTGCGAGTGTCGTTTGTGTAGTGATGTGTTGTTGTACCTGCGAGCGGCTAATGCTAGTGAAGTGTGTTGTACTTGCGAGTGTCTGAAGTTTGTGTAGTGTTGGTTGATGTGTTGTTGTACCTGCGAGCGGCTGATGTTTTGTCCGGCGGGCGTTTGGAGGTTGATGGGGGACGTCTGGAGCGTCTCAGAACTCGGCGTCTTTTGTCCGTTAATGTGTGCCGTCACCATGGAAACGGGAGTCTTGGCCGGCACCAGAGAGATGGCGATGCTCTGGCTGGGCGGCTTGATGAGGGCGAGCGGTTTGGCGGCCGTCCCCACAGGACAACTTCTGACGGCGAGCTTCTATCGCACAAAACACAAACAACGGCCCATCACTAAACCTGAACGTGCTGCAGGACTTTGATCGTGAAAGTGAGAGTTAACAGAGCTCTTTTTACACATTCTTCACTTTGTTTGCGTACAAACAAGTTTATTCATCAAAGAATATCGCTAATTTACACCTAAACACAAGGTGTTATTTCAGACCAAAGTCTAGTCAAAACTTCAAGCTTTCATTTGAACGTCAGTCTGTGTTTGTCGTTTCTATTCAATTCTAGAGAGAAATATTACACAAGACTAGACGATCAAGCGACAGAAAGGATTCCAGTGCCAATATCTAAACATCTTCTCAACAAAAATGTATTTATTCAAGGTGCATAACTGCATATCATACTGTTTTTAGACAGCTCATAAATCAAGTTCTTTTCATAACCCGTCAGAAAACGTTGGCTAAAAACAAGAAAGCAGTAGGTGTAATTCTGAAGCGATAATCGCATTAAGCTGTTTGTTATTACTCCACACGCAATATCCCAGAGAAACTCTTTTCAGCAGAGTTCACATCAGAACCGCTCTTAATATTTCATACTCCGTTCCACGGTTTCCCTTCTTATTTCTGAATGGCTTTTATGGTTTCGTGAGGGTCTTGAGACCTGGGGGAGGGGGATAGAGCGAGAGAGACAGGTCTTTCATTTTCACACGTCTCTATGCGAGGGACTTTTCAATATGTCCTCCACATCGAAGCCACGTACATTCAATAAACCCTGACAGACAGCCACTTATATTCATAATGCTGTTTCTCTCCAACGCTCGCTTTATGATGAAAGAATCAAATCCTTTAGACACAAATCGCATTTCCAACGTCGCTGTGGTGCCCTGACTTCAGGAGGCATCCGTGCTCGAAGTTCTTTATTGCCGTTTGCGCACATCTCACAAGCAATTTGACCATTCAGATTCCCGAGGTAAACTTTGTTAGAAGAACATACAAATAGTGAATTTCAATATGATACGATATAACATCATAACTGCAATGCAATGCAACGTGCAAATGTAACGTATTCTTGCGTTGAGAAACTGCAGGGTAGAGCGCAACAGAATGAACCGCAGCACAGAGGTCTTCAGATGCTCCTTGAACATTCTTACAACGTCCTACAACCTCCGCTTGCATGTTCAGTGTCTTACATCGTAAAAATATTGTCATTTAAAGTGCCCATTATGTTCTATTTTTTATTGTCCTGATATTGTGTTCGACTGCCCAACTACAGGTCTAAATGCACCCAAGGTCAAACAACTCTGTCATTTTCTCAAAATATGCATTTTATATCGCCCATTTCTCAAAGATGTCTGAATCTTCGAACTGCTTTGAGGGAACAGTTTAGTTTCTCTAAACCTCTCGTGATTATTAGTGCACAGAGATACTGAGGTTACAAAAATGGCATTGATGTGCGTTATAAAGATAGCGACACTTATATAAGCGAAAGCACCCGCAGCTATACAGTAAACACAATACAGTGAAGCCACGTTAATGCGTTAGCCGCAATGCTAACGTGACTGACTTATGAAACATTACAGAATATCAACGATCTATCCACATCCTTAAGTATATCAAAATAAATCCAAGTAATAAAAACAACAGACACTCTACATCAGTCATCCTAAATTGGCGGACCGTGGTCCGGACATTTGTGACCCTGTGAAAACCCAGACTAACTAAGACAGGACTTTTGCTGGGTCTTAACAAGCAGGTCCACACTTCAATGTTTTAATTGGGAAATTATTTAAAGATTGTAGAAGTTCTGGTATGAAAGTGAAAAGGTGACGATGGCACGAAAGGCTTATTTAGTTAGTAACTCTGTTTTGTGTTTGTGATTTTAATTGTTACATTACATTTGCTGCTTTTTTTATTTACAAATATTAATAATCCGACTTCTATTAAGAGAGCATCCCCTAAAACCACAGAGCCTATACATTCATTTAATAAATGGCCTGATAAGAGATCATATCTTTATACATTATATCCAACTGAGCTAAATTGATTAAATATATGTTTATTTTCTGTTCTACATTAAAACGACACATTAATATAAATAAATATGATTTGAGGAAAACCATATTGCTTTGAAGTTTGGAAAGCAAAAACGTGTTGAACACTGCTGTTTAAGTAGAGAAAGTTTTTGCGTCACAAACATTTTTAAGTGTTTCCCCTTCCACTATCCTAGAGGGGGGGCCCGTCCCCCCTTGAAGGTCAATTTTATTTTATTTTGTTTTCTATATAGCACCAGATCTCAAGGGAAGTCGTTTATAGAGTTACCTTTCCAATAGAACAGGTCTCTACCTTCTTCTTTTATTAAACAAACTAAATGGCAGCACAAGTCATTTCAAGTGTGCTAACGCCACTCAGAACTACACATGGGCAGATTGTTGGTACGTTACTCATTAATTCCCTCACAATGCATGTGGCCGCTCTGTTGTTTCAAAGGATCAATGTAATCCACAGACGCCCGCCCGACTCGCATCTGGAGGCCGCCTTCCACCCTGACGTCCCATTCAATCTCACACCGCAGCTCATTATGTTAGAGGTCACCCCCGACACACCAACACAGCGAGAAAACTGCTTAAACTGAGTGGAAATATTGCATCCTTCAAAAGCTAGTCGAGCTGGATTAAAAGTAGCTATACAAGAAGCTGCCAACTATTTAAGGACAATATTTTCAAGAAACATATATATATACTAGATATAAAACTGGACCTAAAAAGCCCTAGATATTAGGATCGGGCCGATAGACGATGGAATTGTCCATTGCCGATGGCTGACAGACATCACGATGGTAAGCCGGCATCGCGATTCCAACAGTTTGCGCGGATCAGCCTGACTTTATAACTGAAAGACACCTGTCTGCGCATCCTGCATTGAATAAAGAAGACATACGTGTCGGCGCAGCCGCGTTGTATAAAGACGGGCCTCACTTCAAAACACTGCATGGCAATGTCATCGTCCATGTAATAGTAATTGAAAGTAATTTTTCAGTTCTCTGATGGCTGCTTCACATCGTTCCTAGCGGGCAGGAGCTGTACTGAGGACCCCCAATGTCATCGCCCATCACAATGTTTTACTGTAACCATTGTTCGATGCCAATTTGGTTGACATCGCCCAACCCTATTAGATATACGAAGAAAACCAGTCAGCTGAACAACATCAAACCCTGAGGATAAATCTGGAACAGTCGTCTCTATCCATGCGTTTAATAAATTTACCGTGTTTGACCTTACACTGTATGCTCAGTCAGACTGACTCGCAGCGAGCCTCACAGAGAAGAGGAAGACGATGTGTCGTACGTACACGTGAAGAGTTATTTCGAGTCGTTCGAGTGATGATGAGCTTTGAATGAGGGTCTTTGACACACAAACACTCATTAAAATCGTTTACAGCGCTGTAATGAACTGCTCGACCCCGTCCTCAGGCTCAGCCTTCAGCTTCCTCTTTCATTGTGTTCATTGTGCCGAATGACTAAAGGACGACCAGCGGCGCTTGGTCTCACCGCGGGGGCACCTGAGATCTGGCGGAGAGCTTGACAGGTGGACATGATCTTCTAGTGGATGTTGTACAGTCTGCGGTCAACGGTGATCGTGTTAAATCGTCAGGCCGTACTGCCAATCTTATAAAAGATCATGGTTGGCAAAGAATCCACGACACACGATCGCCGTTTTGGCTTATAAAAGTTCTGCTCCTGCTTAATTCACATGTGGTGACCCAATGGAGAACTCGATAAGCCAGCGGCGTTTTGTGCTGTGTGTTTTCAGCAGCAGCTTTAAGCTGGACCTTAACAGCCTCCTGCCAAACATCAGGCCACGAGTCAATCCTTCAAAACATCAGGCCACGAGTCAATCCTTCAAAACATCTGGCCATGAGTCAATCCTTCACGCTCTTATGATACGTGACTGTCCGACATCCATCAACACAACAGTACACAGAAATCCCAGAGATCTGTTCTCCTATCTTTGATCACTTGTTGATTTGTCCCATGCACTGATACTCATGATGAAGATCTGAGATGCAGAGCGAGAGGAACCGCAGCCTGCGGCCATCAGATAAGATTCACAATAAAACCACAACAAACATGAAAACCAGCCGCGGTCCAGATTCCTGAATCATTCGTTTGAACCAAATGTATTTCTATAACTCTTATTTCAGAAAAAAAACATAAAATGCATGCTTTTATTGCCAATTATTATATATGATATTTTCCGATTATATATTATTTATTATAAATGAAGAGTTTGGTTCCTAAAAGAGATAAATTCAAACAAACCAATTGCAGTTAAATACCACAATAAAATAACATGATTTATGAGTTAAGAAATTGTAACATAACAAAAAAACATGATTTTTTACATTTTTTTAAAACACAGTTTTTGGCTCCTCACTTCAAATAATATATAGCTGATGTCCTTCTGAAACCTTTTATCGCCATATTTCGTGATTTTTTTGTTGTTGCCATAAATCATTATTATTAGTCATCCTTTATGTTTGTCACTGGGTTTTGCAAATATATAACCAATAAAAAGTATTTGTCAACTTTGACAACACAGTATTCAATCATTTAAAAAGTAGCGTTTTTCCATTTCCTGAAAAACTGCGAATTTGGACACGTAAGGTTGACGGTGATGAAAGTTATCGTTAATACAGTCTACCTTATATTGTTTTGTTCAGAATACACAAACCAACAGTAATGAACTTTCCATGAGAGTACACTTAAATGCACACAATTCTAAAAAGTCATACGACCTACACCTGTGAACATGAAACCAGTGTGATATTGACCTTGTCTGTAACCTTGACTTTGTTGTCATGGCAACAAAGCCAGTCAATTTTGTACGATACGCACAAGGAAGCCAGAAATGAACGTGATGTAACCATCTGTAAAGCAGACCATAGAGTCGGTCACCATACAAACCTTCACTGAGGCCGTATACTCTCACTGCAAATGAGAAATGAATTTCAATTATTTGAAAGACGTGTCTGAAACATGATGCTCACTTGTGAGGTCTGTTAACCGCCTGAAACCGTCCATCTCTACAAATCACCAATCCTCCAAGTTGATGTCTTTCATCGAATCGATATAACGTTATCCGTGCGAGTTTGAAGCCGATCGTCGTCTTGTTTCAATTCACCTGATCAATGTGGAGACAGCAGCAGGAAAATCGTCTCATTCGACAGGATTGCTTCATCACGCAAATGAAATGCCACACGCGGCATACGACGGCCGGAGAAATCAATCTCTGCTGAACTATGACAGCCGGCTTCTTCATGACGTACAACAACTAACTCAAGAGACACGGACTCTTGGATCATGTTCGGGTCAACCGTCTGCTTGACATTTCTTGATCTGCGTTTCCATTAGAAGAGACATTTGATTGAAATACACATACAGTATATTGTTATTAAATCGTATTATTAATTGACACAATCTTTGTCTGCATTTCTACAAACATTGATATTTCACATCGAAACATACATGTGCATAGTGGAACGGATGTATTACATGTATCACATGTGTGAAAGTTGATCACTTTCATCCCCGGCCAAAGAAAACGTCACGCGACACAACGGAGATGCTTACACACATCTGCTCTGATCAATGCGTTCATTGAGAGCGTCCTGTGGTGTTGAAAACGCGAATAAAGCGTCTAATAAAAGCCTTCTGGATTACTGGATAATGACAGGCTGGATTTTAAAAGCAGGGCTGGAATTGAACTCCAAAAAAAAAAAAAAATGAAAGGATGAATGAATGATATTCCCTTTTCATGCCCAATCTTAACACGGAAGCAGGATCTTGAGGGGAAAGTTCACCTTAAATAAACATTCATCATTTATTCATCAATCTGGATGTGACTTTTTCTTTAGTGGAAGAATAAAAACCTTGTTTATACTAGGAACCGAACCGATGGGGTTATCAACCTTCTTCCAAATATCTTCTTTTGTGTGCTGCAGAAGAATGTAAAAACTCAAGAGTGTATCAGTTACATCTTCAATAAGTCGAGCGTGTCATGCTCAAGATATGTATTGATCGTATCTTGTATTCTTCTTTTTCTATATTTAGTTTCCACACGAACAGAAGCGATACCGCACGATCCTCTCTGATGTTCGTTCCTCACTCATTCATCATGTTTTTGATTCCTTACACCTTTTCGGTTAGTTGTTTTTTTAGGTGATGAGCTGTCCTTTTTGGGCGAGCTTCAAGTACTAGTTCACTACAGGAATGTGGACAACTTGCAAAAAAGTGACTCCGAATCTTTCGGTCTTTCACACATCACTGACAGTGACCTTGTCAGGAGCCAATCACAGCCTCGTTCTTTACGATGGGCGGCTCTTTGTTTGAGTGACATTTCAAGGACGGCCTTCTCTGTCTTCGTTCTCTCTCGGTTTTCAGTTGTTTTATTGGCCACTTACAAAGACGTTGGTCTAAAACACAGTGTTTGGGAAGTGACTTTAAAACGGGAGTCTTGAAAATCATCTATTTACATTTATTCATTTGGCAGACTTTTTATCCAAAGCGACTTACAAGTAGTTTTTTACAGTGACACATTACTGCAGAGCAATCAGGGGTAAGGTGTCTTGCTCAAGGGCACTTCAGTCATGACCTGCTGGAGATTAGAACCAGCTGATCACAAGACCAACGCTCTAACCATTAGGCCACAATCAAGAAGAGCGTGACCTTTATAAACCTTTAAAAGACGATAATAGTTTAACGTCATCAGAAAGTTATTCATCGAGCGTCACTTTTCTGTACAGTGGCGAACGGACACAGCTGATGTCCCTATTGATTACCAAGTGGTCGGATTACATCGGTTTAAAGAATTCCTACCGATCCCACTGCATCCTGGAAAATCTCTGAGGATCACCAGAGAGGAAATCCGGTCCAGACGCCAAACGCACGAGACACGGACGTCCACTCAATGGTGATCAATCACCAATATCACATCGCACTACTGCGACCTCAATGAACACTTTGAACTCATTCCAAGACTCCGACCAACTCTTTTGGTAGGAATGTAATTGTATGTAAATCCACAAATTCATTTACTCCTTTCACCTGCTTCATCAGACCTTTTTCCACTTCTAGCTGGACTGCATGCAGAGCCATAAATCTTCAGTTAGTGTGATACGAATACATTTCAGCATCTTCAATAAAATATCTTAAGGCCTCCGGTCCCACTCGAACCCGTGATCAAGGGCATGAGTGTGGAAGATGAGCGTCTCCAGTTCCCTCTCGTCTCCCTCTTGTGTTTAAACCGTCTTCAGGCTATAAATAGCTCCGGCGCTTCGCCTGTAAAGGCTGAATATAAAGCGTGCCACCTTCTGGTTGCCAAGCACGAACGACACCGGGTCACACGCAGAAGAACACAGCGCAGGGCAGAGATGACATTGGACAAATCGTTTTTATTATTGAATGCTAATAACGCTCCAGCGGGATTCGAACCTGGAACGTCAAAGTTAACAGTCCAGACGCTTAACCGCCGCACCGGAATTTACATCTGAGATCGCGGTTAACATGTTCAGAGAGCCGTGAAAATTCATTCAAGTAGAATTTACAACAATTATAATTCGTTTGACTTCAAAGTCATTTGGCAGAATGTGGAACTGTAATTGTGAAAGTCCTAAAAGGAATTATTCATCCCAAATTAACTTTCTTACCCTCATGCCGTTCTAAATCCAAATTATTTCCTTTTTTAAAGGTGAAGCTCGAAAGACTGACTTGAAGTGTCAGTTCCCATTCGCACTTATTTCAACGGAACAAAATACCAGTGTGGACATCATTACAACATCTCCTCTCGTGTTCCTTAGAAGAAGGTCTGGAACAAAATAAGATGACAGAATTGTTCTTTTTAGGTGTACTGTCTCTTTAAGAAAGCAACCAATTGTTATTATAACGTTTCATTTTCATTCACTCTTATACCAACTGTATTGGGCATGAAACCCAAAACCTTCTCATGACCTCCAGAAGTTCTGCAACGGATTTTGAAAGATAATTTTTGTAGTAAACTAGAAATCCGTTATCAGCAGAGCTACAGCGATCACACCTGGCCATCACAACAATAACAAATCCATAACAAAATAAACATCCTCCTACAGTACCACTAATAGAAGGGTCACCTTTCATCACAGTCGAGCCGGTTTGCTTATGAACAAATACAACTTTGAATCATTACGTGTTCTTCAATATTTAACAAGAAGCGTCATTTGTTATGAATGTTTTCTTTGAGAACAAACTGGAGCTAAAATCGTCCTCTTCTGCACAAAGTATGTTTCAAAAGAGCAGGAGAATTGGGTTTCCTGATATGACTCCTTTAAGGCTTCAGCAGGAAATGACATAATGGATTGCAGCACAAGTGCTTGTTGGGTTGTAAGTGGCCGTGTGCGGCAGTTAACTCCGGTATTACAGTACGTGACCCATTAAAATCTGCCCAAACACGACCTTACTCCATCAATGATTTAGGGCTCTTTCTGTTTGTTAAGGGCAGTCCAAGCACAGCATGCAGGCCAGGGGGCGGGGCACACCACAAGATACGCCCCCTTTGTACTGAAAACACTACATATGAAGAGTTTGGTTCCAAAATGCGGTAACTACATATCAAACTGCAGTTGGTTTGTTTCGAATTAAGCCATATTAACTAAAAAGATACAGCTAACTTACACAATAAAACCATGATAACATCATAAAAAACTTGATTTTTTAAACTATAGTAAACTGCAGTAAAATTAGTGTGTACCATAGTAGGCCTATATTTGAAACTTACTAAAATAAATGTCAAAGTATACTATAGTGTTCACAAGTTAATTATTTTATCATCTGGTTCAAATTAATCAGACTCTTATTTTGGCGGCTGGTCACGCAGACGCTAGGGTTTCAGTGTGTTTGACAGGAGCTACACTCAAACGTAAAATAAACATAGAACAACTCTGTGGATGAAGTTTGTGTCCTCGTATAGTAACATACAGACAAATCCAAATTGTAACGTTAAAGTGTGCAGCTCATTCCCTCATAACAAGTAGATGAAATATTAGATTAATGGACTCCATGCAGCTGGAAAACAAGTTTTAATTGCATAAACTGAATAAAACCGAAAATAAATAGCGGTGCGCCATTAGTTAACCTCACACATGACCAAGTGCAACGACAAGCGCACTTCACACAAACAAGCGGCTCTGCCAAACTGTATCGCACGCGAGCTACGCTATTACATTTATTCATTTTCATAGAATATGTGTACGGCCCTGTACTCCAGTAAATATGTATTTAAAAAAAATATTCAATGTTTTTGTGGTCCATCATGCAAATAATGACAACCCCAAAATCTGTTCATTCATCTGCTATCAACCAGTCAGCACCACAACTATTCAGTTTATAAATCGACTCTTTGAGAAGACACCTCTACAGCTGTCAATCACTGTTATCATATCACATGAAGTGAGCTTCATAGACAGATCGCAAATGTTTGGAACAAAGCCAACAAAGTCATCACTGCACGTGTCGGCTTTAATCCAAATCGAATAATCCTATTGGTCATCTAACGTGCTCTAATCTCATTACACCATTATCGTCTCACGGCACAGAAAGCCGCAGAGCGTTGAGTCAGATGTCAAAGACTTCAGCTACAGCGTGAATCATAAAGTCGTGAGGAACTGTTTCTAAACCAAACATTTAAGAACTCTAATAATGAGGCCGAGTAAATAAGGGATGATTAAAACAGATGGTGTTGACTCTCAATTCTGATTGGATCAATCTTTGAAAACAGATTCAAACTCAAAGATTCTTATAGTCACAGTCTGAATCATTTCAACGAATCACTTACTGGAATTCTTTGAACATTTTCTGATGAATCATCTCATTTAATTTACTGAACCATAAATCACAACGTCATAACACATGAAAGCCAAGTAAGAGTTTTAATCAATGTGTGTTTTGAGGTCATCAACAAGACAACTGATTTTTAATGGACTATATATCTTCCGCAGAAAATGGTTTGAAAAATATTGATGACTCATCCTGAACAGATTTTCGTCCAGTCAAGTTCTGCGCAAACTGAGAATGTCCCTCCCCCAACACCACTGGCAACCAATCAGCAGAATTCCTCACTGTGATACTTTGAAATGTCGTAGTTATTACTTAATATTACATAAATATTATTGCAGATATCTAATACAATCACATAATCTCAAGTTACAATCGTTTTATAACTATATTTGAATGTTTTGCATGATTTAAAGACTTCCCAATCTGACTTTTAAACACTTCCCGACTCTTTTACTGATCTCATTGTTGGTTAGTTTGATTCATGGTGTACTGAGAATTTGTTTGATCTCTCTGAAGAAAATGAATGGGCGCACTAGTGTATTTAGAGTTATTTCCGCACAGATGACACGTTTTTAATGCTATCGCCATGGTAACCATCTAAACTACCTGAAGGAGAATAATAAAAAAACGCAGTTGATAAACACGATCGCCCTGTGTCGTCTGGAACAGAAGCGTCTTCAATGAAAAGCCGATTCATGTTTGCTTGGGGATAAAGTGCAGTGGATTTGTCTCGGTAATGACAGTGATTTACCGCAGGCAGCGTTGCTATGAGATACAACAGATGAAAATATTAAAAAGCCTTTGTGTTCATTAAAATAAAGCTTCTGTCGTCCATAATAAACAGCTTTCAAGCGAACTATTCCTGGAGAAGCGATTCCTCTGTACAGTTTTGACTCTATAAAAGTAACAGTCTATAATTACACGTGAACTTTCGTGGCTCTTGCTATTGCTGCCCATAACATCGGCTGTTGTTGCCATTGGATACGACCGGTTTGCCTAATCAAATGTGGATGAACTTTGCAAAATATCAATTTTGCCAATAGAAATTGATGGCATGCGCTTTAAATGAAAGAACGCGGGCGAGAGAGAGAGGGGCCATTGCTCTCCAGTAAGCGAGATACTCTGCTTTAAATAAATCATTTTGATATCAAATCTGTAGATATGAGAATCTCCCTCGAATAACAAGGATATAAGACATAGAAAAGGGTCGTTTCATTGACCAAATATAATTTCTGTTTATTATGTTTAAAATAGTCGATGTAACTCTTATGCCCAGTTTCACAGACAATGTTAAGACTAGGCCCTGACTAAAATGAAGATTTGGGCTGTCTCAACTGAAAATAAATTGCCTTGACATATCTTAAAATATGTGATTGCCATTGTTTTGACTCAATATGCACACCAGTGATATTTTTATCTAAGGTATTTTGATAAAAGCGACTTGAATATTCTAATTTAAGTAAGGCATAGTCTTGTCCTTAGCTAGGCGTCTGGAAACCGGGCCTTACTGTCTTTATTTAAAGTCAAATGAGAGCTTTATTTGAGAAACAGATCCAAATTTAAGCAGTTTTTTTATATTCCGTTCGGCGTCATAGTCTGTTCGTGTCCAAAGATGACGTCCAGTTTATATTAGTGACCACAGCTGTCAATAAACACAATAAAAGTGTCCCTCGCTCTCGCACCATCATTCACTTTTTCCAAACCATTTATGGCTTTAAATATGTAATTGTAAAGATGTTTGGCCTTGCATGACCTAGAACGAGTGACCCCGCTCATTTGAAACCAGGCCAGTTGCTCTCACAATGATGAATGTACGAGCTGTTCTTATTTGATGCATAGCGTTTTACACATTGTGTATTTTTATGAGTTGTACATTGGCTTTTTATTTTCAGTTGCCTTTTGCATTCATCTATAAATGTTATAGGGACCGTCTGCCTGCGGTACAGAGATACTCAAATCACTTCGGACAGAACGCTGGCCTCCTTTCAAACCAAGACATGCAAGCCAACTCGCATTTGTGCTTATGCATCGTGCTTATGCAAGCTGTAAACGCTTCTGTTTCTCTCGGGGTCCGGTATTTATTAAAGGAACAGTTCACCCAATTAAATATCTTCTCATTCACGCATTCTCATGTTGTTTCAAACTGGTATGACTGTCTATTTTCTATGGTACACAAATGGGTAGGTTTTGAGATTAAAGCCGACTACTTTTGCGGACAATGAAAGTTAATAGGGACTGGGGCTGTTAAGCTCCAAAACGAGACATCGATACGCTATTTATATATTCCCGAGGGGTTCAGTAACGTGAAACTGTATCAGTGAATAATCATTTTAATTTTGTTTCCTGTAATGTAGTACACAACCTTTTTATGATGCTTTTCTGTACATTTGAGCATAACAGCCCCAGTCCCCATTCACTTGCACTATAAGAAAAGAGTGGCTGATGTCGCCTTTTCATTGAATCCCATTTCGTGAACCACTAAAGAAAGAATGTCATACAGGTTAAACATAAAAATGAGCATATTTACTTTTTTGGGTGGACTGTTCATTTAAACTACACGGGAAGGTAAATAACATTCACAACACACGTTAGATATGTATGACTGCGTGCTCGAAAGAACAGACGCAACTTCCATTTCAACAGTAAGACAAGAGTTGTGCTAATGTCGGTTTTGCGTTGGACACGCACGAACAAACGCAGACAGTGATCATTTCGCAAAGGTGTTGCGAGCTTTAAAGAATCCCGAAAAATATGTTTTAAAGTAGCGAAGAGAGCAAATCAAAGCTGGGATTGTACAAGTGTTTCTGGATCAGTGATGCAACCCAGAGAAATAACACCACAATGCAGAAAGACTCTCACGCCACGCATATTTCTAACTCAAGAGAAAGTGTGTAAATATATGTGGACACGACGCGTTTACCCTGCGGGGAACACAAGATGACTAAACCTTCACACGATGATGATGTCAGCTAATAGAAGCCGGAGGGCTGTCTGCGTTCATCTGTGTAATTTTGGCTGGAACATGAGGAGGGTGGATCGTTATAGGCCTTGCCTCAAAAAGTGACCAATGTAAAAGATAATAGCGTTAACGGTATTGTGTTGTGAAAGCACTTCAGTGTACAACTTTTATCATCAGGACTGCAACATTTACTCAAAAGTAATCTCTATAAATGAGAAGGTTTAAACACTTTTGTCCCATTACAATCAGTCACGAATACTCAATTCACTTGACGTGTGACATTCAGATATACTTGAATACTAAAAATCACCCATCGTACAAATATCTGTCACATGATTGGATATAAATAACCCAGAAGGGAGTTTACAATGAACGGACTAAAATGCTTTGAAATATTGTCATCTTAAAGCTTCGAAGAAACGGTTTAACTAATGTCCCATGAAGATATTATTAACACATTACAGAGAAATCTACGCCTTATAATTCACATTATATATATCATATGATGTATGTTCGTGTCATTATAACGGTAGTCACAAAAAACCCTCCATTAACAAAGTGTAATGTATTGAAACACAACCCATGTTTAATGCGTACTCGCATAAGAAAAAGATCATTGGGTAATCTTGTGAAGGCCTCATGTCTTGTGTGATGATGCTGACTTTGGTTTTCTGCTCCCTTCCCCCTCTCCAGAAAGGCCATGAATGAGCCCTCCCTCCCCCAGCCCGAAACTCTGCAGACTTTTGCTCCATGTTAGAAAGGAACCGACACCCCTTCGTCACAAAATGGAAGCTTCCACTATCAAACAGCGAAAACCTTCACAACAAACTCCATAAACACGACCGCCGCAACGTGTGACGTGCGCGCCGCTGTCCGAGGTGCTGAACGCCGCAGCAGGACGTCAAGTCCATCGAACGCACGCGACATGTATCGACGGATTCAGCGAAGGATCGTGGGACGAGAAATGCCCACGGGCGAACGGACACCGAAATCGTCGCGAGGGAAAGATGACCTTGCGTTGTTTCGCGTGCGATCGTAAAAAGTGGAAGCGAAGTGCAAAGATCGAATCAAATTCGACCACGTCGTCATGTGACCGGGTCGAGAAATAAATCCCCTCAGCGAGGCAATAAAGTACGAAACAAGTGCGTTAAGTGAATAAAGTGAAAAATCGCGCTCGGCGACGCGTCTTAAAGCGAGCGACTGAAAGTCCCTTCGCAAAACTCTCCAGAAACATGCCGAGACACTCAAAATGGACGCTAACGTTTCCCAACACCTCCAGTTTCGCAGTTTTCCAGACATGTGCGTGTACGTGAAAACACTCGGTGCGTGTCAACCCACAGTTCACGTCTCGCGTTCGTAGTTATACAACATTTGAAGTGCCGTAAACGTCCATTAACCATCGCGTGAAGTGCACTAAACATTCACAACGAATGAACTATGACTTGTTCGCCACTTAAAGCACTGTGTGTGTGTGTGTGTGTGTGATTTCAGTCTTGTTGTCTGTTTGAACCTCCGTCCGTGAAATAAACACACGAGCCCGTAAGCCAGCGTAACAAGCCACTTTCGAAACTTGATAAAACACGTTGCGTTATTTGGCAAAGTCACGCTAAGGACAAAGCAGCAACCGACGGGAAAACTGCGAGGTAGATGGACGCCGATAAAGTTTTTCGCCCGATGCAAATGGCCTGTTCTCGAACGCTTGAAATAAACATCTGCCCGCCGGTCTCGCTTCATCCGTGCAACTAGTTTTTAAACGGAGCAAAGGAAGAAAACGCGTTACGTGTAAAGTAAGTTACGATGTGAGGGAGGAACAAAGCGGCGAGAGCAGCGAGTCAGTTTCAAGCTCATAAATATTCAAGTCTCGTCCCGATCGCTCCACAAAACCGCCGCATTATTCATCGAAAACGCGAAAAATGCAACGCGTGCGCGAAAGTGCATCAAAGAGCGTTTTCTCAATCTGCCTTTAAAGTGATAATGGCGTCATACCGGCGAAAGAATGCTGCCGTTATATCGCGTAAATGCAACCGAACGTAAACAGTGAAACGCAGCGGATCTCTCTCTCTCTCTCTCTCCCGACAAGCAGTCGAGTAAAAAGCCCAGAAAAGCTCCCGTAACAGTGCCATTTTATTTACCTGATGACATTGGACTTCTACTTTCAGTGCCTCTTGAAGGCCTTGTAGCTCCATGTTGTGACTTCAGAAGCACTTTTCCACCACTTTCGACGCGATCCGCGTTATTTGCGGCGTAGTCCAAATATTTTGAAAAGCAACAATAACAATCGAAAGAACTACTCGGGCTGCACAGCAAGTTCTCGCTTCTTCACTGGCCGCGAGACTCATCACCCACTTTACGCCAGTATAAACAAAAGTGCTCAAAACACGAGCGAAAGAGGCCGACGCGCGCGCAGATCGGCTCCGTGGACGACGCCGCGAACGCGTTGTCGATCGATCCCGCACGCGGGGGGCTATTCGACGAACTTCGAGTTGAAAACGGGGGACTAGATGTTGTCCGAGCGCGCGGCTTGATTTCACTTTGCCCGAGGAAAAAGTTGCGCGTCGGTTGTCAATGCTAATTCGGAAAGTTCCCGGATGGAGCGGCGAAAGAAGAACTCTCCCTTCCTCCGGCGCGCGAACGCGCTCCTGCGCGTGTCCGCCAAACGGGATAACTGTAGAAAAAGTTCAACTGTACGTCACATTTGTGGATTTATCTATAGGAAGAAAATATCAAAATACATATTTGGGCAAAACGATGGAATGGTGTTTTTTTATGTGATGTTTCTAGTGAACTACGCATAATTACATGCAAACCTCCCTCGTGCTGTTCATATATCATGATGTCACTCAATACTTTTTTTGTGTGATTCCAATGTAAAATAAAGTCTGAATTTATGATAAAGCATCAGAGTTATTAAACGGTCACGTGTCTTTGTGAAGTATATCTTAAATGAGAGTATTATGGCCTGTGTGCGCGTGAGATTGCGAGGGGGGTTATGGGTTTGTGTGTAGACAGACCCCCCCCCAGACCTCTGTTTCACCCCCACGTAGCGTAAATTAACGCAAATCCCTCCAGCTATTGAAATGCAAATACGCGCCGCTTCACTGACTTTTATTAGCGCTTCTAGGGTTCGTATTGTAGTATTCAATAAGTTTCTTAATCAACATTTCGCAGCATCACACCGGGCATCAATTTAATATTTACGAATATCTCGCTCATTCAGTCGCGCTAATATCGAAACTCGCGATCGTGTATTTTTATTAGCGCTTTTCCTAAATGAGCGCACACACGGATCTGTTTTATTCTGACCTGACTTTCCTTTTCTTTACTCCATCGTTGAAGGATTTTACCCCACCCTGCCCCCTCAACAACCCCCCATCCACCACCTGCCCCCATCAGCCTCTTCGGTCCCCCAAACACAAGTCGCAACGGCATTGGAGCGTCGAGACGCGTTTTCCGCCGCGGCATCCAATCAGGAGTTGCGTGTGTGGCACGTGCCTACAGTCAGCCAATTATCTGTCAAGAGAGTGAATGTGATGTGAAAGTTAATGTGATTCCGGGAGGACAAACACTAAGATGTCCTCGTGTAGAGATGTTTGTGTGTGTGTGTGTGTTGTCCAACACTAAACCCGAAGTCAAGTTATTCTGTCTCATATCTGACTAAACATGTTTAAATACAGAGGAAGTTCAGTCATAAAACATCAGGGTGGCAGATGGCTGACGTAATGCGAGTGTGTCTGTATGTGATGCATAAATGCTAGCTTTGACGTCAAGATGTGAGCTTATGTTTAGGTTGTAACTTTTTAAAAGTAAGTTTGTATGTAGTGTTATTTTACAGTTTAGTTTTACGCTTTTAATGTTCTGTAATGCAATAAATCGTATAAATATAGATTTTTGTTTTAGCATCCTCGTTATTATGACTTTATAATGCATGACAATGAGTCAAATGCTTAAAACCCTCATGTGCACGTGTCACACTGCAGCATTTCCCAAAAGTATTTCATGTCAACAGTAAAAAAAGATTCATTGTCAAAGCTGTTGTTGTGTTCTGGTGCTGTCACATGGGGGCGCTACATTACACTAGTCTCACCCTATGGAATTGAATAAAAGAAAACCTCAAAAAAGTAATTGTCTCCACTACTCGGTAATATTCAGAGCAATGCGTTTAGCTTCTTAATGAAGATTAATGAAGTGACTTTTATACTACATATAATGCATGCATTATGGGATTGAGTTCTCAGTGATGTTGTCTCAGTATTAACCAAAATGAGGTCACTTAGAAGGTTGCATTTTCAGCCGTTTATCTTTTAGTTTCACGGAATAGATCTGCGTGTCACTCGAGCTCGGCTCTTACTGTAAGTTTCACCAGCAGATAAACGGTTCGATCTGATCAAGCTGTAATGCCAAACGGAGTCCATTCTTACAAAAGACTCGGAATAAACACGGGATGAGTCTTTTACATCTGGGGTGTACTGACCCTAGAGTCACCCGCACACTTTTTGTGCAATAGCGAGTACACTCAAAGAGCTTCATTTTTGTTTGCACGGTGCGAGGATAAACACAGACGGCAGATTGCACGTGGCTAGACTAGCACTCGTTGATCTGCTGTTAAACAAATCATTAATATTCATGACCCAGCTGAGGGTAGCTAGACGACCCCAAATGTACTCTTCATTTTGGAGGAAATCTATTGATGGTATGGTATAGTTACAGTATGTGCAGTAGGCCTACACCTTCCAACGGGGCAGAGAGATGATTCCATTAAGAGAAACCAATTAAATTCCCCGTTCATTTGTCCATTAGAGCGCTAATTACAATGTGTTAACTAAATCTGCATAATTACGCTCGATTGACATTTAAATATGTCATGTGAACAAATGAGCGATTAGACACGCGTGGCGTGCGGTGAGAAAGGATCATCAGCCCTGGTGACTTCATTATGAACTCGACTGCTGATTCATCTGCAACTTAAAGAAGCATGACGAGCGTCACATTCACATGACCGTAAGGACCCGAAGCATGCTGGGATACCATATCAAGACATTTTGATATTTTCAATTAATTTGTGTTTTCACATTCTTAATAATCTTATTCATTTGTAAAGCACTTATAGACGTTTGCTCTTGACCAAGACTTCGGATTGTTAAGTGCTCAAATCGAAAGTTTCACAACAATTATTTGGTAAAATATGAATAGGTATGAAACGAGGTTAAAACATTGTACGTAGCTTTACATTATAATGTATAAGGTGAGACGGTTCACAATCAAGATTCGCCACTTTTATTAAAATGACACCTCTCTTGCATTAATTCTTGTAAGTCATATTAATTTCCACCGATCAGTTCATTCTTTTCTCTTCAGTGAATAAGGAAACTATTCTATAAAGATTTCAGTTATGACAAGCATTTTCTAACCCACGAAATTTATATTTCCCTATAATATTTCCTAATATATCAGCTGAATGTATCGACCTATTGCTGTTTGTTTTTAATATCAAGAGCGACATTTTCGAAAGCATTGGCTAACTTGAATGTATTCGTCCAGCCAATGAAAATGTGTATGTGTTCAGGCAGGTGACAAACCGAAATAACCAACGTCACCTTTAGGATTTAATTACATTTTCATGTTCAGGAAAATGTCCTTTCCTTGATATTTCTAATGCCCAGGCTCGGGAACTCGATAAAAGTCATAATCTCATATACATGTCTGAACAGCAGAATGATATTTTATCAGCCTTTAACCTTTCCTTTATGTCATAGTCATAAATCACAACTATATTTGGAATGAAATACGAACAAACTACTTATTCAGCACTGTGTTGTATTTGTAAAAAAATTCTTTCTATAAAGAAAGGTCGCGTCATGCTGCAGTGCATTGTGGGATACAGTGTGTGACACTGCGTATTGAACAGTTTAGGTCATCTTGCTATACGGTATGTATGCAGAAACATCAACAAGGTCTAAAATCAAATATTCAAAAGAGTGAATGAAGGCATTGAATAAGCGACTTTGAGCAATGGAAACAAATTGTACAAATACAACTTTGTTTATTGTAAAAGTCTTCATTTGAAATTGGTCCATGCTCTTGTGATCGTCTTTCCTCATCACCCGATTATATATAATGTGAGCAACAAACTTATTTTAGGCACAATTAATAGGAAATGCTATAGTTAATACATATAACATATGTAACATGTAAAATAAAGTGTTACCTGATATTCCTTGGGGAGCTACATTCTTCCACTACTAATTCAAGCCCAGCATAACATTCAAACAATTCCAAACCGTCTTTTAAAGTCCATGTGGGAAATGAAAATGACAATAACTATTTTCTATGAAATATTGCAGCTATTATTGTAAATAGTTTATCAGTGTGGGTCATTCTCTTTTAAAATGTGTAAATCTTCAGTGAAAATCTGAAAATGCACTTCCATCTTTCTTAAATGACGTATGTTAGACGGCTTGGGCGGAGCATCTGTTAACTCCTCCCCTTCAACTGTTACTGTGCTGCCAGTTCTATTTCAAAAGGAGTATGCTGTTATTATACATCCAATCAAATCGCAGAGAAAAAGGAAAGTCACGCCCATATATCTTAAAACAAATGTTGAAGCGATGCCTCTGGTGATACTGTCAGAATATCGCATGGCTTTCAGCGAAACAGATCCAAGTACTAGGAAGTTCTGTTGTACACACACCAGGAATTGGCCAAGACTGTTTGCCCACTGAAGCTAAGCACGGCTGAGCCTGGTCAGTACCTAGATGGGAGGCCTGCTGGGAAGGTTTCTGCTGGAAGAAGTGTTAGTGAGGCCAGCAGGGGGTGGTCTGTGTGGGTCCTAATGCTCCAGTTTTGGCACACTATATTGTCAATAAGTACCGTCCTTCAGATGAGATGTTAAACCAAGGGTCCCGACTCTCTCTGGTCATTAAAAATCCCTTCGAATACGAGTAGGGATGTAACCCCGGCATCCTGGCCAACATTCACCCATAAATCACGGCCTCCCAATCATCCCCATAAGCACTAATTGGCTTTATAACTCTGTCTCCTCTCCACCAATAAGCTGGGCTGTTGTAATGATGTAAGCGTTGAACTATGGCAGCTGAGAAGGCCATTCTTTGTGTTCTTATTCAATTTTCGGAGCCTGATGAAATCGTGTTGAATACCGCAAAATACAATTGTTGTACCGAGGTGTAGTGGACACAATTGCAACGACTTTACTTGGACCTATTGTGCGAACTGTCTCTTTCATACTGCGTTTTGCGTCTGATTTGGCTGACATTCACAAAACGTTGCGCATCGGTTTCGATCTTGAGCGTGCCCCAGGTGTGTAGTTCTGGCGCAATATGGCTGCCGTAGCATCATCCAGGTGGATGTTGTGCCTGAGGAGATTCCCCTCTTCCATGTAAAGCGATTTGAGTACCACGAAAAGCGCTTTATAAATGTAATGAATTATTCATTGTATAATTGATATTACACAATGCAAGATTCCCTCAACATAAGAGAAGTTTATATCTATTTTACGGTGACCTAAGAGGCGATTAGAATCTGTTTAATTTTTTAGTCATTTGAATTAAATGTATTATTTTTCTCGTACATAAAACTAAAATATTTCTTTAATAAAAGAGTTTTGTAATATGTATCCAACTCGTCTCAAATGCATTGGAAAATCGATAAAATCCTCATTTGTGCTGAAAACAGCCCCGTCAGCGCCAAACTGCCATTAGACTTCATTTCCCGGCAGGCGCTGCGGCTCTTCGCGCATGCGTCATGCTGTATGTGGACGCGCGAATATTCCGTTTGTAAGATGGCGGTGTGATCGCGCGGCCTGCTGTTCCTGTACGCGCGAGGCGAACATCTCTCCAACACTCGACACTGTCGGTCTGTCGGGAAACGGCGTACGGTACGACTGTAATGTTATTTAACGACGTTTATTACTCACCGACTGACCGTCGTCGCTTCACATTCGCATTTAACGTTACTCAAGTACCGGCCCGTAATTCGAGTGTTTTAAACACAACGTGCGCAAACATACACGCGTGGAAATGCTTCACGTGTCGATTGTCGGAAATGAATCGTTTAAAATAACGTTTGAACGGTTAAATGTGTGTCTGCCGGTAGTTTGCTCAATCTGTCGCGTCGTTCAATGGAAACTGCGGGAAACGAGGCAACACACGAGCGGTCACTTGCACCTTTGTGAAGTTAAGCCATTTATATATATAAATAAATATATCGTTCTATATTTATAACGTTTACTTGATTTAAATGTGATATGTGACAGAAGCGGGGAGAACGTGTTGCTGGATTAGCGATTTTAACCTTTGACCTATACAAACCGAAACTAACTTTAGACCTCAATCTTGGACTAAACCTGACTCATGACGTCGAGGACTAACTTACAACGTGATTAGAATGTCGTTTGAGAACCAGAACATGGCGTAACCGTGGAAACAATTGCGTTCTTGTTAGTGCATCAAGTCAATTGCAGATGTTTTAATCATGAAATGAATAACATGTGTTTGACAGTAAAGTCGCTATGGCCAAGCGGATTGCAGATAAAGAGTTGACGGACAGAAACTGGGATCAGGAGGATGAAGGCGAGGAGGTAAAACATGACCTTTGACACCTGTTTATGAAAACTTTGCGACCCAACTCAAGTGTTGTGAATCCCCCTAACATTGTTTTTGTCGTCTTCAGGCGGGAATGTTTTCTATCGCGAGTGAAGATGTGATGAAGAATCGTGCCATCAAGAAAGCAAAGCGCCGTAACGCAGCCGCAGAGGTAACGCATCTCCCAGCATGCATTGGGTGTCGTGTTTGACGATGGGTCGTGTGTGAGCTTTGTTGTGTTTAACGCAGGGAGAGAGTGGAGGAGCTTTTAAAGTCTTCAAGGGTTTCTCGCTCACCACTTCAAGCGGGACCACGTCCTTCCCGAGCTTTGGGAACGGCGCTGGCTTTAAGCCTTTGTCCGGCCTGACCAATGGCAGTGTGGCGCCGGTCGTGCCATCTTTCGCAGGCTTTAACTCATCCACGCCGACTAAGACTAACAGCGGTAAGTCTCGAGTCGTATTATGATTGGTCTGTTGGGTAAGTATTACTTTCTCAATGTGTTATCTCTCAATCGTGTAGCTCATTTTCTATGGGAAAACACTTGCATACTAAAATACCTGACGTAATACTAGTTTCATACTTGGCATGTTTGTAGGATGCTGTGAGATGTTATCACAAAACACCGGGCATCCTGTGTGTAAACTTAAAATATTTAAACTAGCTTGCGATCTGAATGAAGAAAGATTTAGGAACACGTACAAGTTTTTTAGATTTTTTTATATATAATAAAATCATTACAGATGAAGTGAAGAAGCATTAGATAAGACGTGACAACGCTATGGTTTTCTGCAGCTGTAACATAAGTGTGCTTACCTGTGACTGTGTCTGTGTCGGCGGAACTCAATACGGACAGCGAATTGTAAATGCGCGTCCATGTAGAGACAGAAATCACATGCCACCGTGTAAATAAGATATATTTCACAATGCTATCTGGATTGTTTCATAAAAAAAGGAATAGACCTGTTCTACAGGAAAGGGAACTCTAAACGTCTTTGACTTCCCTATGCGCTAAATAGAGAATAAATAAAACTTGACCTTCAAAAGGTTATTGTAGGGGAAACACTGAAGCATTCTTCCAAATATCTTTCTCAGTGTTCATCAGAACAAACATTATACAGATTTAGACCATTTCTAAGGCGAGTAGATGATGACAATGTTGATCTAATAGTGTGATTAGACACACCATGTCACAAAACCTTTGATTTACTTATTTTGAGATTCCTTTATTTCTATGGTGTTGACTCGGCATGAATAAAAGACTGGAGTAAAGGATGAGTGTTATAAATACAGCATCACATTTATTCACTCTTCTCTCGCCCCTGCAGGCCTGTTAATGTTCAACAGCTCCGCCCCGTCCAAACCCACAGACGGTGATGTCACCTCGAATGGCTCCGCCTCCGACAGCAGCAGGAGTAAAGAGTACAATCGCCAGCTCACTGCGCTCAACTGCTCCGTGCGTGACTGGATCACCAAACACGTCAACGACAACCCTCTGTGTGACCTCAACCCCATCTTCCGCGACTACGAGCGACACCTGGCAAGCATCGAGAAGAAATACGGCAGCAACGCGTCAGGCGGCACAGGAGAGAGCACGGGCGAACAGAAGAGAGGCGCGGCACCGTCCGTCACCGTCACAGGGGCATCCGAAAGTGGCGCAGCACCCTCGCTCTTCTCGTTTAAAGGGAAAGACACGGCAGCCGCAGAAAAACCAGCAGCTCCCGCTGGCGTCTCCTTTAACTTCGGCCAGAAGGTGGACGGCTCTGTTCTCAGCTCGCTCGGCTCCGGCGGAGCTCCGTCTTTCTCCTTCTCGACATCGTCGGGGACGTCTGCATTCGGAGCAGCTGCTCCTGCGGTTTCCACCTCAGTTAGTGCTCCCGGAAACAGCCAGACCGCAGGTACGTGAGTGTTTTAATACTGTTCACATCAGGTTTATAGGGAACGGAGGTGTAATCTGCTTTTTTTCTAGATGAAAATGAGGAAGAGTCTGACGAGCCTCCTGTTCCGGTGGTTAAAGATATCAAGGAGAAAGATGCCTTCTACTCCAAAAAGTAAGTGACTCATGACACGCTTGTTGTTAAATATACTCACGTTTGCGCCAGGCTCATGTTAATCGTCCTGTTTCGTAGGTGCAAGTTGTTTTATAAGAAGGACGGCGAGTTTAAAGAGAAGGGCGTTGGGACGCTGCATCTAAAGATGGTTTCGGAGGGCAAACTTCAGCTGTTGGTGCGTGCAGACACGAACTTGGGTGAGTTGGTTTCAGAATAAATGGTATTTGGTTGATCAATAGTCATGTGTTTGTGTGGGAAGAGAAGCTTTTCACCTAAAGGCACCAGTGGTTCCTCTTCCTGCACTTTAAGATGTTAACCAGATGTTTTCATAACGTTCCCCATCAACAGAAAATCTTACGTGGTTCCTCTTGTCATTTCTAGGGAACATCTTGCTGAACATCATGGTGTCGTCCTCCATGCCTTGCTCACGAACTGGCAAAAACAACGTGATGGTGGTGTGCGTGCCAAACCCTCCCGTGGACAAGGAGAACCCCAGCACGCCCGTTCCGGTGCTCATACGGGTGAAAACGGCAGAGGACGCCAACGAGCTCCATCAGATCCTCCAGGAGAAGAAAGCTTGACCCGTCTCCACCCTCTCCCCGTGCTCGCGTTCATGCGTGTTTGACCGAAAGTGACACGCACATCCCCGTGACATCATACAGGCATAACCGAGTTGGCTCAAACTGTTGTTTTTCATCATCTGTGTGACTGAAAGCAATCCGGCTCACATACTGTGAAATCACTTGTGGTTCTACTGTAAACTCTGTCCGTCGCATCAGTTTTGTGAAGAGTTGAATGATAGTTTATTACGAAGACCTGAGTTTGGATCAACATTCCTCCGAGTTTTAATTGAGCTGCTATTTAAGAAATGCTTTGAGGTTTAGACGGAGCAGACTGTTTTATGTGGGAGGTTTTGTTTTTAATTCAACAACAGTTTTGGGAATATGTTGGATTTTCAGTGCACACTGGGCACACACATGTTGATAAAGAGCAGACATCTAGAGGTCAGTATTAAACATGCTGAAATCATTATTTGTGTCGTTTCTTCAACTGGAAACAAGATTTCTTTTGCTCCAGATCAAACATTTACCCACAATGCAGTTTGCAAACAGAAACCGATCTGTGTTTCGGTTATTTGTATAGCTCATTTTCTCCCCTTATTTATTCTGGATGAGGAAGATTGTGATGTCCACGAGACAAACGAACGAATGGCTCTCTCTGTATAAATGAACGTTTTTTCTTTCTTTTAAGTGACCTTTTTACAGCCTTCTATATAAGGTGTATGTGTTTAAGTGTCAAACGGCTCTAGATCGACCTTAGATTAATTGACTGCTAAATAAATCAAATCAACGTGATGAATCTTGTGTTTATATTTGACTTGAATACAATTGACAGAAGATGATGACTGTTTGGTCAAGAAACAAGTGGTGTTTGTCCGTTAGCGTCAGTTGCGAAATATTCAACCAATTTGTTTTAATTTGTAGTTTGTCAAAAAAGAAAAAGGTTGTTTTGTGCGTTGGATTGTATCTGAATGTTAGTATTAGAATCGACTGATAGTTTTCTTCAAACTGCACAAAGCGTTTTTATTAGTGTTTGATAAATAGTTTCACATTCTTGATGATCTCAGTTTAAAGGCCATAAAAAATCAAATTATACTTCTGTGGTTCTGGAATCAATAGCAGTTGTTTTAAGAAATTATTATCGAATCGAGTGCTGCCCTCTTGTGGATGTCATGTTATTTCAAACAAAGGTGTTAGATCTGCTAGACAGGTGTTAGATCTTTATGGCATTTCTGTGATGAAATGTGTGCGGTCAAGGGTTAAAAGTGAGGTTCTGTGTAACACATGGGGCCTGGTACCATGTCTCTGGACAGGATTAGTTTTGGCTTGATCAAGCTTCATTGGTACCACGAAGCATCTCATGGAGTTTCTTGGGGTTAAAAACTTGAGCTAAGATTAGTTCACGTGCACAGGAACCAGTGATGTTGGCAAAGTTCAGCGTGTTTCAGGAAATAATTGTGCGCAAATATTAGTGTAACAGAAGTTTTTTTTTTCAAAATATACTAGAGAAACGTATTCTAAAAAAATAAGGCCAGTTTGTGAACTTAGTAGTACGTCTAAAGTCATAAAACGAAGGGAAGATTGCATTGAATTTTGAAATAGATTTTTGGTGGCATATTTAATTCATTTAAAGGGTTTTGTATTGTTCCCCATTCACTTGTCCTCCCTTAAAGCACCGAAACAACACATATGCATTAGGGAATGATATATGCATTGCAGGATTTAAATCTTATTAGACATTGTCTACATTATATAGGTGAATTCTAAGTGTAACCTGTTTTTAGAAAAAATGCTCAAAATGGCAGCGTTCAAGGATATGTGATGTCACCTTTCAATGTATAGTTTTGTCTGTATCTGTTTGATGGGTTTCTTTAGTGGACAAAGAAGATGAATGCACTGGTACCACACAGGGAAACTGAAAGCGTTCATAGACGTTCTTCTGGATCACAGACAGGAATGTAAAAAATGCAAAGAAATCCGTATTGTATGTAGAAGCCTACAAGTACAGGAAAATAAATACATTTCATGTGAGTGTAAGGGAAAGTCAACAAATGTTCTCTCTAAAATCAGATTTTACAAATATAAAATCAAATACAATGGGTAGGCCTACTGCTAATGTTGATATATATATATATATAATATAAGTATTTATATTATTACAAATGATTAAAACGACCTAGCCATTGTAACACACACCGTGAATTAGTTGCATCACTTATATGTCAATCTACTCGCAGCTGATTGGTTCGGTTTTAGTGTGAGATCTCCGGAGCCATGCAGCGCTAGTTACCATGGCGATGAACATCGATTAAAGCCGAGCTACTTTCATGGTACCTTAAACTAATGTTAAACTTACCTGGCTAACCACTTAAACCGGCTTCATGCTACAGGCCACTGAACCCATATTTTATTCACATCACTACCGTTGACGTAATGGTGTGATCAAGACGACATGATTTTAACTTGTTTATGTTTAGATGCAAGTAGTTTTTGTAAATGTACATGTTTGTATCATGTAACGTTTAAGAATATAATATAACATTTGGACAATATGAAAACGCTAGTTTAAGAAGTTGATATAAATGACATTTTAACTGCTTCTTGTATGATAGGATTGTTGATTAAATTGATAGAATACATTTTTAGAGTACTAAAAAACGTATTCTCCTTTCAGTAAGCATATTTTCACATTGACAATATCGTACAATACACGCCAAGTAACAGCAAAATACAATTACTTCACTTCAACAACAGCTTTTTTGGGGGGAATGTGTATTTTCATAAAGTTGTACAGAAAAAGTGTGGATATATATTAACATAAATGACAACAAACGTGCACAATTACTTTTCTGAATTACCATCGATACAAAAGCGCATGTAAAGCAGGGCTTTCTTACAAATTGTTCCACCGAAGCCTTTGACCTAAAGCAAAAATAAAAATAAATGGAATATTCACACGGTAAGAGTTTCAAAACGCCACTGGCTGGCAAATATCAAATGGATATTAAAGCTGTCGGATCAATCGTTACATTCAGCTGACAAACACGTACAAAATAAATGAATACTGACAATTTGGGTTGGCTATACACATTCAACTCCAAAAGCCCTTTAGTGCAAAAGAGTTCTTAAAACCAAAGCTCATTGCGTCAGACGAATCTAAACAGGTTTCGTCCCTATACAAGCACCCGCGGAGAAAATGAAAGAGCTGTTGTGTGTGATCGTAGTGTCGTTGATGTGCTCTGGTGTGGTCCTCAACTGATCCACTGCGTCCTAACACTGAATACACATCTGCTCCTCTTCCACGTCATGTTCACTAGTATCTGGCTATGACAAAGACCCTCAAACACATGGAATGACAGACAGGAGAACGTTTCCCCGGCGTGCCCACGCTTTAAAAAAGTCGCCACGTGGACGACGTTTGTTATACATTAGCTGGTTAGCGACGTATTAAGGCCTATGGGCTGCGGGGAACGTCCCTTTGGAAACTATACAACGCACAAAATCAGCAACATCGTGAAACTTACAAGAGTCTCTGGAGGGGCGGGGCATAGAGAGGGGGCGGGGTCGGTACATTTCACTGAGTATTTAAGCAGCAGTGTATTTACAAGAACGACATTCGTTTGTTCAGTTTCTCGCGAACGTTTCCCTTTTCACCTCGGCGTCAGGTGTCTTTCGGTTCCGTGGGACGTTTTCGAGCAGAAGAGGCACTTTGTTCTTAAGGGTGGTCTTTTCCTCTTCTCGTACGCCTTTTTTGGAGTTTTTGGTTGTTTGATGGCTGGTCCTCAGGGCCTGATGTGAGGAGGCACTTGGTAACGTGGTGTTCACAGCTCTGGAGATGCTATGTCATCAGAATGGGCTTTTGTCTCACCTCCAGAATATCTGAAAACCAAAAAGATTTTTTGCGTTACTTCAAATACTTTCGAAAAATCAGCCACTAATACTCATGAGATCTGTCAAAGATTCATGTTAATGTACAACATCTGCCAATGTTACGTTGCGGGGTTAAAAGCATTGACCTTCATTCATATTTGCTCTACCTGTGGTGATGCGGTGGAGGGGAAGAGTTACGTAAGTGAGATAAGAAAACAGCAGAAAATACTCCTCCTTTCTGTTCAACTTGAGCCAGGAGCCCACCAGAGATCGGCCCGTGCCCGACAGAGATCGAGAGCGCAGGTTTGTGGCGTTACACATGTCTACAGAGAAAGAAATAGAGCATTGTATTGGACAAAAGATGGAGGAGGAACCCATTCAAAGTATTTTATAAAGCCCGGTAATGACTGGCTATCAAATCATGACTTCTAAGTGTAAAATATTTACGCTCCTTTTCACTAAACCCAAACCACTGTAACCTTGCAGTTATTGTGTTTTGTAGTAAATCGCAGTAACTTTCACCAAGAATCATTTTTATCATAGCAATGAAATATTTTTGTATTTAATCGCATTTTTTGCTGAAAAACTCATTACCTCTATACATCCAGCTATGTGTGATGCGTTGTAATGTAAATGGAGTAAAATGTGTATATCCTGGGAAATTATTGGATGTTCTACTAGAAAAAATGACAGACTATTCATGTACAATAAAAATGAAGAAATGGTGCAGAAAAGAAGTGCCCATGAGTGATGTTTTCATCTTCCGTCACATTTATAAAGGACTACTTACACGATTCTTTACAATAAGCTTGATTTTGTGTTAAGTAACATCTGCCAGTACCTTCCAAATGGCTGTCAGGTCACCAGATTTAGTTATATTCCTCTAATGAAAAGTGTAATATTCTAGTCATACGGTGTCATTCGTCATTACCATTAGGTCGTTTTCCATATTTCCACAAAGAAAAGTTACATTTATCATTTTCTATACAAATATACTTCATGTGTAATGACGTAAGATGAATAAGAACTGCTTTCTAACCTGCTATGGCATTGACATTTTCAGAGGGTTACGGTAATGATATTTAGTCTTGAATGTCTTGTTTTGACAGATTTGTTCGAAAACATGTTTTTTTTATTTTTTATTTAATGGTATTATTCAAAGGTCTCCCAGAACTGTTTGCTTAACTAATCTTTTGTTCAATAGAAGATTTTTCCTATTACGTATGTAGTCACGAAATCTCAGTTGCTGACATTTTCCTTGTTCATCTGCACAAAGAAGTGCTTACGGGTTTGGAACAACTCGCGGGTGGGTCGGAGTTAAGGAAGAACAATTGAAGTCGTAATGAGAAGCAGATATTGAGAACGTTACCATCATCCTCTTCCTCCCTGAAGAACTCCTCGCTGTCGTTGGCCGAGTGCGATTTCTTCATCTCAGCGTTTCGGTTTCTAGGGACTTTACGACGCAGCGACGGCGAGAAGAATGAGGGTCTGTTTCTCTCCGGGGTGGGAGGGGTGCTAAATGATGTCACCTGCAGGACGCAAATGTGTTTTAGAGCAAAACAAACCGAGTCTGAACATTTCTTTGTGACTTAAGCTGAAATATAACCACAGAAATAAGGCCGAATCACGCTCACTCTCTCGTGGAGGGGGGAGTCTTGATCTTCCTCTGTCCCGCAGGGCGACGTGTCTCCGGTGGGCACCCGACTGACCGCCATCTCAGCGTGACCTTTGCCCTGAGGACCCTTCATCCGCACAAACTCCATGTTGTTGTACTTGTAGAAGCCGAAAGACATGCGCTGAGCCATTTTAGCAGCTACGCTCACCTGTACACACAAAAACACACACATGACAATCCTTCATCAAAACACATTAAACCCATAACAAAAGACTTTGTGTGATGCGCTTTGAAATGATCTTTCATCTACGTGAACTTCCTTAAAAACGACATCATTTATAAGAGCTTTATCTGAAATGTCCACTAACATTGTGTTTGATATTTTGTGTTATATTACGTTAACATAATAGTCAAGTTTAATTCTGCTGTTAATGTTATGATGAAACAATAACAATGAATACACCAGCATTTAAAGGACATTTGATACCGAATCACATCTTGTGTCATTACCATACCCGGTTGTCATAGACCTTCTTGAGAGCCTCGTAGCGGATGGAGCCCTGAAAGATCACGCCCTGGAAAGTGTTGCTCTTATCACTGGCCACCAGCTCCACACAGACCATCTCACCTTCACCGACGGTCATGTCGCTGAACACCTGACAAACATCACATGTCACAAACAGAAACATATCGCTGTGAAAGATATGATACTGCAGTCATTGCTCCAGCATTACAGCGTGAGTTCATGGGTTACCTCCTCAAAGTTGTCGATCATGAAGAAGATGTTAGGGTAGCTCATTTTAGACTCTTCACCTTTGCTGTCCATGGGATGTTTGCTCGGGGAGGCGAACACTTGCTGTAAAATGAATATACATGTATTCTTGATCGAGAAAAGAGACGTTTTTCAATACAGCCATCTGACAGTAGAATGTAAACGTACAGACGTTATTCTACCTGAGACTTCTTCTTGTGGATGTGGATGTCTCCAGCGTCTGAGCGCGTGCAGACTGCACAAGTGACAACGTAGTCCAGCTGAGGGAGAGAAGAACTTTATCAGTTATACTCAAATGACATCAAAGCCATACACAAACTACATCAATACATTAGTCAGACTTCATCAGCAATGTACGCAAACTACAGCAATACTGTGTACAAACTACAATGTCACCGTCCACAAACTACACTGATGACGTACACAAAATATCTTGATGCTGTTCACAAACTACACAGCGCAATTCATAGTTGTGCTAAGCATATGGCGTAGGTTCTGTGCATATCTCTGCCTAGCCGGATCTGCACCTCTCCAAAAATGTAACAACGTGTCAACACAACACGGACCGCATGCGCAGTGATTCGTCTGTTTGAATCCCTCCCTCAAGTAAATAAACTCTGCGATTGCATCGTGTTCACTCAAACGCATTTCCGAATGAATTATAGAAGTAAAATATGTATTCTTCTGCATTTATCATTTCAAGCTGCAACGAAAGTGACTGTTTACTTGCTGTTATCACTGCTAACGCTTCTCAAACGAGCTGCTTCCTCTTCGGCTCTTGTCTTGGTGATACAAGCAACAGGCTTGTGGATACTGTCAGCTAAAAACTACACCTTTGCTGTACACAAACTATATTCATGTCGTACACAAACTACACTGTACCATCCACAAACTACCCGGATGCCGTGCACAAACTATCCAAATGCTGTAAACGAACTACACTGTTACCGTGCACAAACGACACTGTTACCGTGCACAAACTACACTGTTACCGTGCACAAACGACACTGTTACCGTGCACAAACGACACTGTTACCGTGCACAAACTACACTGTAAACCTTGCACAAACTACACTGTTACCGTGCACAAACAACACTGTTACCGTGCACAAACAACACTGTTACCGTGCACAAACTACACTGTTACCGTGCACAAACGACACTGTAAACCTTGCACAAACTACACTGTAAACCTTGCACAAACTACACTGTTACCGTGCACAAACGACACTGTTACCGTGCACAAACGACACTGTTACCGTGCACAAACGACACTGTTACCGTGCACAAACTACACTGTTACCGTGCACAAACGACACTGTTACCGTGCACAAACGACACTGTTACCGTGCACAAACTACACTGTAAACCTTGCACAAACTACACTGTAAACCTTGCACAAACTACACTGTTACCGTGCACAAACGACACTGTTACCGTGCACAAACGACACTGTTACCGTGCACAAACGACACTGTTACCGTGCACAAACTACACTGTTACCGTGCACAAACGACACTGTTACCGTGCACAAACGACACTGTTACCGTGCACAAACTACACTGTAAACCTTGCACAAACTACACTGTTACCGTGCACAAACTACACTGTTATCGTGCACAAACTACACTGTTACCGTGCACAAACGACACTGTTACCGTGCACAAACTACACTGTTACCGTGCACAAACGACACTGTTATCGTGCACAAACTACACTGTTACCGTGCACAAACTACACTGTTACCGTGCACAAACGACACTGTTACCGTGCACAAACGACACTGTTACCGTGCACAAACTACACTGTTACCGTGCACAAACGACACTGTTACCGTGCACAAACGACACTGTTACCGTGCACAAACGACACTGTAATCGTGCACAAAAGACACTGTTATCGTGCTCAAAGTATTACGTTACCTTGCACAAACTACACTGTCACTGTAGACAAACTACACACAGTTTGTGCACAGTATCAAACTACAACAATGCTGAATTAGTGTGGGGCAAGGAAGTAGCTTAAAAGCGCTCTATCCAGATGACTTTTATGATGTGTTTAGATGGTTTTGGACGTCAGAGTGGAGATGTGCTTACTTTCTGCAGGATCAGGTTTAAATAGACGCTCTCCTCCCAGTCGATATCAGGATCTCCCAGACCGGGCAGCTTTTTAGAGTCTCTTCTGTACACCTCCACCTCCACCTTAACCAACGACAGAGACGACAACCTTTCGGATCACTTACTGTGCTTGAAGCTGTTTGTTTTTGTGTAACATCTCACATACACTGCTGATTGATATTCACAGATCCGTCTGGAACAAGCTACCTGTTAGCATGCATCTCAATCAATAAAGTCACAAGTTGATAAGATGGCTCTCCGAGATCATGCTCAACAGTTTGCTCAAGAGCAGCCAATCACTGTACTGGAATCTATCTATAGGGTGAACAGGCCAAAACCTGACCCCTTGATATGATTACGTGACATCACACAGGGTGTCATAGTTACAGATATTGAGTGATGATGTCAAAGGGTCAGGCCCAAAGGTTAAACTTAACACGTACAGATGCCAAACCAAACTTTAGCAGATCATGAATCAATGTATATTCAAGCTACAATGTAAATAGGTTGAAAATACACCTAGACTTTATTACTTTATTTTCTTTCAGTTTGTGATTAGATCAACACAGTGAGGTTCTATTAGAAATAATTGTAAAACGAAGCTCTTGTCACTTTATTTGATATTACAAACCCACAATTTAACTTCATTATAATTCGGAAGGTAGATTCGTGGAGAGTATTTTGGAAATTCATCGCACCTTCTTCCCTTCCGTGTTGTCGGTGCTGACGTACGGAAGTTTGCGTCGCACGTAGAACAGCATATCATCCTGACGCGGCGCCCATTTCTCCATAAAATAGGCTGAGAACATCCACGTCCAGAAGACGATACGGTCATCCTTAAAACACCCTAAACACACAAAGACAAATCTCTTCACCTCTTTGTTCGAATGATAATAAACCTGTTTTCACAATCTCACTTCTCAATGCATTCCGATGGTTATAAAATAACCAATAAAAACATGGCTCACTTTTCACGGTGCAATCAAATTTGACAGATGATCGTCCTATATTCGCTCTATTATGGTTCAGTATGATCGAGTAATGAAGCCGGTCAAATGAAAAAACTAAAACGATGACGTTTCAACTTGTTTTATTTGGACTGAAATTATAAATGTTCAAGTCGTTCACGTTAACAAAACATCTCAATGTTTAAATATACACGTACACCGTCCAACATTCAACAACACATGATGGAATATTTTACATTGAGGCAAAACTGCTGCACATGCATGAATGCGTCTTGTTTTTCACACTTGTGGCTTGCCCATGTGAAACATTAACTAGGAAGTATAACTGATGTCCAGTTTCGCTTGAAGTTCATTTTAAATTGCAATGCATCTCGGTTAGCAAATACTGTAAACGTATGGATTATGTTCAAAGATTATAAGAAAGTGACAGACCACTAGGACCCCCCGGCCCCCCCAAAAAAATATTTCGATTATTTCCTCATTCTCGTCATTACATTTTTTGAATGCTTTACAAATCATATTGAAAATGACTGTCAGATATAATAAAGGTTTAGAATAGCAATCTGTATGATATGCTTTCTGTGAAAGGAGATCTTCGTAAAGATATAAAAATATGACTCGAGGATGAATGCCGAGAGCTTTTATTTTTGGGGCGGAATAATCCTGTAAATTCCTAAAACAGAACAAGAAATAGAAATAATAACTAGACATTTAACTTCTAATGAAACGCACAGAAGGGATCACTAGACCGATCCTCACATCCTCAAACACAAAGAGGAAGATAGCGCTGATGTGTCCAGACAGCTTCACTATAAAGGTCAAACAGGTCTGAACCCAAACCATTCTTTATTATTCATCAAAGTGGACGCCATGGATTTATTTGACACATGCAACGCTGTCTTATGGACCTTAAAGGGACAGTCCGCGCCCAAAATGAACTTTTATTTATCATTGTGTCATTAAAAACCTGACTTTCTATTCTTTCTTCTACGAGAGAAGACAACGTTGTCCTAGACTTCCAGTGTAGAATGTAGTGAGGAGAATGTAAATATATATAACATGATGCAGAACGAATGACAGTGAGTCACGCTTAAATGACGTCATTATTACTTTGTCGCTTTTATCCTTGTGACTTGAATAGCCGGCAGACAGTCCTGACAGACAGACAGATATACGTGCACACAGACAGAGACAGACAAATCAACAGACAGACAGAACATCAACCGAGAAGAACAGCACGCCGTGACGTCACAAAAAGACAAAACGGCCGATCGCGGCCTCGCGACATTGGCATGTAGACAGAGTTTCGGACAACGCTCGCGTTCGCGCACTGACCCAGTCCGCTGAGGTCCTGTCTGACGTTCAGGCGGTTCCGCTCGTCCGCGATGGCCTTCAGCATGTGCTGCAGGGAGTCGTCGGGCTCGCCGGCGTCCTCGTCGCTCCTGTCGGCGTGACACAAACCCGGTTCGGCGGCCATAACAGACGCGCTGATCTCATGACACGATCGCAGCGGAGCAACGACAACAACGGCGCTCTTCACTTCCGTCAGCTGGAACACCCGCCGGTGACGTCACGCGCCTTAAAGGGGACGCGTCAGTCACGTGCTCACCGCGCTGGTCTGCCTGTCCACTTCTAAGACTAGACTTCAGAGTAGCGATCCATTATTACTATTATTGTTACACTTCATTTTGCCCTGAACTTCAATCCACAACATCATTTAAATGTATAGTAACCACAAATAAATCCCAATCTGTCGTGATTTACTCCCCAAACTTTAGAACGTCCATGACATCATTTTTGGGTGATCTGTCCCTTTAAATACGTCATATTATTTAAGGGTCAGCTCACTTGACGTTTTAAAAGCTTCACATAACGAGCAAGATGTGTTTTCTAGACATTTCTTTGGTTTGAACTTTACTTTTTAAGCCACACAAAATAAAACCAATGTCGAAGCCCCCAGACACACCCTCTTAACCCTTACACACATCTGAATGTAAAACACTGATCGCACACATTAGTATTAGATTTGAAAACACTTACAGATTTTGTGTTTCATTGACAAATATAGTGACATTTAGATTGTTACTTACACGCATTTTCTAAATGACACATAAAAGACTTTCCCTTTCTTTTTTTAAGCAATTTTAATTGATTTAGTATTTATTTTTGCCCTTTAGGCATTACAAATGTAAAATACTGTTGATAATATATATATATATATATATATATATATATATATATATATATATATATATATAAATTTATGTTTCAATAAGTTTTGGAACGTTATAGGGCCAACTATAACATACACACATCTGAAACGGGCTGCTTTGTTAAACAAATGATCCAAACTGTGCTTTTGTTTGTATAACAGTGACGTCAAACACTGGACAATAGCGCCCCCTTGAGAGAAAGTTACTTCAGTTCAATTCCAGTTTCTAAAAAAACAAAGCCTCCAGTGTTTAAAGAGGATAGAGGAATTAAGCAGTTAAACTTCTCTGTACGAACATCTTTTTTTACAATAAGAGCCAAAACACATCACAAACAAACAATGTGTCTTACTTTGAAAGAAGAAACCCTTCTCTTTCGCTCTCAGAGTTCATTTTAAACGTTCAAGCATACGTGTTCCGATCAGGAAATGATGTTTTAAAGAAGTTACCCTTGACTTCATACTGGTTGTATGTTTCCCAGATAGCACAATCTATCTGGTTTACGTCGATTTGACGTCTGCATTTACATCTGCAATACATAGTTTGCTCATCTGCAATATGTCTCGCAGACGTCTGCTTAAGATCTGGAAACATCTGCTGCTTAAAACATCTGCTAAACATCTCAGAAAGAGCAGCCTTACATCCATTCTAAAACATAAACATCTTACAGACATCTTCTAGAGGTCTACATGACGTCTGACAGCAGACGTCTCCGAGACGTAGTGCAGATGAGCAAACTATGTATTGTAGATGTAAATGCAGACGTCAAATAGACGTAAACAAGATGTATGTGTGTAATCGGGGTTGTTATCGCCCTGATAGCACACAAACATCTGGCAGACGTCTATTTGATATCTTCATCTACATGTGCAAGACAAAGTTTGTTCATCTACAAACATCAGATGTTTCTACTCAGCAGATGTTTAATAGATGTCTTACAGACGTATCTGTGCTAGCATGAGTTAGCATGAAAAAACAACAGAACACAACACTGACGTAAAACATTCAGACGGTTTTGTCATTGTAAGATGTCTATGTGTGTACAATATAATTCAAACAAACATTTGTCGGCCTGTAAAGGAATTGTGAGGTATATGGTGCCGTCTATACCAGCACTGTAATGAGAGACATATGAAATATAGCTAAATATCTCCGTGATGAAGCAAACCTCAGACGTGTGTTACCTGAAATCCTTTTTCATTGTGACTCCAGTAAGGAGTTATCAGCTTTATTTCATCTCTTTCTACACAGCCTAAAACATCCTTGGCACCTCTGGGTCTGAACCGCCGGGTCAAGAGTTCTAATAATAGAAGGAGACTTAATAAAACCAGAACTATGAAGACCATGAACAAAAGCATACAATATGGGTCCTGAAGTGAAGCTTTGTGGGAGCCATTGTTCTCTGTGAAAGCACTTTCAGGTCCACGAGCGGCTTATTTTTTAGTTCAGAAACTTCTAGGCTGTTCGAGCCATTCATCTACAAGAACAAGTCTGTGGAAATCTCAGAATGTACAGAAAGGTATTGAAATTACACGTTGAATACAGAATTATAATCTCGCAGCTGAGAAACTGTTTCTGGGACGTTATGGGTTTAACTGTCAGTAGTGAATCTCGAATGGCAAACCAACAAAAGAGTAAAAAAAGACAAGAGCTCATTTCACACATATTATTCACCATTACAAAGTAAAAACACGTATGTCAGAAAGTGCAACACATTTGATTTTCAAAATGACATTGGTGTATAAACATCTGGAGTGTGGATGTTTTATTGTATCTAGGCAGAAAGTGCCGAGATGTTCACGAAGAGGCCATCAGATGTGATTGTTTGAGCGGTCTGACTTCTACACCTCTGACTCAACCAATGCCGTGGGTTTGGGGGACTATTAGGTTGTCAAAGCAAGGCAGACGAGGGACATGTTGAGCACCACAACCGCTCTTGTCATTCAGCAGAAGTGACAGACTTTCAAAGTATTTACCAACACGAACGTCTCGAAAACATCTTCTGAACGTCTGAACAAACACAAAGGTTAGATGTCTCTGGTGTGTTGTCAGAACTGTAAATCTACTTCTGAGTTTACAAATGTTGGGAGTGCATCAACACACTTCAGTTCTCAATGGGAATTGATCGTTCCTCTTAACACATCCTCTAAATAACCCACTGAAGCGCTTACAAAGTGTTTGCTTTGGCCACGTTTTATTGCCAGTTCAGTGAGTAAAGTTCACTGTTTATCATACATAATTCAGCTACTGTACATCCTATCCCTGTCTCTTTACGTGAGAACCAAACCTTCAATCCACGGACACACAGACGGACATTGTCGTTCTTCTCATTTGAGAATTATTCAAAAGATAAACAACTCTAAAAGTTTTTGTTTGAAGAAAGCATCTGTTTATCGTCGCTTCAGTAGCCAGTAGTGTATTTCTCAGACCCGTGATCCGTTCCACCTCACATCAGTCTCTGCCGCAGTCTCTGGCTGTCATTGGGACGGAGTTACTCCAGGGGGCTCTCGGCTAGCTGTTGTTGTCCACTGTCATGTACTTGAGCGCTGCGAAGCCGTAGCGCCGGGACATGTTCTGCTGAAACTCCTCCTTCAGCGTCTTCAGACACACACGATACTGTTTGTTCGAGCGAAACTTGGTGATGTCGAAACTGGGTGCGTGGGGCATGTGGATCATGTAGGCGTTTGGCAGAACCACAAACTCATATTCCTGAAAATACACAAACAGAAATACCCTCGATTGTTCCCACTATATTCCTATATTTAAAACCCCCCAAAAATGTATTTACTGCATTATAGATGCATAGCAACAGCAAATGTAACCTAAAGCTGATTTTAACATATAAACACGTCTTTGTGTCACTTATGTACAATTAAAAAAACTTAGTAGTAAAAAATTTAACAATTCTAGTTTCGATTTAATTCACGATTTTACACAATGTTACCTGAGCGTCCAGCTCCATTATGTGAGCCACTTTATTCCAGCCGAACCCGACAAATCGCCGGTCGTAAACAGGACTTTCTCGTCTGACCATCACGTACGGCTCAAAATCAGGCTCCCATTGCACACGATACGCCGTCGTGGCCGTCCGCCATTTAGCGAAGTCTGTGGGGGCGTGACCTTTTGTCCACACGTGGTATCTGTCATGGATATTTTTTTTTAAAACATCTTCATTCCTCGTAAAGAGTCATTTACACATTTTCAGATAAAACAACGACTAATATATGTATATTGAAAATAATCAACAAACGATCAAATAAAAATGAATGTCTGACTTCTCGTTTGATTTAATGTTTACGTTTTTGTGATTCCACATTGCTTTAAATTATCAGCGATTACTGGATTACGAATTTTGAATCACTCGGATCCATGCGTGATCTTTATATTCAGATCGATCAGATTCTTTTAGTGTTTACTCTCATCAGTGTTACCTAAATATTCATGTTAAATGTTGCAGAGATAGAATTTTCCAGGACTGAAAACATAACAACAGTCATAAAATTTTCTGTTGTGTCCATGTTGCTTTTGTTTAATACGATGAAATTAGGGCTGGGACGATATATTGTGCAATTCCTATGCTCAGTTTCATAACCAGTATATGCTGCCCCATCCAAAGGCCAGAGGTGCGCTCTCTCATGGAAATACAGAATATGGGACACAGAAGAAGAACGATTTACACACTGCGTCCAAAATCGCCTACTTCCTAACTATACAGCAATCGAAATTGAGTACGAGTCATCAATAGTCTGTCCGAAACCTCAGTATGCAAAAAACAGTAGGTGAGAAATACCCGGATGGTCTTCTACTTCCGCTGAGATTTGTGAGTGCGGATCTGATTGACACTTATCTATCCCATGATGACACAGGAGCTAGAAAACTGTCAAATTTAAATCAAATAAATATATCAGAAAACATTAAAATGGACATGCGTTTTTAATTTAATATAGTAGACACAGTAAGTGTCTGTGAGCAAAGATGGCCTGTTTGATGCATACATTCCATCAGAGCGACTGGTATTGTGCTGCATGAAATTCTAATAGATATCACTGCTAAAATACTTAACCGCTTCACTGTGGCCCGGTTTCATCTACAAAACCTGCAATGAATCTTTAAAATGAAAAAAAAATTCACCTGAACGTGAACAGGGTGCCCATGTCGAGCTGTGAAAGGAGCTCGGCTTTAGATTTGGGGTACGACAGTCTGTACCGAAGCGTTTCGAAGGCAGGGACCACCAGAGCCTTCTTAGTGTTCGCCATGTCCAGCTGCAACACTGATTTCCTGAGACACAAAGCAAAGCGATGACTCATCATGAAACACACGTTTGTGCTTTGGTTCCTCTGTGAAGGTTTCACGATTCTCACCTGAGGTACTCGTACAGTCCGTACATGGGCAGAAAGTCGATATCGGACAGGAACATGTAAGGTGTGTTCACCTGTCCCATAGCGACGTTCCTCAAAAGGTTAACGGGATAAAACTGTCCTTCTTTGTAGACGATGTGATATCCCACATTACTTCTGCTCATCAGGACTTCTGAACCCTGAGCGTAACGCAGAAACTGTTGAGCTTCGGCGTCTGACAGGTAAAGAGCCAGACTGATGGGACCTTCCCAGTGTTTACAGATGGCCTCCAGCATCTGCAGTCTGAGACAAACACACACGTGGAACGGCTCACAGTTAAACCTGTTTTTGAGAAGCGTTATGCAAGCGCATTCATTTTTGTCACTCGTAACCATTACCTGTCCATGGAGAGCTGGGCCACCAGCGTGACGTCAGTGTTATCTGCGCTGGGTTCATACTCATAATGCAGGAAATAAACGTGCGTGCGGTGGACGGTGAAGCGCTCCCGACGAAACTCATAACAAGGGTCATCTTCATCCAGCTCAGACAGAGTCTTCTGAAGCTGAGGAGATATGGAGGAGCACGTCAGATGAATGAAAACCTGCACGATTATTGAGTGATATTGAGCTGAATATCAGTTTGGGGAACTCACGTTTTCAGAGTTGTGGTCGGTTTCGCTGGGACAGCCGAAGAGTTCCCTCCTCAAGAGATTCCCGTCGTACTCCAGGAAGGTCAGGTAGAGGTTTCTGAAGAACTCCACGTGTTTGTTCTTTACGTGCAGTTTCTTCGGCGAGTTCCAGTGAATCACCTAAACATAAAGAGAGAGGATCAGAGGTGTGATGTGAAGTCCATGTCCAATCCACGTGTATCGGCCTGTCGCCTGGCCAGGGGCGTGCTTATCTAACACTGCATATAGGAATTTATAGTCCGTCTGATATTTGACCTGTGTTTTGACTTGCATAACCTTATATGTTTTGCTTATAGTCAATAGGTTTTCTTGTACAGCTGCTTAGTAACAATGAAAATTGTTAAAAGCGCTATTTAAATAAAGCTGACTTGACTTCCTTTACAAAGGACTTGTTATATAGAGACAAATAACCAACCTCTTGTTCTAGGGGCTGTGTCCACCGAGGCGTTTCTACTGGTGTGTGACATGTTTTTTTTTATTATTTTAAATGGAAACACCACGGTTTTTATCATTGTAACCAATGCAAAAAAAATGCAGTCCAAGCGACCACACTCGGCATATTCAACCGCTTGAAAGCATCTCGGTGGATCTGGAGCCTTATACACATTATGATTATAAAATGAATAAAGCTACGCATGCACGTTAAATAAAACATGTCGATTAGCATCTCAGACTGAACTGTTTCTCTGTGTTCAGTTAAAGTAAGTGCAGATCATGTGTTATACGTGTAAAGTCAGTTAACAGCCGTATGAACGTTTCTTGAGACTCGCCTTGAGATCAGACACGTCTTTGTAGCACTTCTCAGAGCGCGTGTGATCCGACAGCTGAACGTTCCAGAAGCACGGCAGCTGATGGACCAGGAACGGATTCTGTTTGATGACGGCGTTGAAGATGTCCTGCAGAGACAATATTATTTTATTGGACATAACGGCCCAACATACATACGTACTGAAATATGCACCAACAGCTCATTTCTACTGAAATGATTTTCTTTTTCCAACACACCTTAAAGGGACAGTTCACCATAAATTCTGTCATCATTTACCCCTCTCACACAGTTTTGTTTGTCCTGATGAACACAACATAAGATATTTGGTAGAATGTCAGTCACCAAACAGATCTCATCCCCATTGACTCGCATCTTATTTATTTCCCTACTGGTGGCAGTAAATGGGAGATGAGATCTGTTTCGTTATTGACATTCTTCCAAATATCTTCCAGACATATATACAGATTTGGAACAACATGAGGGTGAGTAAATCATGACATAATTTTTGGGTGAACTATCCCTTTAACTTTCCACATCTGATAAAAACCGTTTCACAGCCAAACCGATTTCTCTGTCATTCTCACATGCTGTATTTAGCGTTTGTGATACGTGCTGTCGAGGGTTTTCTGAACCGTTAGCTCAACGTTAGTTTGCATATTATTTGAACAGAGTGAAAGGAAATGCAAGAACGGGAAGAGGAACAGAGATATCCATCAGCGCCGAGATTAAAGATAAAGTGTCTACCTGATCAGCGAGCGATGTGGACAACATGCTCATGAGCTCTCGCTCCGCCGTCAGTCTCCACATCTGCTCCCACTTCAGTTTCCTCAAACGATCCAACAACAGCAGAATCACACCTGTAACACACAACACACACACCATCAGCCCCGTCATTCGCCGGTTAACACCAGTCCTTTCCAATCAGAAACCTGCGTGACCCACCGGTGTTAAAGCCCCGCCCCAGCGCAGGCCACGGCCGATGGTTCTTCCACAGGTTCCCCAGATACCAGTCGCTCTGATTCTCCACTAAACCCAGAACCTGCTGACCTGAGACACACAAAGAAATAAAGAAAGATCATTGATGGCTATTATATAGCCACATTCAACAAGTGACACGTGTTCATTTCTCACTCCATGTTCTAATGATTCACATGTACACTCGAAGACAAATCTTCAGTGTGTAGACCCAGACACACAGGCTGGTTTGTTCTTGAAACAGCACACCTCAAACGTCTCCGTCCAGACGTGAATGCTGCATTATTATTGACCAGTCAATGAGCAGTATTGATTCTCATCTCTCACAGCTCGAAACCGTCTCACGACCTTTTCATGTCGCCACACTACGAGACGAGATTCAGCTCGATGTAAACAACTAATTTGCATTGTGGGTCATGATGCCCCCTCCCACCTCACAGAGTAACCATGAGCTTGGTCATATGACGATTTAGCTTATCAACCATTTTTAACCAAAATCAGATAGATGCCAAAAACTACACTTGACAGAGAAAAATGATAGATACACCCTTTCAACGTTTCTACGACAGATGCGAGGCAATATAGCAGAAAATTCAGTTTTTATGTTATGTAGAGCAACAGCGATACGGCACAACCTATAGACCACTTCAGAAAACATGAGCAACAATCTAACGCTGGTCTAAAAGCACATCCTGTTTCTTAATACTACACAAACGTTTGAACAAAATACAACCAACAGAATATTTATATCTAAATCAAAATTGTAAACAAATAGCTTTAAGATTTCATTAAGTTTGTAAGATTTAAAAATAAATAAAAGTGAGAGCGGACGTGCTTCTGGACCAGTGGTCTATACCTCCACCGATACTGACACGTGATAATTTACAGTGATATCAGCTGATACCAATTCTAAAGATTAAATGAATATTTCTTAACTTTAAGATTTATAGTCATTATATGAATGAATAACACAAACACTGAACTGGTGATGACAGGATATATCGGCCCTGATCATCAGCTGTTTTTAAACTATTAGACAATAGTGTGAACAAATGCTTTTATGGGATATATCTCTAATCAATATACAAAATTAAGAAATCATAAAATTGCATAATTAGGTCTGGGATGACATATGCTCAATTCCTCAATGAATTACGGTTAAATGCTGCCACATCAGAAAGCCAGAGGGCGCTCTCGTGAAGAAACTCTGAATATGGGACACAGAAGAAGAACAATTTACACACGTAGTTAATGGTCATATTCTATCACTGTTCTTCAAACCTTTTCAGGTATTTTAATGATAATAATGTATATTTATGATGATTCAATGTTTGACGCTTCTTCAAATGCACAATATAAACGACTCAAACTCGTAGTGTTTAAGATCAAGCAGTACTTCCTACTGATCAAAGAGCCGTAGTTCACGGAAGAGCATAAAACACAGAATATGTGGGACTCGCCCTAGACAGGTGTAACTAGTGTGAATCGTGACATATATCATCACAGCCATACGCTAAAACTTAAACTATAATTAAAGAGTGAAACTAAAAATGTCAAAATAAAAGATAAAACTACGTCTCTGACAATATGAGTACAAAAACATCTACTTCTGTCCATTATTCTGTCTTGTTTCATGGTCAAGTAAGTCAGGAAACAGAAATCAACCGTTTCCATCAGATGAGAATAGCACCTTTAAACTTGTGGAAGACGACCCACAGCTCAGCGATATCGGTGGCAAACGTGATGTCCGTGTCCAGCACGATGACCTTCTGCAGATCCGAGGGCAAGGTCTTGGTCAGCACCAGTTTCATCAGACCGTAGATACCAGAGTAATGTTTGTTAGGGATCCAGGACACCTCAGACTGACAAACACACACAAAGATTTATTATAAACAACACACACACCATCACAAATCAACACAACGTGCAGACACACAAACCTTGAGCTCATCTCCGTCGTAGAAGTTGACGTGAATGGCCGGGACCATCCAGGTGTGAAAGAGATCAGACAGGATCTTGTGAGCGATGGAGTCCGTGATGAAGTGGAAGTGAAGCGGGTTTCGTCTGATACACGGGGACAGGACGGACATTTACATGTAAAGTCAGACAACGATGTGATTCTTCATCATCCTGCTTGTTCTTTGCCATGTTCTGCCATTTCATCGGTAATGTGTGCGGACATGTTTATGTTTATAAAGAGTGTGTGTAGAGTTGTCAGCCCATTTTGTGTTCATAGACTTTCAAGATTAGAAATTCTCAATCATTATATTTAAAACTGCATGACAGCGTTCTGCATTTCAATAATTCACTTTTCATTCTAGAAGCTTTTCAGTAAATAAAAACATTACTTTAAATCTATATTTCTCAAAATATTGTGTCACATACAAATGATATTTTTGGTTGTCTGTTGGATTTTTACTTTATTTCATTAATTTGCACAATTATATCAAATGCAACTATCAGGCAACGGTCATGCATTTGTGAGAGGATACGTGTGTGTCTGTGCATTTACCTGTGAAACAGGACTGACTTGACCAAGGTGACCACATCTCTGCTCGCGTTGTATCCAGCACACACAATGGCAATGTGAATGGTCTGTAAATGCAACACGACTGATGAAAAAGAAATAAACACTGCAGTTTTATATCATGATGCTTACATGTTCCTATGCGGTTGCTAGGGTGTTCTGGATTGTTGGCAGGTGCTTTGAGTGGTTTCTAATATGTTGCTGTGCGGTTGCCATTTGCTTCTGGGTTGAGCCAAGGGTGTTCTAAGTTTATAACATGCTGATATGAGGTTGTGAACGTGTTTGGGAGGGTTGCTAAGGTATTCTGATGGGTTTATAGCACGTTGCTATGCTGTTGCTAGATGTTACTTTGATGGTTGCCTTTGGAAACGGCACTAATGATACGTCACTGAGCCGGCGCCTGCACTGGAAGCTTGTGTTTAGTTAAATGTGTAAAGAATTGGTCAAGACCGGTCATACAAACCTCACATTTGTTCACCACAGGCTGACGTACGCAGTCTGAGCTGTTGCTGGCGAACTTTCTCTTTTTAGCCTCAATATCACCTGTACCCTCTTCTGTGGAATGGGTGTGTAAGTGGTTGCCATGGCGACCGTTGCTGTGATGGCTGCTGTGGGTTGAGACTCGAGGCGTCGGGCTAAACTCTCTCCGCTGGTCATGTTTCCGGTCCTCTGTGTCTCGCAGCCTGAGCTCCAGAGCCTGATGTTCTCCGGCCGCGCCGATCAGCGCCGATGACCGAAGCTCCAGAGGCTTCACTGAAAGGTCAACACACCGGTGAGCGTGATTTAGACGTGTGTGTGTTCGACTGATATGCGTTTTGCGTGTCGTCGTACCGGTGAAGTTTGCAGATGACAGATAAATCCAGGTGAGGGCCGGAATAAAGAGCAGCGCGAGGGAGGCAGCCAGGAACTTCCTGCGGCCACGGCACATTCCCAGCATCCTCTGCTGCCAGAGGGGGTCCGTTCAGAGACGTCTAGGTGGGCATCAGTTGTTTGGCTGGGGGATGCATGGCACACTCCTTCAAAACAAACAACAAAACATAGCTACAAAATAAATGAAAATACAAATAGTGTGTGAGCTTCCCTCTCTAACAATACTTTACAATAATATCCTCTATTCTGGATTTAGAAACGCACAAAACTTACAGGAGTCACATTTGTATTATTAAACTTAAGGAGACGTGAGATGTTGATAAATCTCTGTAAAGCTTTTTAAGTGCAACTAAACTGAATTTTGAGTTTTATGATGTTTTTTTTTTGTGTTTTCACAACGTTTATTCAAAACAACTTTACCAATTTTATTCAAAACAAGAACGTATTGATCGCCTTTGTGTATGTTTTGACCCACAAATACAATCTAATGTGATAATGGGTTTAAATGTAAAAAAAGGAGTAAGAGAGTTTTTGTAAAGAAATATAAACTAAATAAAAACACGTCAGAACTGCGTTAACACAGGTCACGTGTCGACAGCTCAACCAATAGGTGTACGAAAAACAATCTTAAGATACATACCTTAACTTTGTTAAATGATTTCTTAAAATGAACTTTGATAAAACAGATATGATATTGTTTTTCAACTTGCATAACGATCAAACAAACAAATGTAAACTATACAGACCTACGTATTTACCTTGTCGTCGTGTATTTTTCACTAATTATTCAAGTGTTGCGGTCAAATTATTCCAAACGTGTGTTTTTATTTATTTGCGTGACTTACACAAACTGTGAAATAAACACCAAAGCGGCTTTATTTCATTCAGAAAAGCAGATGGTGAGGTTTAGCGGTTTAATGATCACGTGATCTACACTGGAAACAGTAAATGCAGTAACTATGGTGATTCTGCTCGGTTGCCATGGTGAGACGTACATTTGCATGCGCGCTCACCTTCGGTGCTGAAATGACGGCGTGACCGGACTCAAACGAGACGGTTTCTTCTCGATCATTCGATTAAATCCACGATAAGCGGTTTTACCGCGACAGACGCTCAGCTGTCGGCACACTGAAGGCCGTTATGACGCTCCACAGGCCTTCAGAAACACGCGTGGGAGAGAAACCGCGGATGTTTCGGTCTCTCGAGACTATCGTGTCGACTGTCGTGCCATCGCCTTAGTTTAGCCTCCCGAGGACAGCGCGTGCAGATGCCGCATGCTGCTGGATTTGACGGACATCGCACGTCTTCTGCGGCGATCCGCTCTTCATATCGTCCGTGAGACCACAGTCCGTCAGTCGCGCATCTGCTCGACCGCTTTCGCGATATAATATGAACACTGAGGCCTGCGGTCGACGCGACGCTCCCTGTTTGTTTCCCGACGCTCCTCCAATCACTGCCGCGATCCAGAATCCAGTCCGGGCGACAGAGTCATCGCGAAAACCCGGACTGGATTCTGACGCGCGTGAGTTCTTGTAGACGTCTTATATTTTGTCAGAAAATCATTATCAGAAAACCCACAACACCACTTTTCAACATTTCTGTTCCACCCTTAAGATCAAAGAGAGCATTGGGGTTTGAACAATAAAAAAAAATATATATTTGTTTGACAATTAAAAAATATAACATCTTATAAAGAGCTGTCGTACATCCATTCTAAATCATAGACATGTTCTGAAGGTCTTTATGACATCTGACGTCTCAGAGACGGATGAGCAAACAGCATCTGCCAGATGTCATGCAGATATCAAATATATATCAAATAACATATGCTATCAGAGAAACAGCTACATTCTCTCCCCTTACATGGACTTCACCATGCGGTTTGGTGAGCTGTTACATGGCAGTAAATTTGACCTTTAACCTCTGTTTATTCTCAAATAACTGAAAATAGTGTTGCAGTAATTGAAGATGGTGCCGGTATTTGTGAAGATTAAGAGGATCCTTGGGTATAGAGCGATGTATGGCTTAATGTATGAAAAATGCCGTTGACTTTGTAATTGTGAAATAAAAAAACGGTGTAACTGTTACAGTATTCATAAACAATTTACTTGGGGGCCGCCATTTTTTTGCGTCAAAATCCCTGATGTCAAATGGTCGCAATCTACACCTGTTCTCTTTCGCAACGGCGAAGCACACAGGGACAGTAGGTGGTGGTATTATGAGAATATACTGATAAACACAATAATATGATGCTTGCGGTTAAGTTATTTATTCTGTATTAGAGCACAAGTGAATATTAGCCCCTGTCAGCTAATGACAGATGATGATAAATCAACATCAAAAAGTCAAAATCTGGATAAAATGCATTGTATAATGGTTAAAACATTGTGTGTATAATAAATTCTAAATCATTTTGGTTATTAATATGCGTGTTTGTATTGTTTCTGACAAACCATATTAAAATGTATGAAAATACACTAAATGTTGTCTTTATTTTCTTTCTTATTTTAGCATTATATATATGTATATTATCTTAAAGAAGCTTATATTTCCAAAAGAACTGATTAGTGTGTCTGTGTTTAGTTTGGCTGCCGAGATGTGCGTGCAACCAGTTTACATCATCGAAAATGAACATTGCGGCTTCCTCAGGTTAAAATGAGTATTACATTTAGGTTTTTTTTAAACAATTGAAAATATTTGATGTGTTTCTATCGACAAATGCTAGTAGTGTAAGGCTATTACAGTGCATTTAGCCACACATCTCTCTATACACCGGGTTCCCTTTAAATTATTTGTTTTATCTTAAGTTGATTTCATCAAAGTCTGTGGCTGAAGTCAGTTCTCACATATTGCTGTTCTGGTTGTGTCTGTGTCCATCAGTAATTCTGCTTGTTATCACTTCATTATCTCATTCACTTCATCATTCAGTGTCACATTTAGCAGCCTGTAGTATGCACACTAAGCAGTGTTTATTTAATCTGGACTTACCCATTTGAAGCCTACATGGAACCCGCGGTTCTTCAGAATATCTTCATTTGTTCGTTCATACATGTGAATACAATTTTATTATTTCAGTTTAAAGTGCCACATTTAGTCTGCATTAATAGGCTGACACTTTCATATAATAAATCTAAACATTTTTAATAACTTTGACGATTGAAGTGAAAAGTCAGGAGAGAAAACAGTGTCTGTAGATCAGAGTTTATTTGAACTGATCCGTCACCATTACATGAATCCAACACATACAGAATGAAAGTCAACCTTCACCAGATTTCACCTCAAGTACAGAATAATCTTAAGAAATAATGTTATGTAAAGCAGAAAAACCCTTTCAGTCATGATTTAACTTTAAGCCTTTATTCCTCTAAAATACAGTCCCTGATCACTTAAGTTTATTTCTAAATAATAAAAAACAGATGGTTTACCAAGGAACAAAAAAGTCTCTTTATTCCTCTTTTGTGGTGCAGATGAAGTTGAGTTGTTGAGATCCAGGAAGGCTGATCCAGAGAGGATCTCCTCCAGACTGAACCGCTCCAGATTTCACTTCATTCTCACAGTCATCCACTACTGCTTCATTCCCCGGAGCCCAATTATGATAACACACGATCTCTCCATTCACCCAGAACCAGATCCCCACAGAGCAGGAGTGACGTAACCCCAGCCACACCTGAGCAGTCGAGGCCTGATGAACCGCTGCTTTCACCCAGCGCTGAATCTTCTCTGAATCCACTGAAACCAGATCCACATGATTCTCTCTGCAGTATCTCAAAGCTTCAGTCCAGCTCAGATTCTTCTGGATCAATATCAGCTCATCTGAACACACAACAAACAACAAACACTGTGACTGAACTGAGATCAGTTTCATCATGAAGAAACTTCTGTCATCAAACACACACATTGACTTTCATTAACTCACCTTCATGACACACAAAAGTCTGAGAGTAACTGCAACCTGCATCATTCCATTGACCCTCATGACTCATTGAGGCCTCTGTACATACTGGACCAGAACCAGAATTATTATTCGGTTCACCAGACTCCCAGTATCTGAAGGTGGAGTCAGTGTTATCTGACCACTCCCACGAGTCTCTGAACAGACCAATCCAGACAGATGTCTGAGGATCATTAATGATGTTGTGAATCAGTTGATGGTCAGTCTGGTTCCTCACACTGGTCAGATCAGTATGATACTGTCTGCAGAAACTCTGAGCTTCTCTCCACGTTTGATTAGAAGAATCAATGATGTTTGCTTTACTGCTGTCTGTTGAAGAAAAGAAAGATTCAAGTCTCATGATTTTCATTCATTCTCATTACACTCACAGTTCAGATAAAAAACTTAAACTTAGACTTCACTTCAAAATAAACTTTCATCAACTTAGAAGAGGCCAGTTTAGTCTCCAGCAGTGTTACAATAGTCCACCTACAGGGACACTACTAGCAGACTGATCATTATATACTTACTAAATCAATAAATAACACTTAAAATACACTTAAACTTTACTCATGTTCACTGTTTTAAAAGGTTTGGTGTCAGTTATGTGTAAAACTCACTTGGTGGAGCATCAACACACTCATAAGACACATTCAGGTATTTGTAAGTTCCACCACAAGGATCAGTGAAAACTTCATTGTTCACAACCATAGAACAACTCGTGTTTCCATCACATCTGTGAGAATAAATGCAAAAAAATCAAAAAAATATATAAAAGATAATCTGATAATATCTGATAATATCTGACAGCTCTTTAATAATGTTTTCTGTTCTCACCGAGTGGCCATCCTGCTTAGAGATGTGTTCAGAGTGCACTGAACATTCGAGAGCTCAACAGCTGGTCTTCCAGTAGAGCAGGTCTGTCCGTCTGTTCGACCAAAATTGGCTGAAAGGATTTTAATGGTTCCCTGATCTGTTGATAAAAAGTCACATCACAGACAAATGTGTTTGACAAATCTTTATTTTCTCTCTGTGTTATGTGGACTTGATGCATGAAACTCACCACATCTGAGAAGAACAGTCCGTGATTCACAGATGATTAAATCCTTTGAAACTCCTGAAGTCAGAGATGAGAAGTGAATAATATGTAGTGATGCTACTGTGTTACATTGACTGTCTTTCAGTATTAACCGTCTTAAATCACAAGTGTCCAATCCTGTAGAGTTCAGCTCCAACCTGTTCATCTGACCCACATGTGTTCTGTGTCTTAACTGTGATGTTTATTATTGTTTCTTATGATCGCGTGTTCTGTGTCTTAACTGTGATGTTTATTATTGTTTCTTATGATCTCGCGTGTTCTGTGTCTTAACTGTGATGTTTATTATTGTTTCTTATGATCGCGTGTTCTGTGTCTTAACTGTGATGTTTATTATTGTTTCTTATGATCTTGTGTTCCGTGTCTTAACTGTGATGATTATTATTGTTTCTTATGATCGCGTGTTCTGTGTCTTAACTGTGATGTTTATTATTGTTTCTTATGATCTTGTGTTCCGTGTCTTAACTGTGATGTTTATTATTGTTTCTTATGATCGCGTGTTCTGTGTCTTAACTGTGATGTTTATTATTGTTTCTAATGATCGCGTGTTCTGTGTCTTAACTGTGATGTTTATTATTGTTTCTTATGATCGCGTGTTCTGTGTCTTAACTGTGATGTTTATTATTGTTTCTTATGATCGCGTGTTCTGTGTCTTAACTGTGATGTTTATTATTGTTTCTTATGATCTCGCGTGTTCTGTGTCTTAACTGTGATGTTTATTATTGTTTCTTATGATCGCGTGTTCTGTGTCTTAACTGTGATGTTTATTATTGTTTCTTATGATCTTGTGTTCCGTGTCTTAACTGTGATGATTATTATTGTTTCTTATGATCGAGTGTTCTGTGTCTTAACTGTGATGATTATTATTGTTTCTTATGATCGCGTGTTCTGTGTCTTAACTGTGATGTTTATTATTGTTTCTTATGATCGCGTGTTCTGTGTCTTAACTGTGATGTTTATTATTGTTTCTTATGATCTCGTGTGTTCTGTGTCTTAACTGTGATGATTATTATTGTTTCTTATGATCGCGTGTTCTGTGTCTTAACTGTGATGTTTATTATTGTTTCTTATGATCTCGTGTTCTGTGTCTTAACTGTCATGTTTATTATTGTTTCTTATGATCGCGTGTTCTGTGTCTTAACTGTGATGTTTATTATTGTTTCTTATGATCGCGTGTTCTGTGTCTGAACTGTGATGTTTATTATTGTTTCTTATGATCGCGTGTTCTGTGTCTTAACTGTGATGTTTATTATTGTTTCTTATGATCGCGTGTTCTGTGTCTTAACTGTGATGTTTATTATTGTTTCTTATGATCGCGTGTTCTGTGTCTTAACTGTGATGTTTATTATTGTTTCTTATGATCTTGTGTTCCGTGTCTTAACTGTGATGATTATTATTGTTTCTTATGATCGCGTGTTCTGTGTCTTAACTGTGATGTTTATTATTGTTTCTTATGATCGCGTGTTCTGTGTCTTAACTGTGATGTTTATTATTGTTTCTTATGATCTCGTGTGTTCTGTGTCTTAACTGTGATGATTATTATTGTTTCTTATGATCGTGTGTTCTGTGTCTTAACTGTGATGTTTATTATTGTTTCTTATGATCGCGTGTTCTGTGTCTTAACTGTGATGATTATTATTGTTTCTTATGATCGCGTGTTCTGTGTCTTAACTGTGATGATTATTATTGTTTCTTATGATCGCGTGTTCTGTGTCTTAACTGTGATGTTTATTATTGTTTCTTATGATCGCGTGTTCTGTGTCTTAACTGTGATGTTTATTATTGTTTCTTATGATCGCGTGTTCTGTGTCTTAACTGTGATGATTATTATTGTTTCTTATGATCGCGTGTTCTGTGTCTTAACTGTGATGATTATTATTGTTTCTTATGATCGCGTGTTCTGTGTCTTAACTGTGATGTTTATTATTGTTTCTTATGATCTCGTGTTCTGTGTCTTAACTGTGATGATTATTATTGTTTCTTATGATCGCGTGTTCTGTGTCTTAACTGTGATGTTTATTATTGTTTCTTATGATCGCGTGTTCCGTGTCTTAACTGTGATGTTTATTATTGTTTCTTATGATCGCGTGTTCCGTGTCTTAACTGTGATGATTATTATTGTTTCTTATGATCTCGTGTTCTGTGTCTTAACTGTGATGTTTATTATTGTTTCTTATGATCGCGTGTTCTGTGTCTTAACTGTGATGTTTATTATTGTTTCTTATGATCGCGTGTTCCGTGTCTTAACTGTGATGATTATTATTGTTTCTTATGATCGCGTGTTCTGTGTCTTAACTGTGATGTTTATTATTGTTTCTTATGATCGCGTGTTCTGTGTCTTAACTGTGATGTTTATTATTGTTTCTTATGATCGCGTGTTCCGTGTCTTAACTGTGATGATTATTATTGTTTCTTATGATCGCGTGTTCCGTGTCTTAACTGTGATGATTATTATTGTTTCTTATGATCGCGTGTTCTGTGTCTTAACTGTGATGATTATTATTGTTTCTTATGATCGCGTGTTCTGTGTCTTAACTGTGATGTTTATTATTGTTTCTTATGATCTCGTGTTCTGTGTCTTAACTGTGATGATTATTATTGTTTCTTATGATCGCGTGTTCTGTGTCTTAACTGTGATGTTTATTATTGTTTCTTATGATCTCGTGTTCTGTGTCTTAACTGTGATGTTTATTATTGTTTCTTATGATCGCGTGTTCTGTGTCTTAACTGTGATGATTATTATTGTTTCTTATGATCGCGTGTTCCGTGTCTTAACTGTGATGATTATTATTGTTTCTTATGATCGCGTGTTCCGTGTCTTAACTGTGATGATTATTATTGTTTCTTATGATCGCGTGTTCTGTGTCTTAACTGTGATGATTATTATTGTTTCTTATGATCGCGTGTTCTGTGTCTTAACTGTGATGATTATTATTGTTTCTTATGATCGCGTGTTCTGTGTCTTAACTGTGATGATTATTATTGTTTCTTATGATCGCGTTTTCTGTGTCTTAACTGTGATGTTTATTATTGTTTCTTATGATCTCGTGTTCTGTGTCTTAACTGTGATGATTATTATTGTTTCTTATGATCGCGTGTTCTGTGTCTTAACTGTGATGTTTATTATTGTTTCTTATGATCGCGTGTTCTGTGTCTTAACTGTGATGTTTATTATTGTTTCTTATGATCGCGTGTTCTGTGTCTTAACTGTGATGATTATTATTGTTTCTTATGATCGCGTGTTCCGTGTCTTAACTGTGATGATTATTATTGTTTCTTATGATCGCGTGTTCTGTGTCTTAACTGTGATGTTTATTATTGTTTCTTATGATCGCGTGTTCTGTGTCTTAACTGTGATGTTTATTATTGTTTCTTATGATCGCGTGTTCTGTGTCTTAACTGTGATGATTATTATTGTTTCTTATGATCGTGTGTTCTGTGTCTTAACTGTGATGTTATTATTGTTTCTTATGATCGCGTGTTCTGTGTCTTAACTGTCATGTTTATTATTGTTTCTTATGATTGTGTGTTCCGTGTCTTAACTGTGATGATTATTATTGTTTCTTATGATCGCGTGTTCTGTGTCTTAACTGTGATGTTTATTATTGTTTCTTATGATCGCGTGTTCCGTGTCTTAACTGTGATGATTATTATTGTTTCTTATGATCGCGTGTTCTGTGTCTTAACTGTGATGTTTATTATTGTTTCTTATGATCTCGTGTTCTGTGTCTTAACTGTGATGTTTATTATTGTTTCTTATGATCGCGTGTTCTGTGTCTTAACTGTGATGTTTATTATTGTTTCTTATGATCTCGTGTTCTGTGTCTTAACTGTGATGTTTATTATTGTTTCTTATGATCGCATGTTCTGTGTCTTAACTGTGATGTTTATTATTGTTTCTTATGATCGCGTGTTCTGTGTCTCAACTGTGATGATTATTATTGTTTCTTATGATCTCGTGTTCTGTGTCTTAACTGTGATGTTTATTATTGTTTCTTATGATCGCGTGTTCTGTGTCTTAACTGTGATGTTTATTATTGTTTCTTATGATCGCGTGTTCTGTGTCTCAACTGTGATGTTTATTATTGTTTCTTATGATCGTGTGTTCTGTGTCTTAACTGTGATGATTATTATTGTTTCTTATGATCGCGTGTTCTGTGTCTTAACTGTGATGTTTATTATTGTTTCTTATGATCGCGTGTTCTGTGTCTTAACTGTGATGATTATTATTGTTTCTTATGATCGCGTGTTCTGTGTCTTAACTGTGATGATTATTATTGTTTCTTATGATCGCGTGTTCTGTGTCTTAACTGTGATGTTTATTATTGTTTCTTATGATCTCGTGTTCTGTGTCTTAACTGTGATGATTATTATTGTTTCTTATGATCGCGTGTTCTGTGTCTTAACTGTGATGTTTATTATTGTTTCTTATGATCTCGTGTTCTGTGTCTTAACTGTGATGTTTATTATTGTTTCTTATGATCGCGTGTTCTGTGTCTTAACTGTGATGATTATTATTGTTTCTTATGATCGCGTGCTCCGTGTCTTAACTGTGATGATTATTATTGTTTCTTATGATCGCGTGTTCCGTGTCTTAACTGTGATGATTATTATTGTTTCTTATGATCGCGTGTTCTGTGTCTTAACTGTGATGATTATTATTGTTTCTTATGATCGCGTGTTCTGTGTCTTAACTGTGATGATTATTATTGTTTCTTATGATCGCGTGTTCTGTGTCTTAACTGTGATGATTATTATTGTTTCTTATGATCGCGTTTTCTGTGTCTTAACTGTGATGTTTATTATTGTTTCTTATGATCTCGTGTTCTGTGTCTTAACTGTGATGATTATTATTGTTTCTTATGATCGCGTGTTCTGTGTCTTAACTGTGATGTTTATTATTGTTTCTTATGATCGCGTGTTCTGTGTCTTAACTGTGATGTTTATTATTGTTTCTTATGATCGCGTGTTCTGTGTCTTAACTGTGATGATTATTATTGTTTCTTATGATCGCGTGTTCCGTGTCTTAACTGTGATGATTATTATTGTTTCTTATGATCGCGTGTTCTGTGTCTTAACTGTGATGTTTATTATTGTTTCTTATGATCGCGTGTTCTGTGTCTTAACTGTGATGTTTATTATTGTTTCTTATGATCGCGTGTTCTGTGTCTTAACTGTGATGATTATTATTGTTTCTTATGATCGTGTGTTCTGTGTCTTAACTGTGATGTTATTATTGTTTCTTATGATCGCGTGTTCTGTGTCTTAACTGTCATGTTTATTATTGTTTCTTATGATTGTGTGTTCCGTGTCTTAACTGTGATGATTATTATTGTTTCTTATGATCGCGTGTTCTGTGTCTTAACTGTGATGTTTATTATTGTTTCTTATGATCGCGTGTTCCGTGTCTTAACTGTGATGATTATTATTGTTTCTTATGATCGCGTGTTCTGTGTCTTAACTGTGATGTTTATTATTGTTTCTTATGATCTCGTGTTCTGTGTCTTAACTGTGATGTTTATTATTGTTTCTTATGATCGCGTGTTCTGTGTCTTAACTGTGATGTTTATTATTGTTTCTTATGATCTCGTGTTCTGTGTCTTAACTGTGATGTTTATTATTGTTTCTTATGATCGCATGTTCTGTGTCTTAACTGTGATGTTTATTATTGTTTCTTATGATCGCGTGTTCTGTGTCTTAACTGTGATGTTTATTATTGTTTCTTATGATCTCGTGTTCTGTGTCTTAACTGTGATGTTTATTATTGTTTCTTATGATCGCATGTTCTGTGTCTTAACTGTGATGTTTATTATTGTTTCTTATGATCTTGTGTTCTGTGTCTTAACTGTGATGTTTATTATTGTTTCTTATGATCGCATGTTCTGTGTCTTAACTGTGATGTTTATTATTGTTTCTTATGATCTTGTGTTCTGTGTCTTAACTGTGATGTTTATTATTGTTTCTTATGATCGCATGTTCTGTGTCTTAACTGTGATGTTTATTATTGTTTCTTATGATCTCGTGTTCTGTGTCTCAACTGTGATGATTATTATTGTTTCTTATGATCTCGTGTTCTGTGTCTTAACTGTGATGTTTATTATTGTTTCTTATGATCGCGTGTTCTGTGTCTTAACTGTGATGTTTATTATTGTTTCTTATGATCGCGTGTTCTGTGTCTCAACTGTGATGTTTATTATTGTTTCTTATGATCGTGTGTTCTGTGTCTTAACTGTGATGATTATTATTGTTTCTTATGATCGCGTGTTCTGTGTCTTAACTGTGATGTTTATTATTGTTTCTTATGATCGCGTGTTCTGTGTCTCAACTGTGATGTTTATTATTGTTTCTTATGATCGCGTGTTCTGTGTCTTAACTGTGATGTTTATTATTGTTTCTTATGATCATGTTTTGTGAAGGTTTGTTGTCACTCACCATTGTAGCAGATGAACTGTGACCTCACATTACAGTCCTGCTGACGCCACTTTCCATTTCTCATAACAGCACAATTATTTGTGTCAGTCGATGGTTTAGTTTCCCAGTTCAGATATTTCACAGGATCACCCAGAGACCACTTCCATTTATAAACATCTGTTCTCTTCAGTCCAATCCAGACATTCACCTGACTGTTCACAGTCTTCATCAGCTCGTTCATGTCATTGATGTTGTTGACTGTGGCCAGATCTGTGTAGTTCTCTCTGCAGTATCTCTGAGCTTCAGTCCAGTTCTTATTCATGTTTATATAGTGATAGCGGCGCTGAATGCATTCAGATATTGAACCGAGAGCTGAAAGAGAGAGTTTAGATTCAAACACATTCACTCAGATCTGGATCTAAGCAGGAGTGAGCTGACACCACACGATCATCATTTACTGACGTTTGTATTGAAGAAGCAGATTCTGACAGATTTGAGTCTGTTAGTGTCTCACAGAGATTAGCGCTCGAGTCGGCGACTCAGAATCAAATCACATTTTAAAACACGTCAGATTTGAGCCATAAAAACACTTGAGAAAACAAGAAATACAAAACAATCTCATGCTGTCAGATTCTGAGCCGCTCAATGATGGATTATTGACACAATTTACATTTGTTTGAGTTTGTAATATATTCTGTGCTGTTTGATTTCTATCTGTAATCTATTCTCATCTATTTTCATCTATATTCCTCCATCAGCAATAGAAACTCACAAACCTCAATCCTGGTGACATTGTTTGTTAAATGTTAAATTGTTTGTCCAGTTTTTAGTAACAAATTTGACTAAAACAGATTGAAGTTATTAAAGATCCTTTGTTGAGAGATCAGTTGAATATCAGATTTCTTACAGTGCGACTCAATTTGAGTCTTTAATCTCTAACAGCTTCTGTCTCTCAGAACAAAATGTGTTTTATTTTATTTCCTAATCGTGTCCCATCGCTCTAATAAACAATGACTTATTTCAATCTAGTCCATAATGAACAAACCCTACAGTTGGGTTATAAAATAGCCTGTTGGTGTCATGGCAGACAAGGACAGACTCAAATGCGGGGTAAATCACAATGGTTTATTTCCAGAAAAACAACCACAGGCCGTTCCTCGGTGGGAGGAAATAAACAATAAATAGATCCGCAGCCTCTGAGGCGGACGATACAGCGAGTGGGCGGTGTCGCTTCGGATCTGTGGTTCGGTGGTCAGAGTGGAGTAGCGAGAGCGGTCCTGGGCGCCAGCAGAGAACTAAGGGAGAGATTGGCAGGGCAGCAGAGACTACAGGTGAGTAGCACAGCGAGGAAATGCATGCATCTGAGCTGGCAAATAACATGCAACGGTCAGACAAAGGACAAAAGATACAGGAGGGTAATAAAGGTAAAAAACGACTGAGTATTAATGGCGAGCCGGTGTGAAACAATCTAGGGGAAAATTAAGCCAAGGGGCAAATAGCCGGCAGGTGCGCAAGTGACAACTAAGTGAATTACCAGTGAGAGGGAAACCCTAACAGGGAAACACAAGGGAGGGGCGAGTGACGTAGACACTGAGCACGTGACCTGCCGTCACACAACAGCAAGCACATGCTCAACAAAACACTGCTCCCGTGCCAGACAGCTACCAGAAAAGACAGAAGCCACAACAGTTGGGTTGTTTTATCTCATTGTCTGGTCAAATAGAAACATTTTCTAGGTTCATTTAACCCAGCAGTTGGTTTATACATCTCTGATCCAATGGCTTGAAATAACCCATCATTCTTTCCAGTGATATTTCTTTATGTGGTGCGGTAGATCAGACCCTAGTCATAGATGATGTATATTTGTATTGACAGAAAGAGATGTTCTGAAGAAGCTTGATTTCTCTGGTAAGGGTCAAAGAGTAAAACTCCTGGTTGAAATCATACATTTCTTCATGATTGTTGTAAATCAAGACTCTTCAACTCCTGCAGAGTTTAGCGGATCAAACTCATGGAGAAGATATTTGGAAGAATGTTAATAAATGAGATCTAAGGTGAGTTCACTGTGTGTTGTGTACAATGAGACTAAAGGCACCTTAAGAAGAAATGTGCTTTTCACTAAACCCATAATGTTTGATTGAAGAAAAAATTATATATATTCATATTAAACATTTATGCAGAAACAGATTTTGTGTGGAAATAAATGATAAGTGTTCATTGTGTTTATAAATCTTATAAATGTCTGAGGTGGGTACACAGTATTGATAGAAATACTTTAGATTCAATAATATGGCTTTAATTATGCTTAAGAAAATACTTTAACTAACTAATCACCATCAGCAAAGTTTGTAGTATTTTTTGTTTATTTCTATGAATAAATAATGTTTGTTCAGTAAATATACTGTGATTAAAATATGTTAATATCACAATATATAATAAAACAGAAAACATTTCTAAAGTATTAAAGATCTCATAATATTTTAATATAGATTTACAGTCGTAACAATAAATGATATTATCTGATGAACATAATATTTTAGATATATAATGGTTTCATGATAAATATGGGGATTATCTGTAAGGTGGAAATTAATTTGATGTTTATCATCTGAAACTAACATGTCAAGATTCAATGGTCGCTTCCTTTCTGGACAAATAAACATTCTGCATTCAGACCATTCAACTCAACAATCTCACTCAATTCATTTACTTCCATCTGAAAACTGAAAAACCATTGAAACTAGTTTGAACTCTGTACAGACGTTCAGAAGATTCATAAATAGACGTAGAAAAACCTTTGACTTTTGGCCCCTCAAGGGTCTTTTGGACACCTTTGCTTGAGGTGGGATATATTTAATAAAGTCATTATTACAAAATGTCTCTTTTTCTTTAATAGAACAGTTATTAATATACAGACAGAAAACTCTGCTGTCAATTCTCCGGACATTTAAATCAAACATAAAACCAGAAACACAAACTCACCGATGACAAGAAGACTGAAATATACAATCTGAGCCATTTCTGAGGAAAAAACACATTGAAAAGCTCAAATGTTAAACTTCTGTTTGTTCACAATTTTAGTTTCCAACATTAATTCATTTGCACAATTAAAAATCTAATAAATCTGTGAGTTTGTTTAGTTTCTGTCATGTATAAATGTCAATGAAGTTAAAAGTCAACATTTCCATCACTTAGTGTATTTCTACAGAAAGTCAGTTTCTTGATAAAGTTTCATTAAAAGTTATTTTCAGATAAATTGACTAAAACAGAGTCGTATGAAAAGAATGATATTAATATGAATGAGAATCTTACTTTTCATCTCTTGTGTGTTTCTCTGGTGAATCTGCTGCTGTTTGTCTCTCTGTGTGTTTCTATGTCTTTATATCACATCTGATCTTCAGCACCTCACATCATTTGTTTATTTCTCTGGAAAGACTTATTTTCATATTTGACACCCTGCTTATTTGTGTCCTGTTGTTTATTTTGTAAGGAAAGAACTCAAATGAGAAGAAACAAGGTGTGTGTCTCTTATTTGCATGTGTGAAGTGTGTCAGCTAGTGAACACAAGATATTAAGAGACACATCAGAGGTTGATTTGGTGTATTAATATATATATTTAAAACAACAAACGTATAGATTTCAGGCATGACTATAAAAACAGGTCTGGTAGACTCTTGTACAGTCAGCGGGTTGTTCAGCCGTTCCCTTTTGAGAGAACTCCACGCTGCATGGATGATCACACTATGGGGGACGCCTCTGCGCTGGGGGTCTTGTGCTTCCGGGGGGATTTGGAAGCCTGTGATGCGACTTCCCCCGTCCTGACTTGAGGTCATATTTGAGGATGAAGGTCACACTGATGACGGCCCTGCGTGAGAAAACAGATGTGTGGCGTGAGAGCGTGACAACACAGTCAAATGAGCGAGTCTTACGCCCAATGAGTGACAGCCCTGAAAACATCAAAGTAAATATTGACGTCAACATTTGATGTTATCTCTTCTCATTTGTGTTTTCTGTTTCTGGGTCGGATCAATGACGTTCAGAGAAGCAGAAAGAGATGATTCTCATATGATGAGGCTCTCAGATAGTGTCCACAGACTCACTTATTCCTCTTTATTCCATCCGTCCATTATTATTATATTAATAGAAGTGTGAGTTTGCATTATTACTTATGACACTATATACACGCCTTACTGCAGTCACTCACTCTTCCGTTATTCTGGCCGCTCTACTGCCTGCGGCTGTCTCCTCTCAAACATGACACCGGCGGCTGATGATTGGCTGTTCTGCCTTAAGTCCCGCCTCTCTTGTGTCGTTAGCTCGCGCTGAGGAGGCGGGACCTTATAGTTATTTACATGATACATCTCCCTTTTCCAGGTACTTTGAATAAGTGTTTATGCTTTCAAGGTTTTTAAATAAGCTTGATATGTGTTTGGGAAGATGTTCTGTTATTGTTTTGTTGACATTTCGAGTAATTTTGTTATTATATTTCGTTTTTTAGACTAATACTAATTGCTATGTAATTAAAGGGATAATGTTTATTCACGTCGGGGTCCTGATCAGCCTGTCGGGGGTTGTATTTGCTATAACAACCGCCTCGCTATACATTATCAGGTCCGTAGCCAGCCAGTTGAAAGGGGAGGTTCTATTTTTAAAAAAGTGGACATTTTTGCAGTTTTTCTCCTCCTTTTGTATTTAATTATGAGGTTCAAATACTTCATTTTGGTGACCTTTTATTCACTCATTTGTGCTGGATTAGTTTGTCTGCTGGTATCTTAACCAGCACGCTTTTTGATGCACCTCAAATATTTATTGCATTGTTGTCAAAAACCTCATGTAACACTTGTGTCAGTCCATACACAGTTCATAAGTTTAAAGACCACACTAACAACAGAATAGATTTAATGAACTTTACTGAAATATTAATAATAATTCTTCTCATCATCATTTCTTGACTCTCTGTCAATGCCTCTTTGCTATGTTTTATTATTATAATCACGCTACGTTTATATGGATATTATATTGTAGACCAGGGGTCCACATAATTCTCCCTGTCTTTAATGGGGGGCCGGGTGGTTTGTAACAAGAAATTACATGGGCCGGAGGTACTACTTGAATTATTGTGAAGATTTAATTATGATTTGAAATGTATTTATGATGCCTCCTAATGGTAGAATAGTTTATTAATAGTTAATAGTTTAGTGCTACTCAAATTCAAAACATTTTCTTATGCATATTAATTAACCTTTCTCTTTCCCAACCGCTTGGCCATATTGTCGTCTCTTTGAAATTTTCAGATGGTTCGCGCATCAGTTTTATCGTAATGGTACATTATGAATTTAACAAATCATTAGGCTATGTGAGTAACTTAGAGAAATTTGGGTCTGAAAGCCAATATTCTGATGCTCGCTCACGGCCCTACTAGAGCAAGCTCCTGATTGGTTAACGCTGCGCGAATTTTCGCCAAAGTTCCGATTTTTCAACTTCTCGTCATTCGCGCGAATCGTGCCGCAAGTAGGTCATCGCATCTTTGCATTGACTTAACATGTAAATCACTCTCGCTTAACGCTTCATTCGCGTTTGGTGTGAACACACTATAAGTCATTGTTCAGAGGGCCGGTCCAAATCTGTGGGCGGGCCACATTCATATATATATATATATATAACCCCTCCCCCCGCATCATTCAGAGGCGATGCTTCTTCACGTTGCTTTGAAAAGTGTATTGAGAGAACTCTCTCTGTCTGCGCACACACACACACGCGTCCAGGGTTCTAAATTAACACCCGCCAACCCGCCAAATGCGGGTAAAAATTCATTTTGGCGGGTGTTAATAAAAACTTACTAGCCAGTTTGGCCGGTGATGCATGAGGCATTACATGCATGATACATAAGGCTCTGTTCTCGGTCATTTATCCTATGCATTTATCCACCTGACAGTACTTCCTACATTTCCCAAGAACACTGTTTCGTAATGGTGACGTTTCATACGCCCATTGGCTGCGCGCAGTTTGTAGTGAAACCAGCGCGAGAAATCATGGAAACGAACGGAGCCAGAGCAGGGAGCAGACTGAAATAAGACGGAGTTTAGCTAGATAGCTAGCTAGCTAGCTAGCAAAGTAAAGTATAAAGTTAAGATTAGCTAAACTAAATGAGGCGGTGGCTGGGACAGACTTCTGGGGGCGAGAAGAGGAACGAGGCAGGGGATGAGGATATCAACAGAGAAACGAAGAAAAGAAAATTTAATGCCAAATGGCTGACGGGTAGTGAATGGCTTGTGTTTGATCACGAAAATGTCGTCATGTTTTGTCAGTATTGCCGCATGTACGCGAAAGAAAAAAACAAAACGAACAATTTCGTGGTAGGAACTACTAATTTTAAAGTCGAGGCAGTAAAGGACCATGAGAGTGCCCGAAGTCATCAGGAGAGCCTAAGGATTAAAACTGCAGATATATATAAAGACAGATATAAAGATAGATAGAAAGATATAAAGATAGATACTGTAGATAGATATAAAGACAGATATAAAGATAGATAGAAAGATATAAAGATAGATACTGTAGATAGATATAAAGACAGATATAAAGATAGATAGAAAGATATAAAGATAGATACTGTAGATAGATATAGACAGATATAAAGACAGAAAGATAGATACTGTAGATAGATATAAAGACAGATAGAAAGATAGATACTGTAGATAGATATAAAGATAGATACTGTAGATAAATCCCAAACTTGAAATGTATGCACTTTCTGTGTATATTTTGTTGTATGTATTGTACTTTATATGTATTTTTCATGCCAAAATTGTTAATAAAATGATCAAATGCATTCAGTGTTACTCATATTTTCACCCGAAAAAAATTGGCTAGTGGAAATTCTGATTGGCTGGTAACTTTAGAAAGTTACCAGCCACATTGGCTGGTGATCAAAAAAGTTAATTTAGAACCCTGCACGCGTCCTGCAATAATAATCATATTAATTTGAAATAGCAACCCAGAAATTTGTCACAAGCATTGATTAAAACAATGATGACAATAATCACATGAAAAAAGCCGACTTAAATTCTGGACCTTTGGCAGTGAGGGGAGGTTCGTTCGAACCACCTGAACCCCCCCTGCCTACGGGCTTGATTATACACTTATTATATGGCTACCTGCCAAATAAATCAATAATTTGACACAAAATATTGTTTTAAAAACGATTGTATTGCCTGAGTGAACAGAACTGCGTCCATAGCAAGGCTCTGTTTTTTACGGCAACGGTGTGTTATAATTCGGAGCTGTCTTAACGGACCGCAGTAATTTAAGGCCAAATGGGCGTCAACCTTGAACAAATCGCAACAGAAGCAAACTCAACTGATTTTGCATTTTGTAAGGGAAAACAGCCCTGAAGAATCCCATTAGGGGAAAGTTTAGAAAAAGACCCAAATATAGACTATTCATACGCATATTCATTATTTTTCTCATGTGAATAGGGTAATTTTTTTTAATTTTTTTTTTTTTTTTTGGGCAAATGGATAATAATCTAATTATGTATGTGCTAATTTGCATAAATTGCACAACAGATCTAAACATTGGGTATAGCCAGGTGAAAATGTATTGTTGAATCTCGTTGACATATAACAGTAAAATACTTCATGTAAAGGTCTGAATGGAACTCCTTTAGGCTAAAAATGAGCATTAATACATAGAGGCAGGAAAAAGTGCTTTAGACCAGTGTTATTGAGTGTATTAAACCAGTATTATTATTACTGAGATAGTATTAAGGGGATGAGTCTGAGGGAAGAACAAGGGTAAGGAGAATGCAGAAGACAAAAGTAGGTCAAATAAAAGGTAAACCCCCAGAAACAGTCCCACGGACCCAGCCCCAAACCCCATCTCTGCATTAATAGGCTAATTCATGAAGGCTGGTATAAAGTACTTCTTCCTGCCTCTATGTATTAATGCTCATAGCCTACACTGAAAAAAATGATTCATTGATTTTAATAAAAGAAATGATCGTTCAACTTTGACCAAGTAGAAACAGTTACCCGACTCCTCCTAGTTGTGCCTGTGCAGTAGCGGTTTTAGGCCTGGGGCGGCATTTTTTCATGTCACATGGGGGGCGGCACCGGCATGAACAGTTGGCAAATTGGGGGAATTCACCTCAAGGTGTTCAAACCGAACGCGGATGAAGCGTTAAGCACGAGTGATTTACATGTTAAGTCAATGCAAAAACACAATTACCTACTTGCGGTGCGATTCGCGCGATTGAGGAGCTTTCTCTAGTTGGGCCGTGATTATTTACATTTCGTTTTTTAGCAGACGCGCTTTTATCCAAAGCGACTTACAAAGAGTTCGGGGAGCAATAAGCCTATGTCATACAAAGAGCAATAGCTTATACAAAGTTAGTTTCAACAAAAGCTAGACTGAGAGAAGAGTGTTAGTGTAAGTTTTTTTCATTTATTTTTTATTTGTCTGACAGGTATTCGCCGAAGATGCACGTTATTATGACTTAGCGAGCGGCGGAAGCCCCTCCCATGACGCGAATTCAAATAGTGGGCTAAAGTCAGTCACACACCTCCTGGACTTTCTTCCAAATAACGCACATTTTATCCATAATGCAATGAATACAGGCATATAGTTCCTGCACAGTTTTGTTTTTCTGAATTGTGTGAAATGGATAATAAAAAAGAAATAAAACAAAACGATTATGGCAGTGACTCGTTTCCTGAGTGACAGTGTTTGGGGGGGGGGGAAATCTGTCGATTGTCTAGTGCCAAATAAACAGAGATGGACAGGAAATGGTCAAAGCCATCAGGTGCACAAAAAAAAACGGATTTGTGCAATTGAGAAATATTATTTTCTCTTTCACTTATGTTGTTGATAAAAAAATGACTGTTTGTCATCATTTTGTGTGTGTTTTATTTTTATTTATACATTTTTCTGGGAGGGGTGGGGGGGCGCTCAAAGGTGGTCTCGCCCGGGGTGCAATTCAATGTAGAATCGCCACTATGCCTGTGTCATTACCAGAGTCAGAAAGGAGTTTCAGCAGCCTCCGACGGCTGCAGCACCATGACCCAAACCCGACTCAACAGTGTTGCTGTGTGCAATGTACACAAAGACAATCTGGACACGGTAAACAGAAAAAAGATTGCAGAACAGTTTGTCTCCTGTAAGGAGGGCAGAAAGAACACTTTTGGTTAGAGGTAGTTTGTCGTATGTTCATTGGTCAGTTGGATGTTGGTTGGTATATATACAATATATGTGTAGGCCTATATATTACATTTTAATATATTTTGTTGTATATTTGTAGTTTGTAACAAGAATAATTTCCCTCTGGGACTATTAAAGTATTTGTGATTCTTTATCAAGTCTACTGTTGTGTATTTTCACCACAGAGTTTTGACTTATTTTTTGTGTTTTTATACTTTTCTAGTATCACTAATGGGAAGCTTTTTATATCTTGTATGTTATACGTTTTGTACCCCTCTGTCATTGTATCCATCGTTTTTATTGTTAATAAACAAATCACATCCATCCCCCTCACTTTTGAAAAGCTTGCTACGGCCCTGCTTTCATGCTTATTTTTGTTGTGATGGTTGTTTAAATTAAAATGTTGTTTCTAAAGAAAGCAAGCGCACATGTATTATCTTGAAGTAGATGAGCACAAATGTCTTATATTGTGGTGTTTTGTTGTTGTTCAGTTTAATAGACGTAATCTTGTAAGTAGTCTCCATCATGAGTTGTGTTCTTCACTCTCGCTGTTCATATGTAGGTGTTTAAGCTGTAACTGTGCTTTTAGGTCGACCGCACATTTAGTTTTATTGCCTGGTCTGAACTTCATTTCTATTATTATTCTGTACATCATTTCATAAAATGACATGACTGATGATTTGATGTAACTTATATTTTGTGTAGTTTATGAATGTGATTTAATGTAAAGTTACATGTAAGGATATAACTATGTAATTTAATTAATTAGATTTACAAGTATTCTTCAAACTTGTTTTCACAGAATATATGTGTAATGTATTTCTTTTCAAGTAATGGGAGAATTTGGATCCATCGTCGATCTGGTGTATTGTGGGAAAATGTGTGTTTTGGTGAATCGGCCTTCCAGATGATGTCACCTGACATCATCTTCTACCAATCACGGTTCACATGACATCACCTCTTTCTTTGTTCATCCCCTTTCCTGTTCGCTACTATTAAATTTCAATCGGGCCTGTGCTCGGGAACAGGTGAAGGGAATGAATCAATAACGAGGTAACGAGAGGATGGGAACAGAGACGAGACCGGAGAGAGTGTATGGAAGGCCGTAACAACAATAATTTCCTCTCTCCACATTAAACATGTGGTTCTGTCTTGATCCTTCCACTAAACCAAGAGAAACATGACATGATGCGGCAGAATCATGACACCGGGATGTTCCAGAAGAGAGCATAATCCGCATGAATAGGGACAAAGTAGGTAATGTTTCATTAAAGATGTTGACGACGTGTGTGTAAACATTTAAGCTAATAGGCATATTACCTTATGTCCACATAAGCTTGGAATTTTTATTACATCATCTTTGTTGTAGTATCAGAATGATTGATTACAGATTTGACTAATTTAAGGATATCGACCACTCACTATCAAGCAAACAACTCAGTGTGTAGTCATAACAACCAAAAGGTTAAATATTTCTTAGCCCTGTGATTGTTATAAGACTTTGTTTCATTTATATTAGTTATCATGTGTTGTTATAATGCATAAATAGTCATCTGAAACATGATGCAATAAAAGGGCAGTAGCCTACTAAATAAAATAGATTTTTTTTTAGCAATTTGTTGTAGAGTCAGTTACTACACATCTGTGATTTTTAAAGAATTCAAATTCCATTGGAAACCACTGTTGGAAAACTGTATGAAGAAACCAAACTAAAGTTGTTGAGATTTTAAAATTACACTTAACAAGAGGTGTGTTTATCTGATGATAAACTAATTGATGGATTAGACAATGATACCGAGGGACCTGCTGCAAAACGGTCATTGCATGGATGTGACAGTGATTCTGAGGATTCGAGCAAACAATTATTGAATGACTTGTTTTCTTTTAACAGAGGCAATAAGTGAAAGGTAAGTACAACGAGGAAAACTTTGACCTTTACACTCTAAAATCATTGTTCACTTAAGAATAAAACATTAAAGTCATGAATTACTCACTTTCTATTTTAAACCTGTGTACATTTATTTGTTTGGTTAAACACTGAGGAAGATATTTGGAAAAATTCTTGTTACCAAACAGTTCTTGGACCCCATTGACTGCTATGGAATGAAAACATACTTTATACTTTATGTTTGGTTTTAAACACAGAGAAAAATATTTATTGCCAAAAAGTTCTGTTGTACTTTTGACTACTAGTAGCGAGGAGCTGTCCGGAGCCGAACACTGGGAAAACACTGCTCTGCTCTTAGAAGAGTGTGTTACGGAGGCCACATCCTACCCGGAGGGGAGGTTACATGTGGAGACACTAACATGGTCTCACCGGCAGGGAGAACAACATGCGCAAAAAAGGTATCAGCCCGAGTCGGGGAAAAGATCCAGGTGGGATTACCACTGGCAGGGAGGTCACAGATTCACCAATCGGGAAATCATGAGTGAGGAATTCAACACACGGGACGACCCAGAGGGAAGTCACTACGTATGGGGCACTAGCCCTAGTACAGGGGTCTAGGGATGAGTAGGGATGACTCTACCTATACTGGACCTGGTTCCAACAGACGGCTCCGCTCAGTCTGTTACCAAATGCCAATGCTTCGTTGCTTAGTGATGGATGGAATGCCTATACTTCGCCACGAGAGGGGAAAGCAGGGAGGCTAAAATAGCGCACTAGTCTCACCTGGTGAGGGGAGAAGGCACTTTCGCAGGAGTACGCCCAAACCAGGAGTCCGTCCTACACGCCGGGGGCGTTAAGGACATGCGCTACAACTGGTTCCACCGGAGATTGTAAAATCTTGCGAAGGTACTGGGCGTAGCCCAACCCGCAGCACTGCAGATGTCTGCCAGAGAGGCGCCCTGTGCCAGTGCCCACGAGGAGGCCACACTCCGAGTGGAGTGGGCCCTCACTGCAAGCGGGCACGGGCGATCTTGGGACTGGTATGCCACCGTGATGGCATCCACAATCCAGTGCGCCAGTCTCTGTTTGGAGACAGCCCTCCCCGGGTGCTGTCCTCCGTAACAGACAAAGAGCTGCTCGGAGCTTCTTAGGCTCCGTGTGCAGTCCAGATAGAGGCGCAGTGCGCGTACTGGACACAACACATTAGAGGTTGGGTCTTCCTCCCCTGAGGGGAGCGCTTGCAGGTTCACCACCTGGTCCCGGAAGGGAGTGGTGGAAACCTTGGGCACGTAACCGGGACGGGGTCTCAAGACAACGTGAGAATCGCCGGGCCTGAACTCTAGGCATCCTTGGGACACGGAGAATGCCTGTAGGTCCCCCACCCTCTTGATGGAGGCGAGCGCCGTCAGGAGTGCAGCTTCCATCGACAGATGAGGAAGACTAGCAGCTCCGAGGGGCTCAAACGGGGCCGTGCCAAGGCCCTGCAGAACCACGTTAAGGTCCCAAGAGGGTACCTTACCGAGGTAAGAGGTGCTCTGCGCGGGGGAGAGCTTGCTCTTCTCCTGGTTGACCCGAAGGCCTAGACGGTCTAGGTGCCGAAGCACAAGGTCCCTGTGCGTGCACAACACATCTCGCGAGTGTGCCAAGATAAGCCAGTCGTCGAGATAGTTTAGCACTCGCACGCCTTGCTGCCTGACAGGTGCTAAGGCAGCCTCCACTAGTTTGGAAAAAACCAGACAGGGCCAGACCGAATGGCAGGACTCTGATACGCCCTTCCCTCGAATGCAAACCGTAGGAACGGCCGGTGTCGGGGAAGATTAGAGACGTGAAAGTACGCGTCCTTCAGGTCGATGGCCACGAACCAATCCTGGTGACGTACCGAGCCCAGGATGCGCCGGCAGCTTGTGCAGGTGCTTGTTCAGGCGGCACAGCAGATCCAAAATGGGACGACATCTCAGCGTCAGTCTCCTCCGACACTCGACTGCCTGATGACAGACGATCAGAGGAGTCTTCCGCATCCGATCCCAGCAGGCAGCTGTCCGATGCAGCGACAGAAATGGAGTCATCATCCCTACAGGAAGTCTTGCGACTATGAGACGGCCGTCTGCCGCTCGTAGGGGACGAACCAGGTGAGCGTACAGGAGAATGGATGGTCCGCGAAGCTGACGGAGCGACATCCATAGGAGTCCCCAAATCACCCCCGCTGCTCACCAAAGCGATCAACCGCGCCGAAACAGCACTGGACATGCCGAATCAGTGAAACCTGCCTCAGCATGCTTGATCCCCAAGCAAGTGACACAGGCATCATGGCAGTCAGACTCCGGGATGAGTCTGTCGCACCCAAGGATACAGCTACGAGACGCGCTCGTAGCCGGAGGGACTTACCTCTTAAGGTCTGTAGCCTTCTGCTGAAACGCCCAGGGGAAGTCCACCGAAAGGAGAAGTCCGCTGCTCCGCGTCGTAAATCCAGCTGGTTAAAATCAGTCTCGAAGTCGAGTATCGCGTGTAGCATGTAGCAAACACACGGGTTCCGAAGAACAAAGGATGAGTGAATGACCGCCGCCATCTTCCTTTATACCCGTATGTACGGGGCGGAGACTGGCGTACGCGTGCCATTCGCCTAGCCCATTGGCGTTTTATTATGAATTATCTCGGAGAAGGTAGGTTCTCAAGATCAAACCCCAGTCAGTCTCTCACAATGTCGAGAGACCGACTGAAGGGGAACATATTTTACAATGTTGAGTAATGATCTTTAGACTACTCAAAGGTTTGAATAAAAAATTTACTGTTGATGTTAAAAATTTTATGTTTTCCATTCTGTGCAGTACAACATAAATTGATAGTAAGGAAAGATCTCTGAATCTTCATCTTCTTTGTTTATTTCATAACGTTAAACACAAAGTACATGGTGTTACAGTTTAAAAAAATAAACTGAAATTGTCAGTAGTTTTCTGTCCAGTGATAAATCTTTGTTATCAATAAACACGTTTTAGTACATTTTACATGCACAATTTTTGTTTTATATTTTAAGGTTTAAATTATCACAAATTTTGATATTTCTTAATAAAAGACCTTATAGTAATGCCATAATCACATCTCTTAAATGCATGTACACTAGACTCAGAAATTATAATGTTGCACAGTTCATTTATATCTGGATCACATGGAATTGGGCGTCAGAAGGTGCACTTATTACTGCAAGACTGAACACTTTCAGTGTCAACGAATGTGAGCAAGTCTCTGGTATGGTAGAGTTCAGGCTGCTTATGTTTTTTGTTGGCCTGGTGTTGTATGCATTCCAAACCTTTGCAGTGTCATCCAGTTCATCCTGTAAAACATTTTCTTTCACTTAAATCTCAATGGTCCTTAAACTAGCACTGATCGAATTTCTTTATATTTGAGTCCAAGATTAAAGTAAAACTCTATGAACTGCTCCATTGCAGCCTGTCTGAACCCTAACCAGAGAAATCAGGATGTGTTTGTTCAAACTCGCTACATTTCGCGACGGAACGCAAAAAAATTTCGCTCATATTTTTTCCACCACCATGTCACTAAAGGGGCTCCGTAGTTTCTGTTGCAATGGAGGCTAAATGTTTTCTTTCCTGCATTTATAAATGAGTATAAAATCTATTTATTTCAGGTAATTCTGGTCTAGTTTGCTCCATTTATTTAGACAGCATCTAGGCCACTTTCATATCATAAATATAAACACAAAAAACTGTCATGAATGCAGATGAAGTTAAATGTCAGGAGTTTATTTGAACTGATGTGCATACAGAATAAAAGTCACCTTCACCAGATTTACTTTCACATCCAGAATATTCTGTGTCAGAGTTTAAAGAATCAGATTCAAGCCTTTTATAAAGATGAGAAGTGCTAAAATAACACAATGTGCTGAAAGACCTAAAGCAGTAAACAAACACATCGCTATCATATGCTATTAAACTACAAATAAATGTCAGTAATGTAAACACTGGTCCAGAGACATTCATTATTATTCATTTGTATTTATCTATTAGTAAATCTACATGTTTAAATCTTAAAGATATTAGTTTAACATTTTGGTTTATTGGTTATAAATGTTCTGTTGGTTGTGTTAAAAAACTGAAACTGGAAGTTCTTCTGGACCAGCATTGTTTACATAATCTGAAGTGGTCTATATCACAGACAGTGACAGACACAAAGGATTTATTCCTCTTTTGTGGTGCAGATGAAGTTGAGTTGTTGAGGTCGAGGAAGGCTGATCCAGAGATGATCTCCTCCAGACTGAACCGCTCCAGCTCTGTGTTCACCGCTGCAGTCATCCACATGATACTGACCCTCTGGAGCCCAATTCCCATCACACACGATCTTTCTATTCACCCAGAACCAAAGGTCCAGCCCACAGGAGTGACGTAACCCCAGCCACACCTGAGCAGTCGAGGCCTGATGAAGAACTTCAGTCACCATGAGCTGAATCTCCTGTGAATCCACTGAAACCAGATCCACGTGATTCTCTCTGCAGTAACTTAAAGCGTCAGTCCAGCTCAGATTCTTCTGGATCAATATCAGCTCATCTGAACACACAACAAAACACAAACACTGTGACTGAACTGAGATCAGTTTCATCATGAAGAAACTTCTGTCATCAAACACACACATTGACTTTCGTTAACTCACCTTCATGACACACAAAAGTCTTAGAGGCACTGCAAGGCATGGCTTTCCATTGACCCTCATTATTCATTTGCTTATTGCTCATTGTACAATCACCAGAACCAACAGGATTACCAGGTTCACCAGAGTCCCAGTATCTGAAGGAGGAGTCACTGTTATCTGACCACTCCCACGAGTCTCTGAACAGACCAATCCAGACAGATGTCTCAGTATTATTAATGATGTTGTGAATCAGTTGATGGTCAGTCTGGTTCCTCACACTGGTCAGATCAGTATGATGCCGTCTGCAGAAACTCTGAGCTTCACTCCACGTTTGACTAGAAGAATCAATGATGTTTGTTTTACTGCTGTCTGTTGAAGAAAAGAAAGATTCAAGTCTCATGATTTTCATTCATTCTCATTAAACTCACAGTTCAGATGTTAATCTACAGAAACTTGTTTCTTCTAAAGTCTTGATAAATGCTGAACTTGTTCAGGTGTCAGAACACAAAGTGAATATGAAAGTGTGGAGTGATGTCACAGGTCCTAAAACACGTAGAGACTATGAGGGCCCGTACAAACCAAATATCATTCTAGCACACTCACACACACACATTCTCCTTTGCATTCACATACATACATTTCTACTGTCACACAATCATATTCTCCTTTTGCATTCATATATTTGCACTTTCTTGCATGCCTACACATATGTATAGACTTTTTGTGGTGGGGTATCCATTACTTCCTCTGTAAGTGCTCTAAAACCAGGAATACAAATGTTAGACTTGCTCAGCTTATCCTAACATACAAATGATGCTATCCTAAGTCATCCTGTTGTCTTTTCACCTACATTTTTTTATTTTGGCAGTAAGTAGCAATGAAAATGACATTAGACATTATTTTAATAATATGCTGGAATGTATTGAACAAATGCAAGGAGGAGCAGAATCATTCGTTCAACACTTTGTGAACAGCTTTCCTGTAGCTCAGTGGTAAGAGCATTGTGTTAACAGCACAAGGTTGTGTGTTGGATCTCAGGGGATTGCAGATACCTGTGTATGAATGTATAGGATAATGCTATGTAAGTCACTTTGGATAAAAGCATCTGCCAAATGCATAAATATAAATGTAAATTTAAACCCTATCTGGATTTGTTGACGATCCACAAAATTAATGTGTACTGTACTTAACATGTTAAATACACGTCAAGTACACGTAGAATACACGTAAACAACGCATAATTCAGACGCCAGATTCCTGTTTAAACGGCTCAATATCATTGGCTGCCTAAGAATAGGGTCAAACCATTTCTGCACACCTGGGGGTCCTATAGACTCTGTGCTACCAACATTAAACATGCTATGGATACTTCTATTTATTTGTCTTTTCTTGTCTTTTATTTATTATTGTTATGTAGATAAACTACCCAGCCAGCAATGACATGTGGGGCCCAGATGGGTTAAGTACGGGTTCCATGGTTACCGTGTGGGCATGGGCTTTGGCTGGGTGAAATCAGCGGGTCCCATGTAGGTTTTGTAGTATGAGTCCCACATAGGAAGCCCATATGAGCTAATTTCATGGGCCCCATAAGGGACAGGCATGGGCCAATTGGGCATGGGTTTGAACTGAGAACACATATATGGGTCCTGCATAGCATATTTATGGGCCAAGAGGGCATGGGTTTGAACTGAGAACACATATATGGGTCCTGCATAGCATATTTATGGGCCAAGAGGGCATGGGTTTGATCTGGGAACACATATATGGGTCCTGCATGACATATTTATGTGCCGAGTGGGCATGTGTTTGATCTGGGAACACATATATGGGTCCTGCATAGCATATTTATGGGCCAAGTGGGCATGGGTTTGAACTGGGAACACATATATGGGTCCTGCATAGAATTTTTATAGGCCAAGTGCCCATGGGTTTGAACTGGGAACACATATATCGGTCCTGCATGGTACATTTATGGGCCAAGTGGGCATGGGTTTGAACTGGGAAAACATATATGGGTTTTCAGTACTCTTTCCACCACTGCCTGTTATGCACACAACACCTAATTAGGCTCATTCATAATAAAGCCAGCGAAGCAGTTAACGTTTGTTAATTCTCTCACATATCCTTTAATTTACGAATTTTACAGTATTTAATTGTTATTTGGTCAGGCAGTTCTTAGGACATCTATAAGGGGCCTGTAATGCAAAGACCTTGTTTCGCGCTCAAAACGTTAACTGCTCATTCGGAAAGCACTGCTGCTAGCTGGATATTATTGATTTATTTACCGGTATGTTGTGACTTTGAAAGATTATGTTTGTTGTTTAATGTAACAATTTTGTATTATTGTATTAATGTATTTTTTGGAGAGATGTTTTTTTTTCAGAGAATTTTTTTAAAATATAGTTTTGATTTGTTGACATGTGACATTTAAATTATTTTTTAAAGATTATTTTTGTTGTTCAATTTGACAATAAATTCCTTGCAGTTCTTATATTCATTCTTCGTTTTTAGTTTTTCTTAGATTGTTTCCTTAAACCATTTGGCATGGTTGGGCTTAGATAGGCCTTGCATCAATTGCCCAGTTAGGACCCACATAAGATCCTTACAGAGCCCACTTTAAGCCCATAGGGGCATTCACGGTTGAATCCTGGTGCAAGCCCACTTTAAACCCCTTTAGGCAGGTGGGGCCCAAAGTACAGGTCCCACTTAAAACCCATCTGGGCATCCACGGCTGGCCCCCGTGTGGATCCCGGGTGCAAGACCATTTTAAACGCCCTATAAGGAGGTGGGGCCCAAATGGGTCTGTCATGAATTGCCCAGTTAAGATCCCACATAACACCCTTATAGATCCCTTTTAAAGCCCATCTGGGCATCCACGGCTGGATCCTGGGGGCAAACCCCTTTGGGCAGGTGGGGCCCCAATGGGTCTGGCATGACCCACATAAGACTCTTACAGAGCCCATTTAAAGCCCATCTGGGTTGCCATGGTTGGATCCCGGGTGCAAGCCCACTTTAGACCCATTTGGGCAGGTGGGGCCCAAATGGGTCTGACATGAATTGACCAATTAAGACCCATACAGTACCCTTACGGGTCCCACTTTTAGTACGTCTGGGCTTGCCACGGGTTGCCCCAATGTGGATCCCGGGTGCAAGCCCATAATGGGGCCCACATTTGCCGCCCATGAAGCCCTCATCTGGGCCCCACATGTCATTGCTGGCTGGGTAATATGATTGCTGTTTATTGAAAAACTGTACAAAAATAAAATAACCTTCTTTTACTCCCCTAATGCCTTTTTCTTAAATAAACACAGTAGTAGACATACTAGCTTTACCATTTATCAAACTTTGGTGAGCATAAAAAATTATATATTTGTGTGGGAAACCAGGTATAGGATAAAGCGCATTGTACTACATATAGGTCTTTGTAAAACAATGTGAGCTTTTTGTGCTAACAATTAAAACCAGCAGGTGGTGCTTGTTAAACCATTTCTGTTTCAGAGATTTTGCACTTAAACACGTGTGATATCATTTTAAAATAAATTAAATGACTTTCAGGATTAGAATGAGCGCTTGTACCTAACAAACACTGAAATTTACCCGTTTCAACTGGAAACTGGCGTCTGAATGATGCGTTGCCTATGCGTATTCTACACAGCAAAATTTCCAGTGTTGTTTTGAGTAGTTTTTTTTGTGTTACTTTACCAGAGTTAAAACGTGTTGATTTAGGTGTTAATTTGAATGATAACAGCACTCACGGTGTAAATAAAAGGTAAGAGTCAGTGTAATTACAGTGAGTTGATGTTAAATTACACTTTAGCGCGAGTACATCCAATTTCCGGTCATTGCGGATCACTTCCTTTTTGACTGATGGCGGACAACCACGAGGTGACGGCAGAGCAAAAATAGGTAGGCTATAATACATTTTTAATAACATAATTCTTTGTTTTTGTTTATTTAATGTTCTCAACATTTCTTATGTACATTTTCAGCTTGCTATTGTTATTTTCAATCCGCAGACAACTGACCGAGAGCAGCGCAAAGGTAACAATAACGTTTTTAAAGTTTATCATGATCAGTTTCAACATAACCTAGGGTTAGTAATATTTATTAATTGTTAGTGGGAGATCATGCATTTATTTCTGTGATCAACGTAAACGTTTTAATGAAATGAGACGCAACCCGTTTACGCCAGATCTCATGTGTGCTGCCATGGCCAAGAAACGCATACGACTAATATTATGTCGTGCAGCGTTTTCACAGATATCTATACTTATATATACCGAACTCTGTAAACACATGAGGCTTGTTTAAACGTGCACATAACGTGACTTTTGTTGGTCCTAGTTAATGTTATTAACGCGAATATCATCGGGTTTCCCGCCGCTTCCCCAACAGTGCTATTATTTAAAAGCTAATACGACAGGAAACAGCTTTGAAAAAGCGCACTGTCATTTGCCACTGCTATGGCGCAAGTTCTTCCGTTCACATTAACGGTGTATCTGAGACCTAACATGTTGAAACAATTATGTGATCGTACAGGGTTGATACGCACTTTTAAGCCTTTTTTGTGGTGCATTGGCGAAGACAAAACGCGTTGTTAAAAAAATTGATTGCTAGTATAATGTAGTTTCAAGGCTTTTCCCTGACAGATAATTATCTAATAACAAAACTTTGTGAGGCGTTTTATTATAAACGAACAATTGCTGTACTTTTATAAAGTATCATCTTTTACTATAATTGCAGCTACTCAATTACGCCACTGCGGTGGCGCTCTATGGTCATCACAGTGAGGCGCTGACAAAGCCCTAAAAGAATGAGAAAGCTTTTTTGTCAATTTTAACAATACACAAAACTATAGAGACACAATGTCACAGGTGGTTTTCTTAATTTTACCGTTGTTATTGTGTTTGGATAACTGTTTTTACTTTTTGATTCAGTGATTTCGCCAACAAGATTCTCAACCCAAAGCACTTGCACTGACTATGAGGAGAGAGAACCAACAGTGCACATTCAATCAACAAGGGCCAGCAGTAAAGAAGCCTTGAATGCTGAAAAGGCAAAACAGGTATGTATTTCCAAATTGTAAATTTACCATGAAAGCTTGGATAGTTGTTTTCTGATGATGTAAGTCATATGTATCTTGGGTAGCCTTGGGGTGTCAGCACATTTTTGGGGTGAAATGTTGGGTGATCAAATGTTTACTATTTACAATAAATTAAAGAGGTTTGAACTTTTTATACAGTTTTTTTTTATTAACAAACTTTGTGAATTAGTGAAGTTTCTTTTTATGTTATTTTGTTAAAATACATTATTTGTTTCTTGTGTTTTTCAGTCTTGCACCAGTATTGAAGGCCATCTCAGTGAAAGGGAGGGCTGCCAGCCATACCTACTTGGATTAGGAAGATTCAAGGGCAGAATCGAGGAATCGAGAAATTCTACTCTCAGAGCATCATCATGAATTTAAAGGACAGAGAAACTATGGGTTGAGTGAATTTATTAAAGCGAATGCTCTGAGGTTCTACAGGCCTTTTGATCTACAGTGTCCATATGGGTCAGATGTTGAATTTATTGTACCTTCATTTCTGTTAGTTTGAGATGTCATTTGTTAAAAATAAAAGATCAAACTGAAACTATGTTGGCTTTTCTTGTTGTACATGTATGTATCATAATTATAGATAAATTCGATCTAGATGTAAATTACCTTAATCAGGACATGTTTAAACACTAAATTTGTGTACAATTACCTAACACAGTGTTAAACTATTGACACTAAGATTGAAATTTCAGCACTATTTTGGTGTAAAATGTGCCTTTTGAGAAAGTACAAATTACACTAGTGGTGTTAAATTTGAACACTCCGAGAGTTTTTATAACACTGTGTAAGTATTAAAAATATAACACTTTTAAAAGTGTATATTTAACTCAATTTAGTGTGGACCTATATAAACCCCGAAAAAGTGTTCATTTTCACACTGCAGGTGAGAATTTAACACTCAGAAATTTGCTGTGAATGTGTACTTGATGTGTATTTAACATGTTAAGTACGTGTTAAATACACGTAAAGTACACGTACATTTTTCAAAGTTGACCCTCTTGGCTTTCAATAGCTGTCAGTACACACTCTTACATGAATGTAATGATCGCGTCTGCATGACCTGCCTTCCGTTTCCATCATACACATAGGTTGCCGGTTCTAATCTCAGTGCCAGCAGGTCATGACTGAAGTGCCCTTTCGCAAAACACCTTACCCCTGATTGCTCTGCAGTAATGTGCTTCACTTGTTCAATATGGAGAAATCTAAATCATTCTGTGAAGGAGACCCGAGGACTGGAGTTAAACCCCAGACTTAAACTTAGACTTCAAAATAAACTTTCATCAACTTAGAAGAGGCCAGTTTAGTCTCCAGCAGTATTACAATAGTCCACCTACAGGGACACTACTAGCAGACTGATCATTATATACTTACTAAATCAATAAATAACACTTAAAATACACTTAAACCTTACTCATGTTCACTGTTTTATAAGGTTTACATTTACATTTACATTTATTCATTTGGCAGACGCTTTTATCCAAAGCGACTTACAAGTAGTTTTTTTTTTTTATACAGTGGCACATTACTGCAGAGCAATCAGGGGTAAGGTGTCTTGCTCAAGGGCCCTTCAGTCATGACCTGCTGGCACTGAGATTAGAACCTTCTGATCACAAGCCCAACGCTCTAACCATTAGGCCACAGCTGACCCAGTTAGGTGTCAGTTAGGTGTAAAACTCACTTGGTGGAGCATCAACACACTCATAAGACACATTCAGGTATTTGTAAGTTCCAACACAAGGATCAGTGAAAACTACATTGTTCACAACCATAGAACAACTCGTGTTTCCATCACATCTGTGAGAATAAATGCAAAAAACAGCAAAAATATATAAAAGATAATCTGATAATATCTGATAATATCTGATAGCTCTTTAATAATGTTTTCTGTTCTCACCGAGTGGCCATCCTGCTTAGAGATGTGCTCAGAGTGCACTGAACATTCGAGAGCTCAACAGCTGGTCTTCCAGTAGAGCAGGTCTGTCCGTCTGTTCGCCCATAATTTGCTGAAAGGATTTTAATGGTTCCCTGATCTGTTGATAAAAAGTCACATCACAGACAAATGTGTTCGACAAATCTTTATTTTCTCTCTGTGTTATGTGGACTTGATGCATGAAACTCACCACATCTGAGAAGAACAGTCTGTAATTCACAGATGATTAAATCCTTAGAAACACCTGAAGTCAGAGATGAGAAGTGAATAATATGTAGTGATGCTACTGTGTTACATTGACTGTCTTTCAGTATTAACCGTCTTAAATCACAAGTGTCCAATCCTGTAGAGTTCAGCTCCAACCTGTTCATCTGACCCACATGTGTTCTGTGTCTTAACTGTGATGATTATTATTGTTTCTTATGATCGCGTGTTCTGTGTCTTAACTGTGATGATTATTATTGTTTCTTATGATCGTGTTCTGTGTCTTAACTGTGATGTTTATTATTGTTTCTTATGATCGCGTGTTCTGTGTCTTAACTGTGATGTTTATTATTGTTTCTTATGATCGCGTGTTCAGTGTATTAACTGTGATGATTATTATTGTTTCTTATGATCGCGTGTTCTGTGTCTTAACTGTGATGTTTATTATTGTTTCTTATGATCGCGTGTTCTGTGTCTTAACTGTGATGATTATTATTGTTTCTTATGATCGTGTTCTGTGTCTTAACTGTGATGTTTATTATTGTTTCTTATGATCGCGTGTTCTGTGTCTTAACTGTGATGTTTATTATTGTTTCTTATGATCGCGTGTTCTGTGTCTTAACTGTGATGTTTATTATTGTTTCTTATGATCGTGTTCTGTGTCTTAACTGTGATGTTTATTATTGTTTCTTATGATCGCGTGTTCCCTTTCTGTCGGTCTCTCGACGTTGTGTCGACAGAATGGGGTTTGACTTGAGAACCTACCTTCTCTGACTGACTTGAACAGGCCAATGAAAATTGGCGAATGAAATTTGCATGCCGGACTCCGCCCCCGGATATCCGGGTATAAAAGGGAGCCGGCGTGCCGCATTCATTCACCTTTTGTTCTTCGGAGCCTTCGCATCCTGATGCTGACGACTCTGCAGATACTATCTACGTGTTGCTGGTCTTACGACGTGGTGCAGCGGACTGTCCCTTTTCCTGTGACTTCCCCTGGGCGTCTCGGCAACTTCCAAGGCATTTCTCTAAAGAGCGAGCCCTTTTCAGGGCTTAATATTTCTTCAGCGCGGCATGTCCCGCTGTGCTCATGGGTGCGGCGCACTCATCGAGGAAGGGGACGGACACGATGTCTGCCTCGTGTGTCTGGGACTCCAGCACGCTGAGGCAGCGTTTGTGGATACATCTTGCCCGCACTGCGCGCGGATGGCTAGTCAGACGTTGCGTCACTGCGCGCGGATGGCTGTCCAGACGTTGCGTCACTGCGCGCGGATGGTAATTCAGACGTTGCGTTCACGGGTAGCTGCGTTCTTCCGAGAATCAGCCGCCACCTCGAGTGCTTCCCGTTCTGCGGCAGCAGTGGCATCAGCCCTGCCGTCCGCTTCGGCGAGCACCGAGGGTGATCGGGGAATTACCGTGAACCTCAATCCGTCAGCCATCGGCTCGCGGACCGTTCACGCCCCGCCTCGCTCGTCTGACCGTCTCGGAAAAGGCGGTACGCCGCCTTGTTCCTCCGTCACGTACTCGGACACGGGGCGTGACGTCGATGAGATGTCGCTCGCAGCATCGGAGGGCGTCCTCTTGGCATCCGACCCTGACGATTCCTTAGAGCTTCCCCCTCCGGGGGGTCGAGCTCAGGATGAAGCGGACGTTGAGATGTCAACCATGCTTTCCCGGGCCGCGAGTGTTGGGCTGCAGTGCACCGCACTGCCAGGTAAGTCCGCCCAACGCACGTGGTATCTGGGGACCGGCCGTGACGCTAAGCCACGGTCGGCACCGGTACCATTCTTCCCGGAAGTGCATGAGAAGCTCAGTCGGACCTGGAACGCCCCTTCTCGGCGCGTGCACGTCAGACTAGCTCGGTCGCCCTGACTTCCCTTGATGACGGGGCAGCTGAGGGCTACGTCGACATCCCTCAGGTGGAACGTGCAGTCGCGGTGCACCTGTGCCAGCAGACAGCTGCCACCTGGAGAGATCGACCAAGGCTCCCTTCCAAGGCTTGTAAGTTTTCGGCATCGCTGGTGTCGAGGGCTTACAACGCTGCGGGTCAAGCTGCCTTGGCTCTTCGCGCCATGGCCATCCTGCAGGAGGCCAGGGCGTTGGAGGAGTTGCACGAGGGAAAGTCCGACCCTGGGCTACTGCCGCACTGCCACTGACCTCGCTCTTCGGGCGACAAAGGTGGCGGCGCGAGCCCTGGGGTCGTACGATGTCCACACTGGTGGTCCAGGAGAGACACCTTTGGCTGAACCTTGCACAGATGCGGGACGCTGAGAAGGTTCGCTTTCTCGGCGCTCCCATCGCGCAGGGTGGGCTGTTTGGTGATACGGTCGAGGGCAGCAGTTCTCGACTGTACAGAAGCAGACGGAGGCGATTCTGCCCCGCCGCGACCCGGCCGCCTATCGTCCGTCGAGGTCCCGCGCGGCGTCTGCTTCCCAGCAGCCCCTCTCCGACTCAGACTCCGGCCCCAGCGCCCCCTGCACAGGCGGCCTCCCGGAGAAGGACGTCGAAGAGGAGAGCACCATCCCGTCACCAACCTCCGCGGAAGCAGAAGCGTTCCTGACGGGGTGAACCCAGGGAGATCGAGTTCACCGGGCCCGACCCTGGCAACTACATCGCTAGAGGGTCGGACTGGGACGGTGCCTGCCCCGTCCCAGCAACACCAGCCGGGTCCTTTTCAGGGCCTGGCGCCCACTTTCTCACAGAAAGAGCTTTCTCTCTCCCTGGGTCTTCTTCACAGCCGCTCTCACCCTCCGCAGGACGGTGTTCGGCAACCCCACGTTGTGTTTCGGCGAGACACACGGTTGGGTATACTCTCAGTGGCCACCAGCACCCTCAGTCAGACGGTGCGGTATGCCGCGATATCGCCCGACAGGCACCTCGGCAGAGCCGCTCTCCTCCCCGGGGTCCCCCCCCGCGTCGAGGGAGCCGTACTGCCAGCCATCGAACCACCCCCCACGGGGGCAGTGAATCAGATCGAACCTCTGGTCCCCCTGTCTCGGTACCTGGGAGCCTGGTTGGCTCTTCCCAGACCGGCACGGTGGCTAGAGCGAACGATCCGTCTCGGCTATGCGCACCCGAGTTTCGGGGCGTCCTCTTCACATCAGTGGGAGTAGATGCTCCCGTGCTTCGGGCCGAGGTCGCTACCCTTCTGGCGAAGGGGGCGGTCGAGCTCGTCCCTCTGGCTGAGATGTACTCCGGGTTTTACAGCCCGTATTTCATTGTCCCCAAGAAAAGTGGCGGGCTGCGCCCCATCTTGGACCTGCGTACCCTGAACAAGCACCTACACAAGCTGCCGTTCAGGATGCTAACGCAGAAGCGCATTCTGACGTCCGTCAGGCGTCAGGATTGGTTCATGGCGATCGACCTGAAGGACGCGTACTTCCATGTGTCCGTCCTCCCTCGTCACCGGCCGTTCCTACGGTTCGCTTTCGAGGGACAGGCATATCAGTACCGCGTCCTCCCATTTGGTCTGTCCCTGTCTCCTCGAGTCTTTACGAAGGTCGTGGAGGCCGCCCTCACTCCCCTCAGGGAGCAGGGGGTGCGCATACTCAACTATCTCGACGACTGGCTCATCTTGGCGCACTCGCGAGATCTGTTGTGTACACACAGGGACCTGGTGCTCCGGCACCTAGACCATTTGGGGTTACAGGTCAACCGAGAGAAGAGCAAGCTCTCCCCTGTGCAGAGCATCCTTTTCCTCGGTATGGAACTCGACTCTGTCTCCATGACTGCACGTCTTTCTTCCGAGCGTGCCCAGTCAGTGCTGACCTGCCTGAGGAACTTCAGGCAGCAGCCAGCGGTCCCGCTGAAACTTTTTCAGAGGCTCCTGGGACACATGGCGTCCTCGGCGGGGGTGGTCCCCCTCGGGTTGATGCACATGAGACCGCTACAGCACTGGCTACAGAGCAGAGTTCCTTGGAGTGCGTGGCACACCGGCAACAGGCGCGTCGCGATCACGCCCTTCGGCCGGCGCACCCTAACCCCATGGTCTTCAATGACCTTTCTGCGGACAGGGGTCCCTCTTGGGCAGGTTCGGGGCGCGTCGTGGTGACGACAGACGCCTCCCTGCAGGGTTGGGGTGCTGTGTGCAACGGGCACGCAGTGTCGGGTCTCTGGACGGGCCCCCGCCTGCGCTGGCATATCAATCGCCTAGAGTTGTTGGCGGTGCTGCTTGCACTGAGGAGGTTCCTTCCCCTCGTGCAGGACAAGCACGTGCTGGTCCGGTCGGACAGCATGACTGCCGTGGCATATATCAACCGACAGGGTGGTATTCGTTCACGGCAGCTATCGCAACTCGCCCGACGCCTCCTCCTGTGGAGCCAGCAGGTGACCAAGTCTCTGTTAGCCACGCACATCCCGGGCGACCTGAACCAGACAGCCGATGCGCTCTCTCGTCAGTCGACGCCCCGCGGAGAGTGGCGGCTCCACCCCCGCGCCAGCTCATTTGGGTGCAGTTCGGGCAGGCACAGGTGGACCTGTTCGCCTCCCTGGACACCACCCATTGCCCGCTTTGGTACTCCCTGACCGAGGGCCCCCTCGGCACGGATGCCCTGGCGCACAGCTGGCCGCGGGACAAGCGGAAGTACGCCTTCCCCCCAGTGAGCCTCATTGCACACGTCTTGTGCAAAGTCAGGGAAGAGGAGCATCAAGTGCTACTAGTTGCGCCTTACTGGCCCAACCGGACTTGGTTCTCGGAGCTAATGCTCCTGACGACAACTCCCCCCTGGCCGATTCCCCTGACGAAGGACTTCCTTTCTCAGGGGAAGGGCACGTTGTGGCATCCGAGTCCAGACCTCTGGAACCTCCATGTCTGGCCCCTGGACGGGACGAGGAGATCCTGAGTGGTCTACCCCCAGCGGTGGTAGAGACCATTGTTCAGGCTAGGGCCCCAGCCACGAGGCGGTTATACGCTTTTAAGTGGCGCCTCTTCTCGTCCTGGTGTTCTTCTCGTGGAGAAGACCCACGGATATGCTCGATCGGGAGCGTGCTGTCCTTCCTGCAGTCGAGACTCGAGAGCAATCTCTCCCCTTCCACGCTGACGGTGTATGTAGCCGCAATTGCCGCTCATCACAGGCCAGTTAGTGGGAAGTCTCTGGGACAGCACGACCTGGTCATTAGGTTCCTGAGGGGCGCGAGAAGGCTGAATCCGGCCCGTCCGCGCTCCGTTCCCTCTTGGGACCTTAATGTGGTCCTGGCGGGCCTCCAGAGGCCCCCCTTCGAGCCCCTCAGAGATGCCGCTCTTTCTCATCTCTCGATGAAGACGGCTCTCCTAGCGGCGCTCGCCAAGAGGGTAGGGGACCTACATGCATTTTTCGTGGCCACGGATTGCCTAGAGTTCGGGCCTGGTCAATCTCACGTTATCCTGAGACCCCGGCCTGGCTACGTGCCCGAAGTTCCCACCACTCCCTTTCGGGACCAGGTGGTGAACCTGCGGGCGCTCCCTTCTCGGGAGGAAGACCCAACCCCTTCCGTGTTGTGTCCAGTGCGCGCGCTGCGCCTCTGCCTGGACCGCACGCAGAGCCTCTGGAGCTCTGAGCAGCTTTTTTGTCTGTTTTGGGAGGTCAGCACAAGGGAGGGCTGTCTCCAAGCAGAGGTTGGCGCACTGGATCGTGGACGCCATCAATGGCTTACCGATCACAGGATCTCCCGTGCCCGCTTGCAGTGAGGGCACACTCCACCAGGGGTGTGGCCTCCTCGTGGGCACTGGCTCAGAGCGCCCCTCTGGCAGACGTATGTAGAGCTGCGGGTTGGGCTACGCCCGGCACCTTCGCGAGGTTCTACAGCCTCCGCGTGGAACCGGTATCAGCCAGAGTCTTACGAAGCACCGCCAGGTAAGTCCGGCAGCCGGTGGGCGTACGCCTGCGATAGCACTCCTCCATAGGTGAGACGTGGTGCTATCCAGCCTCCCCTCTTCCCCCCACGTGGGCGAAGAGTAGGCATTCCATCCATCACTAAGCACTCCTCGGCGTCGGGCTCGGCGGAGCAGCCCTGCCTCCCTTGGCCTGTTTCTGAGCTCTAGCAGTGACTCAAACAAGGCCTAGTGCTCCACACGTAGTAACCCCCCCACAGGGCGGTTCCGTCTGATGTCTTCTCATGAATGGCTCTCAATCGATGGCCCATGACCTCTCCCAGGTGTACTTCACCTGCTCGCGACACCATCTCGTGTCTGCATGTCTCCCACGTGCTCTCCCCTATCCGGTGAGACCGTGTGTGAATCTCCACTAAAGCTCCTCCCTGCGGTAGGAAGTGGTCTCCGTAGCGCGTTCCCTCAGGGGGGAATGACGCTTCCCAGTGGCCTTACGGTGCCGGGCGGCTTCTCGCTGTTAAGAGAACTAGGCCGCCGTCCGTGACGGCCGGTGGAAGGGGCTCCCATCTTTTTTGAAAGCTCTGGACTCCTTCCCTTCCGCTGGAAGGTTGCAATTCATGCTTAGCGCTCACGTCTGACACGCCCAGGCCAGTCAGCGTCGCTTCGCGAGGAATTGTGACGCGGCACAGCGCTGTGGCGTTTTCCGAGGAACCCCATTCTGTCGACACAACGTCGAGAGACCGACAGAAAGGGAACGTCTCGGTTACGTATGTAACCTCCGTTCCCTGATGGAGGGAACGAGACGTTGTGTCCTTCATGCCACAACACTGGCCGCCCGCTGCAGCAGTCGGGGCAAGATCCTCAGGCTCCTCAGCACAAAAGGTGAATGAATGCGGCACGCCGGCTCCCTTTTATACCCGGATATCCGGGGGCGGAGTCCGGCATGCAAATTTCATTCGCCAATTTTCATTGGCCTGTTCAAGTCAGTCAGAGAAGGTAGGTTCTCAAGTCAAACCCCATTCTGTCGACACAACGTCTCGTTCCCTCCATCAGGGAACGGAGGTTACATACGTAACCGAGACGTTCTGTGTCTTAACTGTGATGTTTATTATTGTTTCTTATGATCGCGTGTTCTGTGTCTTAACTGTGATGATTATTATTGTTTCTTATGATCGCGTGTTCTGTGTCTTAACTGTGATGATTATTATTGTTTCTTATGATCGCGTGTTCTGTGTCTTAACTGTGATGTTTATTATTGTTTCTTATGATCTCGTGTTCTGTGTCTTAACTGTGATGATTATTATTGTTTCTTATGATCGCGTGTTCTGTGTCTTAACTGTGATGATTATTATTGTTTCTTATGATCGCGTGTTCTGTGTCTTAACTGTGATGATTATTAGTGTTTCTTATGATCGCGTGTTCTGTGTCTTAACTGTGATGATTATTATTGTTTCTTATGATCGCGTGTTCTGTGTCTTAACTGTGATGATTATTATTGTTTCTTATGATCGCGTGTTCTGTGTCTTAACTGTGATGATTATTATTGTTTCTTATGATCGCGTGTTCTGTGTCTTAACTGTGATGATTATTATTGTTTCTTATGATCGCGTGTTCTGTGTCTTAACTGTGATGATTATTATTGTTTCTTATGATCTCGTGTTCTGTGTCTTAACTGTGATGATTATTATTGTTTCTTATGATCGCGTGTTCTGTGTCTTAACTGTGATGATTATTATTGTTTCTTATGATCGTGTGTTCTGTGTCTTAACTGTGATGTTTATTATTGTTTCTTATGATCTCGTGTTCTGTGTCTTAACTGTGATGTTTATTATTGTTTCTTATGATCACGTGTTCTGTGTCTTAACTGTGATGATTATTATTGTTTCTTATGATCGCGTGTTCTGTGTCTTAACTGTGATGTTTATTATTGTTTCTTATGATCGTGTTCTGTGTCTTAACTGTGATGTTTATTATTGTTTCTTATGATCGCGTGTTCTGTGTCTTAACTGTGATGATTATTATTGTTTCTTATGATCGCGTGTTCTGTGTCTTAACTGTGATGATTATTATTGTTTCTTATGATCGCGTGTTCTGTGTCTTAACTGTGATGATTATTATTGTTTCTTATGATCGCGTGTTCTGTGTCTTAACTGTGATGTTTATTATTGTTTCTTATGATCGTGTTCTGTGTCTTAACTGTGATGTTTATTATTGTTTCTTATGATCGCGTGTTCTGTGTCTTAACTGTGATGAATATTATTGTTTCTTATGATCGCGTGTTCTGTGTCTTAACTGTGATGTTTATTATTGTTTCTTATGATCGCGTGTTCTGTGTCTTAACTGTGATGATTATTATTGTTGCTTATGATCGCGTGTTCTGTGTCTTAACTGTGATGATTATTATTGTTTCTTATGATCGCGTGTTCTGTGTCTTAACTGTGATGATTATTATTGTTTCTTATGATCGCGTGTTCTGTGTCTTAACTGTGATGTTTATTATTGTTTCTTATGATCGTGTTCTGTGTCTTAACTGTGATGTTTATTATTGTTTCTTATGATCGCGTGTTCTGTGTCTTAACTGTGATGATTATTATTGTTTCTTATGATCGCGTGTGTTCTGTGTCTTAACTGTGATGTTTATTATTGTTTCTTATGATCTCGTGTTCTGTGTCTTAACTGTGATGTTTATTATTGTTTCTTATGATCGTGTTCTGTGTCTTAACTGTGATGTTTATTATTGTTTCTTATGATCGCGTGTTCTGTGTCTTAACTGTGATGTTTATTATTGTTTCTTATGATCGCGTGTTCTGTGTCTTAACTGTGATGTTTATTATTGTTTCTTATGATCGCGTGTTCTGTGTCTTAACTGTGATGATTATTATTGTTTCTTATGATCGCGTGTTCTGTGTCTTAACTGTGATGTTTATTATTGTTTCTTATGATCGCGTGTTCTGTGTCTTAACTGTGATGATTATTATTGTTTCTTATGATCGTGTGTTCTGTGTCTTAACTGTGATGTTTATTATTGTTTCTTATGATCTCGTGTTCTGTGTCTTAACTGTGATGTTTATTATTGTTTCTTATGATCGTGTTCTGTGTCTTAACTGTGATGTTTATTATTGTTTCTTATGATCGCGTGTTCTGTGTCTTAACTGTGATGTTTATTATTGTTTCTTATGATCGCGTGTTCTGTGTCTTAACTGTGATGATTATTATTGTTTCTTATGATCGCGTGTTCTGTGTCTTAACTGTGATGTTTATTATTGTTTCTTATGATCGCGTGTGTTCTGTGTCTTAACTGTGATGATTATTATTGTTTCTTATGATCTCGTGTTCTGTGTCTTAACTGTGATGATTATTATTGTTTCTTATGATCGCGTGTTCTGTGTCTTAACTGTGATGATTATTATTGTTTCTTATGATCGCGTGTTCTGTGTCTTAACTGTGATGAATATTATTGTTTCTTATGATCGCGTGTTCTGTGTCTTAACTGTGATGAATATTATTGTTTCTTATGATCGCGTGTTCTGTGTCTTAACTGTGATGTTTATTATTGTTTCTTATGATCGCGTGTTCTGTGTCTTAACTGTGATGATTATTATTGTTTCTTATGATCGCGTGTTCTGTGTCTTAACTGTGATGTTTATTATTGTTTCTTATGATCGCGTGTGTTCTGTGTCTTAACTGTGATGATTATTATTGTTTCTTATGATCTCGTGTTCTGTGTCTTAACTGTGATGATTATTATTGTTTCTTATGATCGCGTGTTCTGTGTCTTAACTGTGATGATTATTATTGTTTCTTATGATCGTGTTCTGTGTCTTAACTGTGATGATTATTATTGTTTCTTATGATCGCGTGTTCTGTGTCTTAACTGTGATGTTTATTATTGTTTCTTATGATCGCGTGTTCTGTGTCTTAACTGTGATGTTTATTATTGTTTCTTATGATCGTGTGTTCTGTGTCTTAACTGTGATGTTTATTATTGTTTCTTATGATCGTGTTCTGTGTCTTAACTGTGATGTTTATTATTGTTTCTTATGATCGCGTGTGTTCTGTGTCTTAACTGTGATGATTATTATTGTTTCTTATGATCGCGTGTTCTGTGTCTTAACTGTGATGATTATTATTGTTTCTTATGATCGCGCGTGTTCTGTGTCTTAACTGTGATGATTATTATTGTTTCTTATGATCACATGTGTTCTGTGTCTTAACTGTGATGTTTATTATTGTTTCTTATGATCGCGTGTTCTGTGTCTTAACTGTGATGATTATTATTGTTTCTTATGATCGTGTGTTCTGTGTCTTAACTGTTATGATTATTATTGTTTCTTATGATCGCGTGTTCTGTGTCTTAACTGTGATGATTATTATTGTTTCTTATGATCGCGTGTTCTTTGTCTTAACTGTGATGATTATTATTGTTTCTTATGATCGCGTGTTCTGTGTCTTAACTGTGATGATTATTATTGTTTCTTATGATCGCGTGTTCTGTGTCTTAACTGTGATGTTTATTTATTATTGTTTCTTATGATCGCGTGTTCTGTGTCTTAACTGTGATGATTATTATTGTTTCTTATGATCGCGTGTTCTGTGTCTTAACTGTGATGTTTATTATTGTTTCTTATGATCGCGTGTTCTGTGTCTTAACTGTGATGATTATTATTGTTTCTTATGATCGCGTGTTCTGTGTCTTAACTGTGATGATTATTATTGTTTCTTATGATCGCGTGTTCTGTGTCTTAACTGTGATGTTTATTATTGTTTCTTATGATCTCGTGTTCTGTGTCTTAACTGTGATGTTTATTATTGTTTCTAATGATCGCGTGTTCTGTGTCTTAACTGTGATGATTATTATTGTTTCTTATGATCGCGTGTTCTGTGTCTTAACTGTGATGATTATTATTGTTTCTTATGATCGCGTGTTCTGTGTCTTAACTGTGATGTTTATTATTGTTTCTTATGATCTCGTGTGTTCTGTGTCTTAACTGTGATGATTATTATTGTTTCTTATGATCGCGTGTTCTGTGTCTTAACTGTGATGATTATTATTGTTTCTTATGATCGCGTGTTCTGTGTCTTAACTGTGATGATTATTATTGTTTCTTATGATCGCGTGTTCTGTGTCTTAACTGTGATGTTTATTATTGTTTCTTATGATCGCGTGTTCTGTGTCTTAACTGTGATGTTTATTATTGTTTCTTATGATCGCGTGTTCTGTGTCTTTACTGTGATGTTTATTATTGTTTCTTATGATCGCGTGTTCTGTGTCTTAACTGTGATGTTTATTATTGTTTCTTATGATCCTGTGTTCTGTGTCTTAACTGTGATGTTTATTATTGTTTCTTATGATCGCGTGTTCTGTGTCTTAACTGTGATGTTTATTATTGTTTCTTATGATCGCGTGTTCTGTGTCTTAACTGTGATGTTTATTATTGTTTCTTATGATCGCGTGTTCTGTGTCTTAACTGTGATGTTTATTATTGTTTCTTATGATCGCGTGTTCTGTGTCTTAACTGTGATGTTTATTATTGTTTCTTATGATCTCGTGTTCTGTGTCTTAACTGTGATGTTTATTATTGTTTCTTATGATCGCGTGTTCTGTGTCTTAACTGTGATGTTTATTATTGTTTCTTATGATCGCGTGTTCTGTGTCTTAACTGTGATGTTTATTATTGTTTCTTATGATCGCGTGTTCTGTGTCTTAACTGTGATGTTTATTATTGTTTCTTATGATCTCGTGTGTTCTGTGTCTTAACTGTGATGATTATTATTGTTTCTTATGATCGCGTGTTCTGTGTCTTAACTGTGATGTTTATTATTGTTTCTTATGATCTCGTGTGTTCTGTGTCTTAACTGTGATGTTTATTATTGTTTCTTATGATCTCGTGTTCTGTCTCTTAACTGTGATGATTATTATTGTTTCTTATGATCGCGTGTTCTGTGTCTTAACTGTGATGTTTATTATTGTTTCTCATGATCGTGTTCTGTGTCTTAACTGTGATGTTTATTATTGTTTCTTATGATGGCGTGTTCTGTGTCTTAACTGTGATGTTTATTATTGTTTCATATGATCGTGTGTTCTGTGTCTTAACTGTGATGTTTATTATTGTTTCTTATGATCGTGTGTTCTGTGTCTTAACTGTGATGTTTATTATTGTTTCTTATGATCGAGTGTTCTGTGTCTTAACTGTGATGATTATTATTGTTTCATATGATCGTGTGTTCTGTGTCTTAACTGTGATGATTATTATTGTTTCTTATGATCGTGTGTTCTGTGTCTTAACTGTGATGTTTATTATTGTTTCATATGATCGCGTGTTCTGTGTCTTAACTGTGATGTTTATTATTGTTTCTTATGATCGAGTGTTCTGTGTCTTAACTGTGATGTTTATTATTGTTTCTTATGATCTCGTGTTCTGTGTCTTAACTGTGATGATTATTATTGTTTCTTATGATCTCGTGTTCTGTGTCTTAACTGTGATGTTTATTATTGTTTCTTATGATCTCGTGTTCTGTGTCTTAACTGTGATGATTATTATTGTTTCTTATGATCGCGTGTTCTGTGTCTTAACTGTGATGTTTATTATTGTTTCATATGATCGCGTGTTCTGTATCTTAACTGTGATGTTTATTATTGTTTCTTATGATCGAGTGTTCTGTGTCTTAACTGTGATGTTTATTATTGTTTCTTATGATCTCGTGTTCTGTGTCTTAACTGTGATGATTATTATTGTTTCTTATGATCGCGTGTTCTGTGTCTTAACTGTGATGATTATTATTGTTTCTTATGATCGCGTGTTCTGTGTCTTAACTGTGATGATTATTATTGTTTCTTATGATCTCGTGTTCTGTGTCTTAACTGTGATGTTTATTATTGTTTCTTATGATCTCGTGTTCTGTGTCTTAACTGTGATGATTATTATTGTTTCTTATGATCGCGTGTTCTGTGTCTTAACTGTGATGATTATTATTGTTTCTTATGATCTCGTGTTCTGTGTCTTAACTGTGATGTTTATTATTGTTTCTTATGATCGTGTGTTCTGTGTCTTAACTGTGATGTTTATTATTGTTTCATATGATCGCGTGTTCTGTATCTTAACTGTGATGTTTATTATTGTTTCTTATGATCTCGTGTTCTGTGTCTTAACTGTGATGTTTATTATTGTTTCTTATGATCTCGTGTTCTGTGTCTTAACTGTGATGATTATTATTGTTTCTTATGATCGCGTGTTCTGTGTCTTAACTGTGATGTTTATTATTGTTTCTTATGATCGCGTGTTCTGTGTCTTAACTGTGATGATTATTATTGTTTCTTATGATCTCGTGTTCTGTGTCTTAACTGTGATGTTTATTATTGTTTCTTATGATCTCGTGTTCTGTGTCTTAACTGTGATGATTATTATTGTTTCTTATGATCGCGTGTTCTGTGTCTTAACTGTGATGTTTATTATTGTTTCTTATGATCGCGTGTTCTGTGTCTTAACTGTGATGTTTATTATTGTTTCTTATGATCTCGTGTTCTGTGTCTTAACTGTGATGATTATTATTGTTTCTTATGATCGCGTGTTCTGTGTCTTAACTGTGATGATTATTATTGTTTCTTATGATCGCGTGTTCTGTGTCTTAACTGTGATGTTTATTATTGTTTCTTATGATCTCGTGTTCTGTGTCTTAACTGTGATGTTTATTATTGTTTCTTATGATCGTGTTCTGTGTCTTAACTGTGATGATTATTATTGTTTCTTATGATCGCGTGTTCTGTGTCTTAACTGTGATGATTATTATTGTTTCTTATGATCGCGTGTTCTGTGTCTTAACTGTGATGTTTATTATTGTTTCTTATGATCTCGTGTTCTGTGTCTTAACTGTGATGATTATTATTGTTTCTTATGATCGCGTGTTCTGTGTCTTAACTGTGATGTTTATTATTGTTTCTTATGATCGCGTGTTCTGTGTCTTAACTGTGATGATTATTATTGTTTCTTATGATCGCGTGTTCTGTGTCTTAACTGTGATGTTTATTATTGTTTCTTATGATCGCGTGTTCTGTGTCTTAACTGTGATGATTATTATTGTTTCTTATGATCGCGTGTTCTGTGTCTTAACTGTGATGATTATTATTGTTTCTTATGATCTCGTGTTCTGTGTCTTAACTGTGATGATTATTATTGTTTCTTATGATCGTGTGTTCTGTGTCTTAACTGTGATGTTTATTATTGTTTCTTATGATCTCGTGTTCTGTGTCTTAACTGTGATGTTTATTATTGTTTCTTATGATCGTGTTCTGTGTCTTAACTGTGATGTTTATTATTGTTTCTTATGATCGCGTGTTTTGTGTCTTAACTGTGATGATTATTATTGTTTCTTATGATCGCGTGTTCTGTGTCTTAACTGTGATGTTTATTATTGTTTCTTATGATCGTGTTCTGTGTCTTAACTGTGATGTTTATTATTGTTTCTTATGATCGTGTTCTGTGTCTTAACTGTGATGTTTATTATTGTTTCTTATGATCGCGTGTTCTGTGTCTTAACTGTGATGATTATTATTGTTTCTTATGATCGCGTGTTCTGTGTCTTAACTGTGATGATTATTATTGTTTCTTATGATCTCGTGTGTTCTGTGTCTTAACTGTGATGATTATTATTGTTTCTTATGATCTCGTGTGTTCTGTGTCTTAACTGTGATGATTATTATTGTTTCTTATGATCGCGTGTTCTGTGTCTTAACTGTGATGATTATTATTGTTTCTTATGATCTCGTGTGTTCTGTGTCTTAACTGTGATGATTATTATTGTTTCTTATGATCGTGTGTTCTGTGTCTTAACTGTGATGATTATTATTGTTTCTTATGATCGCGTGTTCTGTGTTCTGTGATGTTTATTATTGTTTCTTATGATCGCGTGTTCTGTGTCTTAACTGTGATGATTATTATTGTTTCTTATGATCTCGTGTTCTTTGTCTTAACTGTGATGATTATTATTGTTTCATATGATCGCGTGTTTTGTGTCTTAACTGTGATGATTATTATTGTTTCTTATGATCGCGTGTTCTGTGTCTTAACTGTGATGATTATTATTGTTTCTTATGATCTCGTGTTCTTTGTCTTAACTGTGATGATTATTATTGTTTCTTATGATCTCGTGTTCTGTGTCTTAACTGTGATGTTTATTATTGTTTCTTATGATCTCGTGTTCTGTGTCTTAACTGTGATGATTATTATTGTTTCTTATGATCTCGTGTTCTGTGTCTTAACTGTGATGTTTATTATTGTTTCTTATGATCTCGTGTTCTGTGTCTTAACTGTGATGATTATTATTGTTTCTTATGATCGCGTGTTCTGTGTCTTAACTGTGATGATTATTATTGTTTCTTATGATCTCGTGTTCTGTGTCTTAACTGTGATGTTTATTATTGTTTCTTATGATCGTGTGTTCTGTGTCTTAACTGTGATGTTTATTATTGTTTCATATGATCGCGTGTTCTGTATCTTAACTGTGATGTTTATTATTGTTTCTTATGATCTCGTGTTCTGTGTCTTAACTGTGATGTTTATTATTGTTTCTTATGATCTCGTGTTCTGTGTCTTAACTGTGATGATTATTATTGTTTCTTATGATCGCGTGTTCTGTGTCTTAACTGTGATGTTTATTATTGTTTCTTATGATCGCGTGTTCTGTGTCTTAACTGTGATGATTATTATTGTTTCTTATGATCTCGTGTTCTGTGTCTTAACTGTGATGTTTATTATTGTTTCTTATGATCTCGTGTTCTGTGTCTTAACTGTGATGATTATTATTGTTTCTTATGATCGCGTGTTCTGTGTCTTAACTGTGATGTTTATTATTGTTTCTTATGATCGCGTGTTCTGTGTCTTAACTGTGATGTTTATTATTGTTTCTTATGATCTCGTGTTCTGTGTCTTAACTGTGATGATTATTATTGTTTCTTATGATCGCGTGTTCTGTGTCTTAACTGTGATGATTATTATTGTTTCTTATGATCGCGTGTTCTGTGTCTTAACTGTGATGTTTATTATTGTTTCTTATGATCTCGTGTTCTTTGTCTTAACTGTGATGATTATTATTGTTTCTTATGATCGCGTGTTCTGTGTCTTAACTGTGATGATTATTATTGTTTCTTATGATCTCGTGTTCTTTGTCTTAACTGTGATGATTATTATTGTTTCATATGATCGCGTGTTTTGTGTCTTAACTGTGATGATTATTATTGTTTCTTATGATCGCGTGTTCTGTGTCTTAACTGTGATGATTATTATTGTTTCTTATGATCGCGTGTTCTGTGTCTTAACTGTGATGATTATTATTGTTTCTTATGATCGCGTGTTCTGTGTCTTAACTGTGATGATTATTATTGTTTCTTATGATCGTGTGTTCTGTGTCTTAACTGTGATGATTATTATTGTTTCTTATGATCGCGTGTTCTGTGTTCTGTGATGTTTATTATTGTTTCTTATGATCGCGTGTTCTGTGTCTTAACTGTGATGATTATTATTGTTTCTTATGATCTCGTGTTCTTTGTCTTAACTGTGATGATTATTATTGTTTCATATGATCGCGTGTTTTGTGTCTTAACTGTGATGATTATTATTGTTTCTTATGATCGCGTGTTCTGTGTCTTAACTGTGATGTTTATTATTGTTTCTTATGATCGCGTGTTCTGTGTCTTAACTGTGATGATTATTATTGTTTCTTATGATCGCGTGTTCTGTGTCTTAACTGTGATGATTATTATTGTTTCTTATGATCGCGTGTTCTGTGTCTTAACTGTGATGATTATTATTGTTTCTTATGATCGTGTGTTCTGTGTCTTAACTGTGATGATTATTATTGTTTCTTATGATCGCGTGTTCTGTGTTCTGTGATGTTTATTATTGTTTCTTATGATCGCGTGTTCTGTGTCTTAACTGTGATGATTATTATTGTTTCTTATGATCTCGTGTTCTTTGTCTTAACTGTGATGTTTATTATTGTTTCTTATGATCGTGTGTTCTGTGTCTTAACTGTGATGTTTATTATTGTTTCTTATGATCGTGTGTTCTGTGTCTTAACTGTGATGATTATTATTGTTTCTTATGATCGCGTGTTCTGTGTCTTAACTGTGATGATTATTATTGTTTCATATGATCGCGTGTTTTGTGTCTTAACTGTGATGATTATTATTGTTTCTTATGATCGCGTGTTCTGTGTCTTAACTGTGATGTTTATTATTGTTTCTTATGATCGCGTGTTCTGTGTCTTAACTGTGATGATTATTATTGTTTCTTATGATCGCGTGTTCTGTGTCTTAACTGTGATGTTTATTATTGTTTCTTATGATCATATTTTGTGAAGGTTTGTTGTCACTCACCATTGTAGCAGATGACCTGTGACCTCTCATCACAGTCCTGCTGACGCCACGTTCCATTTCTCATAACAGCACAATTATTTGTGTCAGTCGATCGTTCAGTTTCCCAGTTCAGATATTTCACAGGATCACCCAGAGACCACTTCCATTTATTAACATATGTTCTCTTCAGTCCAATCCAGACATTCACCTCTCTGTTATTCACAGTCTTCATCAGCTCGTTCATGTCATTGATGTTGTTGACTGTGGCCAGATCTGTGTAGTTCTCTCTGCAGTATCTCTGAGCTTCAGTCCAGTTCTTATTCATGTTTATATAGTGATAGCGGCGCTGAATGCATTCAGATATTGAACAGAGAGCTGAAAGAGAGAGTTTAGATTCAAACACATTCACTCAGATCTGGATCTAAGCAGGAGTGAGCTGACACCACACGATCATCATTTACTGACGTTTGTATTGAAGAAGCAGATTCTGACAGATTTGAGTCTGTTAGTGTCTCACAGAGATTAGCGCTCGAGTCGGCGACTCAGAATCAAATCACATTTAAAACACGTCAGATTTGAGCCATAAAAACACTTGAGAAAACAAGAAAAACAAAACAATCTCATGCTGTCAGATTCTGAGCCGCTCAATGATGGATTATTGACACAATTTACATTTGTTTGAGTTTGTAATATATTCTGTGCTGTTTGATTTCTATCTGTAATCTATTCTCATCTATTTTCATCTATATTCCTCCATCAGCAATAGAAACTCACAAACCTCAATCCTGGTGACATTGTTTGTTAAATGTTAAATTGTTTGTCCAGTTTTTAGTAACACATTTGACTAAAACAGATTGAAGTTATTAAAGATCTTTTGTTGAGAGATCAGTTGAATACCAGATTTCTTACAGTGTGACTCAATTTGAGTCTTTAATCTCTAACAGCTTCTGTCTCTCAGAACAAATTGTGTTTTATTTTATTTCCTAATCGTGTCCCATCGCTCTAATAAACAATGAGTTATTTCAATCTAGTCCATAATGAACAAACCCTACAGTTGGGTTATAAAATAGCCTGTTGGTGTCATGGCAGACAAGGACAGACTCAAATGCGGGGGAAATCACAATGGTTTATTTCCAGAAAAACAACCACAGGCCGTTCCTCGGTGGGAGGAAATAAACAATAAATAGATCCGCAGCCTCTGAGGCGGACGATACAGCGAGTGGGCGGTGTCGCTTCGGATCTGTGGTTCGGTGGTCAGAGTGGAGTAGCGAGAGCGGTCCTGGGCGCCAGCAGAGAACTAAGGGAGAGATTGGCAGGGCAGCAGAGACTACAGGTGAGTAACACAGCGAGGAAATGCAGGCGGAAAAACTGTGACAAGACTAAGGCTCTATAAGAATCTATTACAGCTATTAGATAGGCTAGTCGCGATAGACCTATGGCAGTCTGAGCTGGCAAATAACATGCAACGGTCAGACAAAGGACAAGAGACACAGGAGGGTAATAAAGGTAAAAAACGACTGAGTATTAATGGCGAGCCGGTGTGAAACAATCTAGGGGAAAATTAAGCCAAGGGGCAAATAGCCGACAGGTGCGCAAGTGACAACTAAGTGAATTACCAGTGAGAGGGAAACCCTAACAGGGAAACACAAGGGAGGGGCGAGTGACGTAGACACTGAGCACGTGACCTGCCGTCACACAACAGCAAGCACATGCTCAACAAAACACCGCTCCCGTGCCAGACAGCCACCAGAAAAGACAGAAGCCACAACAGTACCCCCCCATGGCGCTTAGGGAGGGGGCTTACCCCGTCTCCGGTGGAAGTCCACGACCAAGGATCGATCCAGCACGTCACGAGCCGGAACCCAAGACCTCTCCTCTGCACCATAACCCTCCCAGTCCACGAGATCCTGAAACCCCCTGCCACGGTGACGGACATCCAACAGCCTCCTTACAGTGTATGCCGGAACACCATCCACAAGACGTGGGGGTGGGGGAACGGGATGAGAACTGGCCGGGTTGAGGTGAGACGTGACCACAGGTTTTTACCCTTTACCCTGGATACATGGAAAACAGGGTGGACTCGACCAAGAGTAGGAGGAAGCTTGAGCCTTACCGCCACCGGATTGACGACCTTGGAAATACGGAATGGTCCAATGAACTTGAGGGCCAGCTTACGAGTTGGCCCCCTGAGAGGAAGGTCCTTGGTGGACAACCATACTCGTTGACCACATACATAGGCGGGAGGAGAAATCCGATGACGGTCGGCCGCTGCTTTGGTCCTCTGGGAAGTCCGGGCCAAGACTTCTATGGCCCTCGTCCAGGTGCGACGGCAACGCCGGACGAACGCCAGAGCAGAGGGGACCACAGCGTCGAGTTCCTGGGTGGGAAAAAGAGGAGGTTGAAAGCCAAGAGAGCACTCAAATGGAGACATACCTGAGGAAGAGGAGGGGAGGGAGTTGTGGGCATATTCTACCCACGAGAGCTGTTGGCTCCAGGAGTTGGGGTTGTTGGATGTCAGACAGCGGAGTCTCCGACCGAGATCCTGATTGGCTCGCTCACACTGTCCATTGGTCTGGGGATGAAAACCCGAAGACAGACTCGCAGAGGCCCCGATCTGTCTACAGAATTCTCTCCAAAACCGAGAAAGCAAACTGAGGACCCCTATCGGACCCGACATCAACCGGCAGGCCATGAAGTCGGAAGACGTGATCCACCAACAGTTGAGACATCTCCCGGGCGGAGGGGAGCCTGGGGAGGGGAATAAAATGAGCCGCCTTGGAGAAACGGTCCACCACCGTGAGAATTACGGTGTTCCCCTTGGAGGAGGGAAGGCCAGTGACAAAATCCAGGGCGATGTGAGACCAAAGACGGGAGGGGATGGGTCGAAGAAGACCAGTGGGAGGACGGTGAGATGTCTTGCACTGAGCGCAGACTGGGCAAGCCAACACGAACTGTCTGACATCCGTGGAGACCGAAGGCCAACAAAACTGCTGACTTACGGACGCCAGAGTTCCCTGGACTCCTGGATGGCCGACCAGCTTGGAGGAATGACACCACTGGAGAACATACGAGCGCATCGGAACCGGGACAAATAGCCTGCCCGCTGGGCACCTCTCTGGCACTTGCACCCCACGGCCGGCCTCCGCCACTCGCCGCTCGATGTCCCAGGTGAGAGCCCCAACGACCATCCCCCTAGGGAGAATGGTATCGATGGAAGGCTCCCCCCCAGGGGCCTTGAACAGGCGAGAGAGAGCATCAGGCTTGACATTCTTCGAGCCGGGCCGGTACGACAGGGTGAAGTTAAAACTGCCAAAGAAAAGTGCCCAACGAGCCTGGCGCGAGTTCACCCTCCTGGCTGAACGGACATATTCCAGATTCTTATGGTCCGTCCAGACCAAGAAGGGTTGGGTCGAACCCTCCAGCCAGTGCCGCCACTCCCCCAAAGCAAGACGAACCGCCAGCAGCTCCCGATTGCCGATATCATAATTTCGTTCTGCAGGGCTGAGGCGGTGAGAGAAAAAGGCACAGGGATGCACTTTCTCATCATGACTTGTACGCTGGGACAAAACTGCGCCAATCCCGACATCGGACGCATCGACATCAACAATGAATTGCCGCTCAGGATCTGGAAGACAGAGTACAGGTGCAGAGATAAATCGAGACTTAAGTTTATCAAAGGCTACCTGTGCACGAGAGTTCCAAGAGAACGGGACCTTAGAGGAGGTCAATGCTGTGAGTGGTGCGGCCACCTGACCGAACCCCCGGATGAAACGCCTGTAAAAATTGGCGAACCCCAGGAATCGCTGTAATGCCTTGCGAGAGTCGGGAATGGGCCAATCTGCGACAGCTTTGATCTTATTGCAGTCAGGTTCAATGCCTCGGGGGGAGATGACATGACCAAGGAACGAAATAGTATCGGAGTGGAAGTCACACTTCTCCGCCTTGACGAAAAGTTGATTCTCTAGAAGCCGCTGGAAAACCTCTCTAACATGTTGGGTGTGTTCCTGGAGAGAAGGAGAAAAGATTAGAATATCATCCAGGTAAACGAAGACAAAGCGATTAATCATGTCATTGATGAGGCCCGGAAGACAGCAGGAGCATTGGTCAGTCCAAACGGAAGTACCAAATACTCGTAATGTCCCGATGGTGTATTAAACGCTGTCTTCCATTCATCCCCCTCGCGAATACGAACCAGATGATAGGCGTTGCATAGGTCTTGTTTTGTAAAGACCTGAGCTCCCTGCAAAAGCTCGAAGGCTGACGACATGAGCGGTAAGGGGTACTTGTTTTTTACCGTAATGTCATTCAGACCTCGGTAATCAATACAAGGACGCAGGGAGCTGTCCTTCTTCTGCACGAAGAAAAAACCTGCACCGGCCGGCGAGGAGGAGCGGCAAATGAGTCCAGAATTCAACGACTCGCGAATGTACTTGTCCATCGCCTCCCTCTCAGGACCAGACAGGGAATAAAGGCGACTCTTGGGCGGAGAAGTGCCTGGGAGAAGATCGATGGCGCAGTCGTAGGAACGGTGGGGAGGCAGGGAGGAAGCCCGAGACTTGCTGAAGACGGACCGCAGGTCGTGGTATTCCTCCGGGACCCCTGTCAAATCTGCATCAATGCTAGCCCAGAGTGCGTGGCGTGGCCAAAAGACAGGTGGAACGGCAGCAGAGTGCGGGAGACAGGAGAGGATGTAGAGATGGCGCCCACCCGGACTCTCCGCTTTACGGATGGGCGTTCGCTTTTACAGGACAGTGTGCCACTGCGTGATCTGCCCTCCAGCAGTAGTAACATTGACCATTCAGCAGGCGTTGCTGCTTCTGGGCGGGAGAGAGACGTGAGCGCCCAAGCTGCATCGGCTCTGCCTCCGGCGGCGAGACATGGGACGGACCGGAAAAACCCTCCCCTAGACCGGCATCCCGAAACCGTCCGGACGGTGGGGAAGGACGACGTCGACGCCGAGCATGGACCCGGCTCTCAATGCGAAAGCACAGATTGATGAGTTCCTCCAGATCACGTGGAGGGTCTTGTGCGGCGATCTCGTCTGCGATGCTGGGAAAAAGAAGCGCCTCCGCATTCCAATCACATGCTGCGGCTAAAGTCTTAAACCTGATCGCATAGTCCGTGATCGTTCCTCTTCCCTGAACCACTCGGGAAAGCTGCGCGGACGCCTCGTCTCCCTGCACAGATCTGTCAAACAGACTGGTCATCTCCACTTCGGAAGTCCTGGAACGAACGACAACACAGGGCCTGAGCCTCCCAGACAGCCACTCCCCACTTGCGCGCTCGCCCCGTCAGTAGAGTCAAAATGAACGCTATTCTCCTCTCCTCCGTGGCATAGCGGCGCGGCTGCAGCGCGAAAACCAGAGCGCACTGTGACAAAAAAGCCCGGCACGAGTTGGGATCCCCATCGTAGAGCGGAGGACTATTGGCGAACAGCTCTGGTTCGCTCGGGGACCCGCGAGCGGCAGAAAGGAGAGACTCCCCCGGCTGAACGGACCCACGGAGAAGCTCGGAAACTTGATGGCGTAGCGCCGCAACTTGTCCCTGCAGAGAGTCTACCTCCTGGGCAGCAGCGGAGAGGCGGGACGCCTGCTGTCCTAGCATGATGCCCTGCTGCTGAAGAGCGGCTCTCAAGGGATCCGACCCCGCTGAGTCGAGAAGTTGGTCTGACCGTTCTGTCATGGCAGACAAGGACAGACTCAAATGCTGGGTAAATCACAATCGTTTATTTCCAGAAAAACAACCACAGGCCGTTCCTCGGCGGGAGGAAATAAACAATAAATAGATCCGCAGCCTCTGAGGCGGACGATACAGCGAGTGGGCGGTGTCGCTTCGGATCTGTGGTTCGGTGGTCAGAGTGGAGTAGCGAGAGCGGTCCTGGGCGCCAGCGGAGAACTAAGGGAGAGATTGGCAGGGCAGCAGAGACTACAGGTGAGTAGCACAGCGAGGAAATGCATGCATCTGAGCTGGCAAATAACATGCAACGGTCAGACAAAGGACAAGAGACACAGGAGGGTAATAAAGGGAAAAAACAACTGAGTATTAATGGCGAGCCGGTGTGAAACAATCTAGGGGAAAATTAAGCCAAGGGGCAAATAGCCGGCAGGTGCGCAAGTGACAACTAAGTGAATCACCAGTGAGAGGGAAACCCTAACAGGGAAACACAAGGGAGGGGCGAGTGACGTAGACACTGAGCACGTGACCTGCCGTCACACAACAGCAAGCACATGCTCAACAAAACACTGCTCCCGTGCCAGACAGCTACCAGAAAAGACAGAAGCCACAACAGTTGGGTTGTTTTAACTCATTGTCTGGTCAAATAGAAACATTTTCTAGGTTCATTTAACCCAGCAGTTGGTTTATCCATTTCTGATCCAATGGCTTGAAATAACCCTTCATTCTTTCCAGTGATATTTCTTTATGTGGTGCGGTAGATCAGACCCTATTCATAGAATTCAATGAAGTATATTTGTATTGACAGAAAGAGATGTTCTGAAGAAGCTTGATTTCTCTGGTAAGAGTCAAATAGTAAAACTCCTGGTTGAAATCATATATTTCTTCATGATTGTTGTAAATCAAGACTCTTCAACTCCTGCAGAGTTTAGCGGATCAAACTCATGGAGAAGATATTTGGAAGAATGTTAATAAATGAGATCTAAGTAAAATGAGTTCACTGTGTGTTGTGTACAATGAGACTAAAGGCACCTTAAGAAGAAATGTGCTATTCACTAAACCCATAATGTTTGATTGAAGAAACATTATATATGTTCATATTAAACATTTATGCAGAAACAGATTTTGTGTGGAAATAAATCATAAGTTCATTGTGTTTATAAATCTTATAAATGTCTGAGGTGGGTTCACAGTATTGATAGAAATACTTTAGATTTAATAATATGGCTTTAATAATGCTTAAGAAAATACTTTAACTAACTAATCACCATCAGCAAAGTTTGTAGTATTTTTTGTTTATTTCTATGAATAAATAATGTTTGTTCAGTAAATATAGTGTGATTAAAATATGTTAATATCACAATATATAATAAAACAGAAAACATTTCTAAAGTATTAAAGATCTCATAATATATTAATATAGATTTACAGTCGTAACAATAAATGATATTATCTGATGAACATAATATTTGAGATATATAATGGTTTCATGATAAATATGGGGATTATCTGTGGAAATGAATATGATGTTTATCATCTGAATCTAACATGTCAAGTCAACACATGGACACGTCAGCTGTTTACTGTCATGTTTAGCATTAACCTCAGTGTATTTCATAGCATTACATCATTATTTAGAAATCATCGTCATCATATGATGTCACTGGATCCCAGTTCATTTTTCCACAACAAATGTATTTCAATAAACATGAATCGCCAATGAAAACCAAACATTTAAACACTGATCACAATAACGGAGGTTTTTCTACATTAATAGCGAGTGAAACAGTGATATTGATTTAATGCCATTAACATTGACAAATCAACCATTTTAACATTGATTCAATGGTCACTTGCTATCTGGACAAATAAACATTCTGCATTCAGACCATTCAACTCAACAATCTCACTCAATTCATTTACTTCCATCTGAAAACTGAAAAACCATTGAAACTAGTTTGAACTCTCTACAGACGTCCCCCAATATCAGACGTTCAGAAGATTCATAAATAGACGTAGTTAACAGACGTAGATAGAAACAGACAGAAAACTCTGCTGTCAATTCTTCAGACATTTAAATCAAATATAAAACCAGAAACACAAACTCACCGATGACAAGAAGACTGAAATATACAATCTGAGCCATTTCTGAGGAAGAAACACATTGAAAAGCTCAAATGTTAAACTTCTGTTTGTTCACAATCTTAGTTTCATTAAACGTTTTTTTCAGATAAATTGACTAAAACAGAGTCGTATGAAAAGAATGATATTAATATGAATGAGAATCTTACTTTTCATCTCTTGTGTGTTTCTCTGGTGAATCTGCTGCTGTTTGTCTCTCTGTGTGTTTCTATGTCTTTATATCACATCTGATCTTCAGCGCCTCACATCATTTGTTTATTTCTCTGGAAAGACTTATTTTCATATTTGACATCCTTTATCATTTGTATAATTGTTCACCTGTTGTCTGTTATGTAATGTTATGTAACACAAATGAGAAGAAACAAGATGTGCGTTCTCTTATTTGCATGTGTGATGTGTGTTAGCCAGTGAAAATATTAAGAGACACAGCAGATGTTGATTTGGTGTATTAATATATATATTTAAAACAACAAACGTATAGATTTCAGGCATGACTATAAAAACAGGTCTGGTAGACTCTTGTACAGTCAGCGGGTTGTTCAGCCGTTCCCTTTTGAGAGAACTCCACGCTGCATGGATGATCACACTATGGGGGACGCCTCTGCGCTGGGGGTCTTGTGCTTCCGGGGGGATTTGGAAGCCTGTGGTGCGACTTCCCCCGTCCTGACTTGAGGTCATATTTGAGGAAGAAGGTCACACTGATGACGGCCCTGCGTGAGAAAACAGATGTGTGGCGTGAGAGCGTGACAACACAGTCAAATGAGCGAGTCTTACGCCCAATGAGTGACAGCCCTGAAAACATTAAAGTAAATATTGACGTCAACATTTGATGTTATCTCTTCTCATTTGTGTTTTCTGTTTCTGGGTCGGAACAATGACGTTCAGAGAAGCAGAAAGAGATGATTCTCATATGATGAGGCTCTCAGATAGTGTCCACAGACTCACTTATTCCTCTTTATTCCATCCGTCCATTATTATTATATTAATAGAAGTGTGAGTTTGCATTATTTATTATGACAATAAATATATTTTAAAAAGTCTCACTGTGAAAACATTTAATGTTTACCAGGTATTTCTATACCAAACATTAAATCCTCCTCAGACCTTCACTACGACATATATGTGGCTTTAAAGTGTTTATGGGATGTGGTTTGACTATCTGAAATGCAAATAGTTAAATTCCTTTTTTTATAACAGACTACTTGATTTAAGTTCCTCTTGGGGTTTGAGGCTGAGCCAACTCTGAGCCTGGATGAATGTTACCTGAAAGCAGTAGCAAAGGCACAAACCACTTTCTCTTCGCCACGCCACACTTGCAAATGGATGTAGGATAATGGGTCAGTTTTCAGTTTCCTCTGACCTAAAGGCTGAACAACCTTTGTGGTGAATCTCGCATTCAAATGGACCACCAGGAGGCAAACTCAAAGCCTCTTACCAACACAACCAAATCACCGGACCATTTCGCACTGCTCCCAGCACACAAAGCCAATAGACACGGTTCAAGTGCTCTCGTTCAAGTACTCTCGTTCATCAGCAGAAGGCCCACCGACCAACGACATCCTCCATACCATGGAGCAAACTAGGCATGTCGGTATCAAAGCCCACATTTTTACAACTTGGGAGGGTTTCCAGTTATTCATATAAACCCAAAAATAACACGTGGCATAAACACACCTCTAACAATTTTGGTAAACTTAAATGACTTAAAAGAAATCTAGTTTTTTTACTGTGAAATACCGTGGAATACCGTGAAATATGTCACCTTGAATTCACACCACATGTCTTTATTAGTGTTATCACAGTATGAGTGTTCTATAAGTTCCCAATTTGAGCACACGGGGAGGGTGTTGTGACGTTACACTTTTAGCTTTCTGTGGCCTGACATTGTGACATCATGAGCATTCTGAGAGCTCATGGTGAGATCACTGTAGGTTGAAATTGTTGAATGGGTAATAAATGTACATCTTGAAGATGTTGCTGTGAATAATTACATTTCTATGGTTAAGGAATATATATATATATATTAAATTAGATTGCAGGGGCTTTTGCCTTTAATGGGACAGGATAGTGGAGAGCAGATAGGGAAGCAGGACAGGCAAAGGGATGTCGAGATTAGAATCGAATTCACACCATCATGAGTGCACTGACGCTAAGTGTTGGCACGCTATAATTACACTGACAAGGAGTATAATATTCCTAGGTCCTACAATAGAGCATCAATAACTGGACAACATTTTACCTGTGTGTTTTGAAACAACACACCACATAGACTTAGTATATAGACTAAATAAATATTGACATTACCATTTGATGTTTCTGGTTTACGCATATTTTATGACATATTTTCAATTGAAATATTTTATAAAAGGGATAGTTTCTTTTTAAATTAAATTACATTTAACCAAACAAGTAATTTCTTCATTTATTGAATTAAATAAATATATTTTTTTAAGTGCTCTTTCTTTAAGTGTGTATAACAGTGCTTCAATAAGAACACACATTCATTACAGAGTATTCTGAGAGCTCACAGTGACATCAAATTGTTGACATTCAACAAGCATATTAACTTTATCTGACAGCAACATTCTCAAGTATCAGGATCTGTTCCCACTGCTATCATTGACAAGTTTAGCGATCACAAGCTCAGAACGTACTTGTTGTAACGAACAAAAGTCAAAATTGTGTGAGAAATTTCAGAATACCATATTATACAATATTACAGGTCACCACTTTGATTAAGCAAGCTTGATATACAAACAGTTTAATCAAACCATTTTCATCAGAGCTTGTGTTTGAAGTACAGTACAAAATAAACATTTACATTATCTAGTATTTGCCTTTTATTGTTTGTTATTATGGATGAAAATCAAGATGGAGAATCGCTTTTAGAAACTTCCTGAGACCGTAGATATCTTTTCAGGTTGTTGACAGATCGCTGACAGCTAAACTTTGCACATAAGGTTTAGGAGATCATAGCTATTATTTTCGGTAACACAACTACTAGTATTTTAAAATTCATTTACTAACATCTTTTCATTATTGTAGATTTTCAACAAAGTTACACAGTATTTAAAACAAATGTATCCACCGAGCAAAGATATGTCCAACTTATGTCTTTTATTCGTCTTTAGCCCTATTCGGATGGGACAAGTTCTCACACAACATCTGTGATCTTATGAACCAATTTGGATGGGACTAGATCTCTACAATAGAGGCTGCAGACGATGCACTCTCAGCAGCGCATGCACACTCGGACACATGTGGGTTTTAGTTGCACGCACAGGCCACTTTTACGTATTTTTATTCAATTTGTACAATATTAAATTGAGGTAAAAGTGTTGTTTTTAATAATTAGGCACATTTATAATATTTAACGTTATCCGATATCTCGCAGGCACAGGCCCCTCAACAATGTTGTTAGAGGGTTCAGCGACCACTAAGGAATTGTTGTAAGTATATTTATATATTTATAAGCATATAGTCAAACATCGATCACAGAATAAGACCAAATTAGACCTAAACAGTTCAACAAATGAAATGTCCTAAATCATAACAAATAAGCTCTCACTCATTTTTTGAAACATTTACTCAGTAACTTTGTATTAAAGTCACTGAGTGCAGCTGCGACACGTAAGAGGAGATCTGGCCCTCCCGGCTGAGTCTGTTCTCCATTTATTTATCGTTTGGGTTCCTCACCATAGAGCTGTGTTGGCTTGCTCACCTGGAGACTGCTTTTATTAGATATTATTTACTAGAGTGGTGGGGACTTTGGGCATGTTGCCAGGATGGGGTCTAGCCCATGTGGGGGTACCCGCAAATCTTGGCACTCGCTGGACACAGTGCGTGCTGATCCCCTACCCTCCTGATTTAGTCGAGCGCCATCAGCAGAACCGTCTTCATCATAGTCTCGTAGTTTCCGATTGTCCCGTGCCCAGCTGGAGGCCCCAGGAGCCTCTGAGTGTTTGAGGGGTCCGCTTACTGCTGCCTGACGAGGGCCAGGCAGCACAGAATTGACTGGGCACGTTCTCATGAGACGTTCTCTTGCTTTCTTAATAATTTCCTGTGAGTGCAAATATTAATTATCAATAAAAGATTATAGAAATAATAAAACTGAATTAATTAGCGCCCTCTCACGGTACGCAAACTGCAAGTAAAATTAGTCCAAGTACACTTTAACTGATTTGCATGGGTTGTATTTACTAACCCTCAAGGAAATGTTTTTTCAGTGATATATTTACTTGACACACACTGACGCTGACACCTGTCAAACTTAGCAAATAAGAGAATGCACACATCATCTCTTGAAATTTTATTTCAGTTTATTGTTACAGTAAAACAGATAGCAGTAGGTGGAAAAATACACAAGTAACAAGGAAATCAAATATGAAGACATGACTTTTTTGAAATATACACAAATGATGGGAGGTGCTGAAAGCCATAAAAGCCGCGAGAAATACAGCAGCAGATTCAGGAGAGAAACACACACCAGCTGAACAGTAAGAACAATTTACATAGTCATTCATATTAAAATGATTCTTTTGATGAGACATAATTTCATAAGCAATGTGAATTCGTTTTTTTAACAGTGTCTAAATTAGCATTAATTTGTGCCGAGCCGGCACCTCATTTGGCAGGTTTCCCTAATGGAAGACGTTTGATCTAACCCATTGTGTTCATATGTTTAATTAAAAACCTTATAATAATTATAATGGCAATTACTATTTTATCTTGATAATGAACAGGCTGTCAAGTTTGATATGCTGGAATATTGTATGACTATGAGTACATCATTAGATACTGCAAAGTTATCTACATTCAGTCGTGTATACGCACTTTTTAACTGTGTCGTCTCCTTTAAATTATTTGTGGACTGAACCAAACTCAGCAGCATATTATCCCCGTTTTTCCCTTTTGTTTTGTCAATCTGTTAAATGTTAAATAGTCAGCATATATGTCGCATGTTTTGCATTATATATTGAAGGGAACTTGCTGTGATGGACACTTCAGAGAGAGAGATTTGTGAGAGAGAAACAGAGAGAGAAACTTATGAATTCTACACATTATGGCACTAAGTTGTTTCCATCACCTTAAGCCATGCAAAGATAAAATCCAGTTTAATGTATTTGATAATTCTGCTATTATCTTTGCATGTCCGTTTTCATTTAGGCCTATTTAAAGCACATTTTTTATCAGTGTTTCTTTATGCTGTAAAAAGTGATATTTATTTAATCAAGATGAGAACAAGAATACCCATAAAGGTACAAAATGATCAGTAAACATTTATAAACATTGACGAAAATGAAAAATAGTCAACTTTAGATTGGGTACTGCAAAAACATGAACTATTATTACTGAATTATAGAACTGAAATGATTATTATTATATGATTTTTAAAGATGTGTAAATAGGGTAAGTTTTGGTCATTTGGTAAACATATTTACAATCAAGAGGAATTCTCGTGAAGTTACAAATCATTAGTAAATTGTTATAAACATTTACAATTGATGCATCGTTTCCACGTTAGATTGAATACTGCAAAAACGTGAACTGATAATAACTCAATGATTTGCTGAAATGTCAAAATAGAAGATGTCTACACAACAAACAAAGAACAGTTTGGTTTCAAAATGAGATAACTCAGTTTTTATTATGTCATCATGTTTTTATGGTGTTAGCTGTTTTTTAACAACATTTGTAAATGTGAACGTTATTTCAGTACATATAAAGTATACAAAATAAACTTAAAAAAATGCATGATCATATTAAAAATATTAAACTACATTTCAATTTACATAAAATAATGATCTATTGTAATGCTTGGTGAAACTACATTAGTAAACATTAACAAGAAAATGATCTCATATTTCTAGCAATGTGAACATAATTAACAAATGATCATTTAAGTGTTATACAATGTGTGTCAATGATTTATTAATGAACGTTATAATAAAGTGTTCCCTAACTTTATATAGTTATCATAAATGTTGCTTTGATCAGAAGGCATTACTCTGCTAATCCTTGCGATGTGATTGGCTGTTGTTCCATCATAATACCATTGAGCTTTTAAGAAGTAAATCTGTTAATGAATTTTCTTTGACAAAAGAAATGAAGTAAATTAATTGAACCATGTGTTGTGTTGACCCAACTAAACAAATGTTTTCTTAAGGAAATTTGTGTGTGTAAAAAATTATATTAAATAAAACAAGGTAACAATTTTGAGATTAGACCTTGCATGGGATTAAAATTTTAAAAAACATATATGTCTCTAAGTAACATATAAGGTTACTTTTAATGTATATACATTTTTTTCAATGTAATTATTGATTAATATTCAATTTAAAGTAAAAGCGTAAACCAAAACATAAATATTCAGCGAAACAAAAACTGTCTGTATCAGTTTTGAGTCATTTTCATAGTTTCATTTTTGTCAGTGTACCAAGGGGAGGTGTAATATTAAAAATGACTTTTGAATGACCAAAATATAACTAAATTATTTTAACATTTGAGATCTTTGTGTTTGTTTTTCAGAAATGGCTCAGACTCTATGTTTCAGACTTCTTGTCATTGGTGAGTTTGTATTTATGGTTTTATGTCTGTTTTATAATGTCATGAATTTGTATTCCGTGTGTTTTAATAAAGACTGAATCTCTCTCTTTCAAAGCTCTCTTTTCTCTATCTGAAAGCATGCAGCTGAGATTTATACTACCTCCTACATACTACAATGGTGAGTGACAGCAAACCTTCACTTAACAGAACATGATCCGAATACATCAATAATAAACAGAGACAGAGACACACTGTTCCATAGTTTTTATGGAAAAATACCGGCAGCTGTGGACAACCTAACTAGTCCATTTTTCATGTCAAAGGTCTTCAGAATTTTATTTTATTTCATAAAGTACCATAATTGAGGATGACAAAATCACATTAAATCTGTGCCTAAACTCTAAAACATGTAATAGCACTCCCAACTAAAAATGAAATAGCATCTATTTTCCTGAGCTTTTTTTCTCCAGTTTCAGTATAGTTATAAAAACTAGTGAAAGTCTTAACATTAAAAGCAAAGGGTCAAGATCCCAAGAAAAGCAAACACTCATCACCATAATGATTTTTGACATGTTTTTTCAGTGAAATCTACAGATTTTCACGGGCATTGTTTAACAGTGTGTGTTTACATGCTTACAAAGAACTGAAGGGTATATAATGTTTATGGTAGGTTTATTTAAACATGACAAAAATCATGGGGTAACTTTGCATATAAAGGCTATAAATTGATTTGCATTTCAGTCAGTGAAATAAGTATTTGATACTCGAGCAAAACATAACTTTGTACTTGGTGAAGAAACCCTTGTTGGCGAACACAGAGGTCAGACATTTCTGATAGTTGGTCTCCAGGTTTGGACATGTGTCAGGGTACATTTGAGTCCAGTCCTCCGTAAATCTCTCCGTAAGTTTTCTTGGCTGTCACTCAGAAAATCTGTGAGGGAGACTAAATCTCCAATTTGCTAAGTAATATGAGGTGAACAATGTGTTGTACTGATGTTGTATACAAAGTTGTGTCAATATTCCAAAGTATTGCGAAGATACAACCACATGACAATCACATTCATTGACTATATGTGCAAGAAGTGTAATGTCATTCGATAAGCTTTCAATAACTTTGTCAGGAGTGTCTGTAGATGCTAGTCAAATTTTGTGCAAATCGGATACGTTTTCGATACGTTATGCTTTTTATATAGTAATTCAATATGGCTCACAGGAAGTATGGTGGAAAATGACAAGTTTGATATCGAAGCATTAGGCTTGAGCCAACAAATATGCTAGTGTATATCACATGACATTATGTTGAATTGTTTCATGCTATAAGAAATTATCTTGACCACAGGGAGGGCTGGCTTTAAACTTTAGTAACTCTCAGAATATGGTTGTGACGGACAATACCAGGTTTTTGAGATACGCCATTGCGATCGTAAAATACTGCATTTTATGACAAATTTGAAATAAGTGGCGCCCCCAGTGGCTGACCAACGAACATTTGGTATTTTTCGACTCCGCATGACTCGATGAATCAAACGAGACCCCTCATGATTTTAGATTAAAAAATAGATTTGTGACGTGGTTTGACGTCATAGGGTACAAAAGAATTGATGGCTTGACGAATTGAAGATTACTGATGGCTGGGAAAAATGTCACGAAACAGGTTGGTGAGAGAAGAACCCAAGCGCAGGCAGCAATAAGGGGGAACACGTATTTTAATAATGTAAAACAGAAAACAAAAACTCACGAGGGGGTTAAATCCAGGGGGATAACAAAGACAGCAAAAAACAGGAACGAAAAACTCACGGAGGGTAACAGAACAGGATGCTAACACTGGGACACAGAGTAGGGACAAATCCTCAATAGCGTAGGGACAAATCCTCAATAGCGTAGGGACAAATCCTCAATAGCGTAGGGACAAATCCTCAATAGCGTAGGGACAAATCCTCAATAGCGTAGGGACAAATCCTCAATAGCGTAGGGAGAAATCCTCAATAGCGTAGGGACAAATCCTCAATAGCGTAGGGACAAATCCTCAATAGCGTAGGGACAAATCCTCAATAGCGTAGGGACAAATCCTCAATAGCGTAGGGACAAATCCTCAATAGCGTAGGGACAAATCCTCAATAGCGTAGGGACAAATCCTCAATAGCGTAGGGACAAATCCTCAATAGCGTAGGGACAAACCCTCAATAGCGTAGGGACAAACCCTCAATAGCGTAGGGACAAACCCTCAATAGCGTAGGGACAAACCCTCAATAGCGTAGGGACAAACCCTCAATAGCGTAGGGACAAACCCTCAATAGCGTAGGGACAAACCCTCAATAGCGTAGGGACAAACCCTCAATAGCGTAGGGACAAACCCTCAATAGCGTAGGGACAAACCCTCAATAGCGTAGGGACAAACCCTCAATAGCGTAGGGACAAATCCTCAATAGCGTAGGGACAAATCCTCAATAGCGTAGGGACAAACCCTCAATAGCGTAGGGACAAATCCCCAATAGCGTAGGGACAAATCCTCAATAGCGTAGGGACAAATCCTCAATAGCGTAGGGACAAATCCTCAATAGCGTAGGGACAAATCCTCAATAGCGTAGGGACAAACCCTCAATAGCGTAGGGACAAATCCTCAATAGCGTAGGGACAAATCCTCAATAGCGTAGGGACAAATCCTCAATAGCGTAGGGACAAATCCTCAATAGCGTAGGGACAAATCCTCAATAGCGTAGGGACAAACCCTCAATAGCGTAGGGACAAACCCTCAATAGCGTAGGGACAAACCCTCAATAGCGTAGGGACAAATCCTCAATAGCGTCGGGACAAACCCTCAATAGCGTAGGGACAAACCCTCAACGAGCACAAGACAATAGACAAGGGGGTATTATATAGGGAGACTAACAAAGGAGATAATGATGGGCAGGTGTGGGTAATGCGACACAGGAGGAAAGCTATACTAGGAACGAGAGGGGCAGGGCCAAATGACGAGACAGGAAAGAACGCATATTATGTCCTGATTGACAATAATATGTTTCTCTCCACATAAAACACGTGGGTCTGTCATGATTCTGCCCCTAGACCAGAAAATCAAGACAACAGAAGGCAGAATCATGACAAACTGGATATCGGTCAACTCGGCGCGCCACCCCAAATCTGACGAGACCAACTTTATGATTTTTGGCCAAACTGTTCAAATGTTATAAGCACAAATAGCTACTTTTCGTAACTCTGGACCGCTAGGTAGCACTTCACTGGAAAAACGCACATTACCTCAGGTCAGGCAAATTTCCCGAGTGGAATGTTGGGCCTGTCCTCTATCTATGCCCAAAATTTCCCTTTGGGGCTTGACCACTAATAATTGAATGAGTTCATCTAGATCAGGGATGTCCAAACTGCATCCCGCGGGCCAAATGGCCCACAGCCTCAAATTTAAGTGTCCTGCACTACACGATATTAAAAGAAGATCAAAAGGCATTATAATGGTCCCTGAAGCACGACAAAACCAGCGTGATTACAACGTTCAGTTACAGATAAACTTAATTCAAACATGCCCTCTATCTTTCAGTAATGTATTAAAATATGTATCTCCAACTCACCTTTATTTATTTTAACATACCATAAAAATGTTAATTTAAATGTTACTATTTTCTATGTCATTCTATTTTAATATGTAGGCCTAATTTATTCCTGCGATTTAATCAAAAAAAGAGTAAGTACAAAGTAATCGTTTACTTTTTAGTATATGTTGTTCTTCTATTCTTTTTATTAATGAAAGAATTATGAAATGTGAGCCATTCATATATTATTGAGTGTTAATAATAATGCCTCATAACTGAGCATCACATCAGCATGTTATATTGATTTATTATTGTTTAACACAGAATATGTAAAAATTCAGCTTTGTTCACAGAAATAAATTATATTTAAATATAAAGTGAAAGGTTTTATTACGACTTATTGCATCTTTATGTCTTTAAAACGTCAACAAAATATACAGATGTTCGGGGGTATGTTCATCAAACCAAATCTGACCCCCTGTAATAAAACAGTTTGGACACCCCTGATCCAGATAAAATAACATATATACAATTTTTAGAAAGTTGGAGATGGAGACTAAAAAGAGTCATCACAACAGGTGTATCAGTAATCAGTGTATTGCAGGGGTACGTGGGAAATGAAGTCCTGAATGCACAAAAAACAGTGTGATGGGGTGCCCTCTAGTGGATCTGCAGGGCACTCCAAAAGGTGATTGTAATACGATGGAGGACAGCCAAGGAATTTCCACATAGGAATTTTATATCACAAACCTGTATCTAAAACAGAGAAATGTATAAAACGCTTAACCAGGTTAAACATTCTCCCCCATTGAAGATCATTATAAGGAAACAGCTTAACGTACTGAAACAATGACCATGGAAAGTCAAATTTCTAATAAACCATAATTGCAATAAATAAACTCTTTCATGCATAGGTTTAAAAATACTACTGGGATGTATTAACTGGTTAACTGGTATTAACAACTGGGATGTATTAGCTGGTTAGTAAGGTAATCCATCTGGTCGCTAAGCAGTTTTAGGATGTTTGAGCTGGATGCTTTGTGCTGAGAGGTAGGCTCTGTTCAAAAGCTGTAACATGCTGCCTTCAGAGGCTGCATTCCAAGGTCGGAAGGCATCAGGGTGCGTCTGATTCCAATGTTGTTGCACTTCCTGTCTCCCACGGTTCCTTTATCTAATAGATTTTCAAAGGCAGCATGGATGCTTCCTCCACTGCATTTGATGTCCGTCAATCCCGCTCGTGTATCTGCGGGAGACGCTCAAACAAATAAAATGGCGTCTGACAAAATAATCGGAGAACAATATTGTATGAATTCAAGTTTGTTTGTTTTTTGATTGCATTTTACAGAGAAATTAGAGGTCCAGTAGGTGTAACACTGTAAAATATCTGCTCCTAATTTGCTACTTTTCTCCAACTTTAGGTGAACTTTTAAAGGGTGTAGTTACTTGTGAATCACAAACTGCCTTCCTCAGTTGTGGTGAGATCTCTGGGTTTCATTTAAACAATGCATTTGCATGTCGTACAATACATTCAAGACCCTACAACACACTTGTGGGTAATGTTACTTTCTACTTGCAGACAAGGGAACTATAAAAGTCCTTTCAGCCAATTATGGGCGTACAGACCGGCAGACCTGCTCTACTGGAAGACCAGTTCACCAGCTCTCAAATGTTTGCTGCACTCAGAGTACCTCCTTAAGTGTGGTGGCCATTAGGTAAGAGCAGTAAACGTCACTTAAACTGTGAGATATGAAAATAATGTAAGCAATCATTATGTTTTATTTTTTTGTTGTTCTTTGTAATTATCACAGATGTGATGGAAAAACTAGTTGTTCCATTGTTGCGGAGAATGCAGCTTTCACGGATCCTTGTTATGGAACATACAAATACCTGACTGTGTCTTACAAGTGTGTTGCACCTCCACCACCTCCACGTGAGTTTTGCACCTAAATGATCCCTCTCAAAAAAAAATCACCTGTGTAACTGTTATTCTTGATGATGGGAAACATCATCTAGTAACTTGACTCGCTGATCTCATCCAGAGTTCACCCAGTCATCAATCCTGTGACAATCAGATATTCCTGAAGATTAACCAACATATTACTAACAAAAAAAACAAATCCTTTAAAAGCATAGACACATAAAGACATAAAAATCAGCACACGATCCATTATAATGGTTAAATTCGTTCAATTTTAGTTAGCGCAAGTGACCATGATGTTAGAAGGGTTAAGTATGGTGCCAATAAGAATTAGGCATCTACAATTGAGGTGTTCCCTTTAGTTTCTTTGCGTTGTTACAGTCTATCATGCAATCAGTAGGCGTTGCCAAGGTGTGCCAGCTTGTCACTAAAGTTGTCTGGCTTTTGTCTAGGCTTTGTTAGGGTGTTTCACTGGTTACTAGGGTTTTCCATGTGGTTGCTAGGCTCTTTAAGCGGGTTGCTAGGGTGTTGAACTGGTAACTAGTGTGTTCCGTGTTGTCGCTAGGCATTGTAAGGCTCCCTACGCTAATAAAGCTGTGATCCCAGCCAACCCAAAGATTCACCACGACCTTGCCATTCAACTAGGCTCATCAACTATTACACCGTCCAGCACAGCCAGAAACCTGGGAGTGGTAATCGATGATCGGCTTAACCTCACAAGTCATGTTGCCAGCACCACACGGTCCTGTTGATTCATCCTCTACAACATTAGGAAAATTAGACCATTCCTATCGGAGCACTCTACGCAGGTCCTAGTCCAGGCTCTTGTCCTGTCCAAACTAGATTATTGCAATGCGCTTCTGGCTGGACTTCCTGCTTACACAATCAAACCTCTCCAGATGATCCAGAATGCGGCGGCAAGAGTGGTCTTCAATGAACCGAAGAGAGCGCATGTAACTCCGCTCTTCACCAGGTTACACTGGCTCCCCGTTGCCACCCGCATAAAGATCAAAGCTTTGCTCCTGGCCTACAAGGTCCGACCCTTCGTATCTCCACTCGCTAATGCAGATCTATGTTCCTGCCAGATTACTGCGGTCTGCAAAGGAACAACGACTAGTGGTACCATCCCAAAAAGGAAAAAAGTCACTCTCCGTACCTTCTCTGGATCTGTTCCACATTGGTGGAATGATCTACCAGCTGCTACAAGATCAGCAGACTCGATTGCCATCTTTAAAAAACGCCTAAAAACGCATCTCTTCCGTCAACACGTCGCTGATTGATTTATCCTAATTCTCTTCCCTTTCCTTCTTTAAAAAAAAAAAAAAACTTACTAACCTCACTATTCTTAGCTTTGTATACTGTGCTAGGCTTTAATGGACTAGTTTGATGCACTTATGTATTTTGTTGCCTATGTTGTTATAATTGCTTCCAATGTTTCCTCACATGTAAGTCGCTTTGGATAAAAGCGTCTGCTAAATGACTAAATGTAAGTGAAAGCTGGCTGATAGGGTGTTTAACTGGTCACTGGGGTGTTCCACGTGGTTGCTAGGCAATGTCACGCTCTCTAAGCTGTTTGCTAGGTAATTCTAAGGTGTTCATTTAGTCTGGTAACTGGGTGTTGCAAGGCTAGGATATATAAACTGGTTAGTAAGTAATCCATCTGGTTGCTAAGCAGTTTTAGGATCTTTGAGCTGGATGCTTTGTGCTGAGAGGTAGGCTCTGTTCAAAAGCTGTAACATGCTGCCTTCAGAGGCTGCATTCCAAGGTCGGAAGGCATCAGGGTGCGTCTGATTCCAATGTTGTTGCACTTCCTGTCTCCCACGGTTCCTTTATCTAATAGATTTTCAAAGGCAGCATGGATGCTTCCTCCACTGCACTTGATGTCCGTCAATCCCGCTAATGTGTCTGCGGGAGAGGTGAAAGTCCAGCAGGGCGGCGCTCAAACAAATAAAATGGCGTCTGACAAAATAATCGGAGAACAATATTGTATGAATTCAAGTTTGTTTGTTTTTTGATTGCACTTTTACAGAGAAATTAGAGGTCCAGTAGATGTAACACTGTAAAATATCTGCTCCTAATTTGCTACTTTTCTCCAACTTTAGGTGAACTTTTAAAGGGTGTAGTTACCTGTGAATCACAAACTGCCTTCCTCAGTTGTGGTGAGATCTCTGGGTTTCATTTAAACAATGCATTTGCATGTCGTACAATACATTCAAGACCCTACAACACACTTGTGGGTAATGTTACTTTCTACTTACAGACAAGGGAACTATAAAAGTCCTTTCAGCCAATTATGGGCGTACAGACCGGCAGACCTGCTCTACTGGAAGACCAGTTCACCAGCTCTCAAATGTTTGCTGCACTCAGAGTACCTCCCTAAGTGTGGTGGCCATAAGGTAAGAGCAGTAAACGTCACTTAAACTGTGAGATATGAAAATAATGTAAGCAATCATTATGTTTTATTTTTTGTTGTTCTTTGTAATTATCACAGATGTGATGGAAAAACTAGTTGTTCCATTGTTGCGGAGAATGCAGCTTTCACGGATCCTTGTTATGGAACATACAAATACCTGACTGTGTCTTACAAGTGTGTTTTTAATCTTTAAGTATACAAATATTTTATTGTGATGTTAATTAAATCATTTAGTTGTGGTCACATGTAATAATTGGACCAAAGATTTAAGGTTTTCAAGGTAATTTTTCTTTTTACAACGGGTGGATGTTACAACAGGGTGCTTTTAGTTTATTCATTGCTCAATTAACATGGCTGATGCTGTTGTGTTGTCGAATTTTACATCACATTCAGCGGTTAAGCATAAAAGGCCTTTCATATGATTGCAGCCAATCTTTACAGGGAATTTTGTGAAATTTTGTTTGTTATAATAATGTAAGACAAAATATAAATAAATGCATTTATAAACTTCATATAATATTTATTTATGAACATTTTGTCTATAACTTAGGAACACAAACACACACTCAAGACATTAACAGTGAAGTGCAGATCTACTGCCCAATGGGAGGATCTTACCTATTTGCTCAGTTAAATCCAGATGGTTACTTTTATTTGGAAGGGCTGTGTATAATAAAAAGTGAAAATAGCACATATATCATAAGAGGTGTCACTTACCTTGGCGTATGTTCAAACATGATCGCTTCATTTTTTAGCAGCAATGTTCACTTATTTCTAGAAATCCTACGCAAACAACATCAATCTCAACTGTAAACAACTAACCAACCATAGAATGTGTGTGTCAGGAACTTGTCATTGTTCCATTTGAACATTTGTCAATGAACATTTAAGTGACTATTCAAGATGGCGCTGGTGTTCATGGCAAGGCCGTCTCTCTCTTTGCGAGTCTGTATTTGTTTTATTCGTGATTGTCTCGTTTTGTGTGATAAACTTTTTTGATATTAAATCATTAATGGACGGAGCAGGCTTTTGCACGCAACAAGGATTTGGCTCTAATTACCTGCCACCTTGTTGCTCGTTTCCGTTCCACGGAATCATATCATCACGCTATCGGACTCCTCGGTTTTTGCAGACAGAAGGGGAACGAGCAAAACCTCCGGCAAGTTTGCAGAGAACCAAACGTAGAGGAGGTATCTACAGAATTATTGTAAATAACATTTTTATTGAATGCTAAACCTAGACTTCTTGCTTCTGACTGAGACATGGCTAATTCCTGATGATTTAAGTACGGATCTGCTATTGTTCATTCCGATGCTATTTACGACTCACTCAACGAAATCAGTACCTTTTCATCTTTGAAAAATGAAAAAATTAAATAATTATTTTACTTTCATTAATTGGAAACAAGAAATTTTATTGTGTCATCTCAGGCTATGTATTTTCTTTACTGTTATAGCTGTATAGCTTTTTCGATATTTCTGTCATCCTTGTTACAGACAAAAGTTTTAAGAACTAAGTAATCGTTTTCACATATATGATCAGTATTTTAGTCCCTCTTTAGACTTGGATTGTTTAAAATTTTGGAATTTAGCCCACTTTTATATTTGTCATTTAGATGACCAAGAACATCCATATTTTGCAAAGTTATTCCATGTCACTTTACATATGTATATATATATATTTTAAAGAAATATATTACAAGAATGGTGTGGTGAGGAAGGCGGGACGAGAGCCGTGACGCGGGGCCGGTGGCGTGAGTGATAAGTGCAAGCAGCTGTGCGCGCACCGGTCCCGCATCTTATCACAAGAAGATTGGGAGCTTAAAAGGACGATCGGCAGGACTGTTGACGAGAGAGGACCGGGCCCGAACATGTGTTTAGTTTGTGTATGTTTTATGGCCGGCAGTCGACCGTGAGGTGGCTGTCGGTCTTTACTTCCGTGTTTGTTTATTTGATTTAAATAAAGTTTTGGTGTTTGAATGTTCGCCGGTTCCCGCCTCCTTCCTTCCCTTCTAACAAACTTTATTACACCGGCTATCGCTGCAAATTGCGTTTTAATGTTTGGCTGGTCAACTGCATCATATGGGAACCTTATATACCTGGTAGACATGCGGATGATCCCGTCCCATACCGCTGCCATTGCACGGCTCAAAGACGACTGGCTTATTCCTGAGCGGTCTGCCAGTTCCTTTTGGAAAGAACCAGTTGCCAGGAAACCAAGTGTTGTCAGCACCTGCAAGGGAACGGGTATTGCGTAGCTCCTCGCTGTCGCTCTCTCTATATTCGGACCCAATTCAGCACAGAGCTCCAAGAGGATGGTCCTTAGAAATCTGAAACGGTTGATAAGCCAGTCATCATCCTGGGCCAGAAAATCATTGTGGTCCCTAAAAACTTGTTCTCTTCGGATTCTGCCATTAGCAATGTCCTCTAATAAGGCCAAAGCTGCCATTGCCATAGACTCAGGGTTGTATCAATTTGCATACCGGTATGCTTTTATATGTTCTTATTTAATTGCATAATTGATATAATCCCATAAGGTTCGTGTGACAATATATGTCAATTATTTTATAAATTGCTAATTAATAGCAATGCTTCCCACAGGTGGTGGTGCGATAGACTTGTAGAACAAATTATTGTGTAATGTTTACAACTTCACTTCATTGCCTGTAAGATTCGCCAACCGACAAAAACAATGAGAAATGTACGTATGCCAGACATGAAATTGGCTTGGACGAACTCACATTCTCACGTTAATTTCACCGTTAGTACATCCGACAGTGAGCGTGAAAGCTGGCGTTACCAAAGTTTTTGTGCGAACGCAAGGTTGATACATGAGGCCCCAGGTCCTTGGATAGAGATTGGATACTTGAGAGCAAACGTAGATGTTGAAGCTTTCCTGTAGCTCAGTGGTAAGAGCATTGCGTTAACAACGCAAGGTTGTGGGTTAAATCCCAGGGGATTGCAGATAAATGTATAGGATAATGTAAATCGCTAAGTGTATGCGTAAATGTAAGGGGGTTTTGAGCATGCAACTACAGAAGGAGTTGGAGATTGGGGAGCTGTCACAGGTGCATCTGTCATGGAGCAATTATAAACGTGGTGGATGTACTGATCCTTGCGTGCTGCAGTACAGACAGTGAAAATGTTATATGGTCCTGCACAGTTTGTTGCATTTAGAGATATATTAACCTGTAAGAGTGTAAAAACAAAGTTGACCAAATCTTTGGTCGGTGGAGCATCTGAATGGATTTGGGATGTACTCTCTCACTCTATAACTCATAAAATTTAAAGTCACTTTTTTGGTTAACACTTTCTTCTAAATCAAGTACCACATATTCACTATCTTTCCTCACTTAACTCCTGGTAATCCGAATCCGTCTTGCATCTTTCAGATCTCATCTCTTTATATTTGATGTCATTTCCTCCATTGGCACTCCTACTGGTACTCCCCATATTACTCCTCTAGTCCACCTATTTCCCTTTTCCACGCAACTTATCTTTCCCTATTTCTTCTATTCTGCTTTCCCTTTTTATCTGATTTTGTAAAATAGTTGTTCATTTTACTGGGCTCATTGCTGAAATTCCCTTATCCTCTCCAAATCTCAATACGATTTGAAACCCCATACTGTCCTGCTCGTGTTCTATTCTTTCAAAGCTAGAACTCTTCATAGTTGCTTTCTCTCTGCTTTTCTCACTTCCTTGATTGATTTCCATACTATCCTAACTATCTATTAAATCAGTTCATTCACAACACAGCTGTGCTTACCCGCCATCGCTTTCTTCCTTTCTCTTTTTTTAAGTATTATTTTGAACAAAAAATTACGCATTACGCACAATTCCTATCCCTGTCTCTGTGAATTGCTAGAGCCTCAAATTACGAAATGCAACACCCAGATGCGACGAGCAATATGTATGCAGAAATGAGTGGCAATTGCTCTCTGGCACCCAGGGACGCTTGTGGAACACCGCACCATTTCAGCGTTGGAAGTCAGCAGTCCACAAAATTACTAAAGGGTTCTGCACTGCGGTGTGCCGGCATCTTCGTTCACTCTACCTTAATTTTCCCGCCACAGCAGAAGAGGCTCAATAGATCCTGCCCCCTCCGTGCCCAGCCAGCATAGTCATGTGGGGTAGAGATGGGTTTGATCGGAGTTGTCTTCTGGGTCCCAGACAGTTTTGTCTACAGGTTCCATGTAGGCCCCACATGGGTTATCCCAGATGAAATGAACACTGCTTAGTGTGCATACTTCAGGATGCTATATGTGACACTGAATGCTGGAGTGAATGAGATAATGAAGTGATAACAAGGAGAATCACTGATGGACACAGAAACAACAAGAAACGAAAGTAAGGAAACAGAAAACCACAACAGACTTTGGCCACAACAAGTCCACAAACACGATTATAATTTTTACTTCTTTATAATATTGGGATTGGAATATTGGCTCAGTGGTAAGAGCATGACGTTAACAACGCCAATGTCGTGGGTTGGATCCCAGGGAATTGCACATACTTAGAAACAAAGGAATAGTACAATGCAATGTAAGTTGCTTTGGATAAAAGCGTCTGCCAAAGGCATAAATATAAATATTATAGGTTTGATGTTACCATTATGGTGATCAGTGTTTGTTATAGTTGATCAGTTTGACTCATGAAATATTACTATAAATTCTTCTCTGGTAGCCATTTCTGAATTTGTTAAATTGTGAAAGTCAGAAGAAAATATAATCTGGATGCTTTTTGTTGTTTGTGATCATTTTTCATGATCATAACATTATGGTGACTTTTGGGAGACTTTGGTATGAGAAGCACAAATCTAATATTTTGTTTTAATTATGTGGATTTTGAATTCTTGTGTAATTCTTCACACACAAACAACAAAAATCACCACATGAATCTTAACAATGGTGAAGTGCTCATGCCACAATGCATTGTGGGTGCATTATACAAAACTAATTCATGACTCCCAGAATGCATTGCAACATGAAGCATTTCACCATTGTTGAGATTCATTTCCTGACTATTGATGTCTGAGTGCAGGCAAGTGTAAAATGATTTAAATGTGTTTAGTGAACCCATGAGTTGCAGGTGAGTGTGATCAGTAATCAAGAGAGGTTGCTCGTGATGCTTGGGAGTGGGTGGAGCCTGGCGTGTTTGCGACAATTAACTACGTTTGACTTTTTAAACTGCCCAACTAGAGCAAACAGTGATCACCATAATGGTGACGTCAAATCTGATGATTTATCTGCCTTAAGTCTTTGCTGCCAGATGCACCGTCATGTGGAGAGTGCGGAAGGACAGAGGAAGTGGCATGTCACAACGTCAAGTTGAGGCTGCTGCATGCTGTGGGCACCCATGGAGAAGGAAGCTATCCTAGAGATCAAGTGGGCACCAGGCTCTGAGAAGGGACATGGCAAGGACCATCCCAGAAATCAGACTCTCTGGATGCCTCACATCTGCACAGGATTGTGCCAAAGGTGTCTCTCTTTGACCCACACACTTGTGACATTAGAGTGCTCTCTACCTGGAGTACCCACATTGCCCTTAGCTGCTCCCGAGGTTCGTGGGAAGTCAAGGCGACCAATCTTGTCTGCCGTGAGTGTGCCGAAGGGGGCGTTCCCCGTTTTCGTGATGGCAGATGGAGTGAAAAGTCAGGAGAGAAAACAGTGTCTGTAGATCAGAGTTTATTGAACTGATCCATCACCATTACATGAATCCAACACATACTGAATGAAAGTCAACCTTCACCAGATTTCACCTCAAGTACAGAATAATCTTAAGGAATAATTGAATGTGTTATATAAAGCATAAAAACCCTTTCAGTCATGATTTATTCATGATAAAGCACTAGCCTCAAGTACCTTATTACAATATAACCATTAAAGCCAAACGTTGAAATAAATGCAAATTTCTTGAAATAAAATAACCGTCACCCTTCATTCCTCTAAAATACAATCCCTGACGTTTAAATGATCTCTATCGCTAAATAAAAAATCTTAAAGTTAACCAAGGAACAAAGAAAGTCTTTTTATTCCTCTTTTGTGGTGCAGATGAAGTTGAGTTGTTGAGACCCAGGAAGGCTGATCCAGAGATGATCTCCTCCAGACTGAACCGCTCCAGATTTCACTTCAGTGTCAGAATCGTCCACTGCTGCTTCATTCCCCGGAGCCCAATTCTGATCACACACGATCTCTCCATTCACCCAGAACCAGATCCCCACAGAGCAGGAGTGATGTAACCCCAGCCACACCTGAGCAGTCGAGGCCTGATGAAGAACTTCAGTCACCATGAGCTGAATCTCCTCTGAATCCACTGAAACCAGATCAACGTGATTCTCTCTGCAGTAACTTAAAGCTTCAGTCCAGCTCAGATTCTTCTGGATCAATATCAGCTCATCTGAACAAACAACAAAACACAAACACTGTGACTGAACTGAGATCAGTTTCATCACGAAGAAACTTCTGTCATCAAACACACACATTGACTTTTATTAACTCACCTTCATGACACACAAAAGTCTGAGGGTAACTGCAACCTGCATCATTCCATTGACCCTCAGCATTCATTCTGGCCTCTGTACATACTGGACCAGAACCAACAGGATTATCAGGTTGACCAGACTGCCAGTATCTGAAGGTGGAGTCAGTGTTATCTGACCACTCCCACGAGTCTCTGAACAGACCAATCCAGACAGATGTCTGAGGATTATTAATGATGTTGTGAATCAGTTGATGGTCAGTCTGGTTCCTCACACTGGTCAGATCAGTATGATGCCGTCTGCAGAAACTCTGAGCTTCTCTCCACGTTTGACTAGAAGAATCAATGATGTTTGCTTTACTGCTGTCTGTTGAAGAAAAGAAAGATTCAAGTCTCATGATTTTCATTCATTCTCATTAAACTCACAGTTCAGATGTCAATCTACAGAAACTTGTTTCTTCTAAAGTCTTAATAAATGCTGAACTTGTTCAGGTGTCAGAACACAAACTGAATATGAAAGTGTGGAGTGATGTCACAGGTCCTAAAACACGTAGAAACAGTTCTGAAACATCAAGCTACTTACAGCGTATCATCAACACAAACTGACTCCATTTACAATAAAACAAACAATCACATCAGACACATGAATATAAGAGAACAAGAGTCATGAGGTCCACTGAAGGAAACACTGAACACCATTAGAGGTTTTGATCTTATTGTTCATGTTTTCATCTTCACTTCATTATCTCATTGACTCGATCTGATTTGACTCATTCACTTGTTCAATATGGAGAAATCTAAATCATTCTGTGCTGGAGACCCAAGGACTGGAGTTAAACCCCAGACTTAAACTTAGACTTCACCTCAAAAAAAACTTTCATCAACTTAGAAGAGGCCAGTTTAGTCTCCAGCAGTATTACAATAGTCCACCTACAGGGACACTACTAGCAGACTGATCATTATATACTTACTAAATCAATAAATAACACTTAAAATACACTTAAACTTTACTCATGTTCACTGTTTTATAAGGTTTGGTGTCAGTTAGGTGTAAAACTCACTTGGTGGAGCATCAACACACTCATAAGACACATTCAGGTATTTGTAAGTTCCACCACAAGGATCAGGGAAAACTGCAGAGTTCACAACCATAGAACAACTCGTTTTTCCATCACATCTGTGAGAATAAATGCAAAAAAAATCAAAAATATATAAAAGATAATCTGATAATATCTGATAGCTCTTTAATAATGTTTTCTGTTCTCACCGAGTGGCCATCGTACTTAGAGATGTGCTCAGAGTGCACTTAACATTTGTGATCTGGTTATCTGGTTTTCCAGTAGAGCAGGTCTGTCCGTCTGTTCGCCCAAAATTGGCTGAAAGGATTTTAATGGTTCCTTGATCTGTTGATAAAAAGTCACATCACAGACAAATGTGTTTGACAAATCTTTATTTTCTCTCCGTGTTATGTGGACTTGATGCATGAAACTCACCACATCTGAGAAGAACAGTCTGTGATTCACAGATGATTAAATCCTTAGAAACACCTAAAGTCAGAGATGAGAAGTGAATAATATGTAGTGATGCAACTGTGTTACATTGACTGTCTTTCAGTATTAACCGTCTTAAATCACAAGTGTCCAATCCTGTAGAGTTCAGCTCCAACCTGTTCATCTGACCCACAAGTGTTCTGTGTCTTAACTGTGATGTTTATTATTGTTTCTTATGATCTCGTGTTCTGTGTCTTAACTGTGATGTTTATTATTGTTTCTTATGATCGTGTGTTCTGTGTCTTAACTGTGATGATTATTATTGTTTCTTATGATCGCGTGTTCTGTGTCTTAACTGTGATGATTATTATTGTTTCTTATGATCGTGTGTTCTGTGTCTTAACTGTGATGTTTATTATTGTTTCTTATGATCGTGTGTTCTGTGTCTTAACTGTGATGTTTATTATTGTTTCTTATGATCCTGTGTTCTGTGTCTTAACTGTGATGTTTATTATTGTTTCTTATGATCTCGTGTCTTAACTGTGATGATTATTATTGTTTCTTATGATCCTGTGTTCTGTGTCTTAACTGTGATGATTATTATTGTTTCTTATGATCGCGTGTTCTGTGTCTTAACTGTGATGATTATTATTGTTTCTTATGATCCTGTGTTCTGTGTCTTAACTGTGATGTTTATTATTGTTTCTTATGATCGCGTGTTCTGTGTCTTAACTGTGATGTTTATTATTGTTTCTTATGATCCTGTGTTCTGTGTCTTAACTGTGATGTTTATTATTGTTTCTTATGATCCTGTGTTCTGTGTCTTAACTGTGATGTTTATTATTGTTTCTTATGATCTCGTGTTCTGTGTCTTAACTGTGATGATTATTATTGTTTCTTATGATCGCGTGTTCTGTGTCTTAACTGTGATGTTTATTATTGTTTCTTATGATCCTGTGTTCTGTGTCTTAACTGTGATGTTTATTATTGTTTCTTATGATCCTGTGTTCTGTGTCTTAACTGTGATGTTTATTATTGTTTCTTATGATCACATGTGTTCTGTGTCTTAACTGTGATGTTTATTATTATTGTTTCTTATGATCTCGTGTTCTGTGTCTTAACTGTGATGTTTATTGTTGTTTCTTATGATCGTGTGATCTGTGTCTTAACTGTGATGTTTATTGTTGTTTCTTATGATCGTGTGATCTGTGTCTTAACTGTGATGTTTATTGTTGTTTCTTATGATCGTGTGATCTGTGTCTTAACTGTGATGTTTATTATTGTTTCTTATGATCGCGTGTTCTGTGTCTTAACTGTGATGTTTATTGTTGTTTCTTATGATCGTGTGATCTGTGTCTTAACTGTGATGTTTATTATTGTTTCTTATGATCGTGTGTTCTGTGTCTTAACTGTGATGTTTATTATTGTTTCTTATGATCCTGTGTTCTATGTCTTAACTGTGATGTTTATTATTGTTTCTTATGATCTCGTGTCTTAACTGTGATGATTATTATTGTTTCTTATGATCCTGTGTTCTGTGTCTTAACTGTGATGTTTATTATTGTTTCTAATGATCGCGTGTTCTGTGTCTTAACTGTGATGTTTATTATTGTTTCTTATGATCGCGTGTTCTGTGTCTTAACTGTGATGTTTATTATTGTTTCTTATGATCGCGTGTTCTGTGTCTTAACTGTGATGTTTATTATTGTTTCTTATGATCGCGTGTTCTGTGTCTTAACTGTGATGTTTATTATTGTTTCTTATGATCGCGTGTTCTGTGTCTTAACTGTGATGTTTATTATTGTTTCTTATGATCGCGTGTTCTGTGTCTTAACTGTGATGTTTATTATTGTTTCTTATGATCGCGTGTTCTGTGTCTTAACTGTGATGTTTATTATTGTTTCTTATGATCGCGTGTTCTGTGTCTTAACTGTGATGTTTATTATTGTTTCTTATGATCGCGTGTTCTGTGTCTTAACTGTGATGATTATTATTGTTTCTTATGATCGTGTGTTCTGTGTCTTAACTGTGATGATTATTATTGTTTCTTATGATCCTGTGTTCTGTGTCTTAACTGTGATGATTATTAGTGTTTCTTATGATCGCGTGTTCTGTGTCTTAACTGTGATGATTATTATTGTTTCTTATGATCGCGTGTTCTGTGTCTTAACTGTGATGTTTATTATTATTGTTTCTTATGATCGCGTGTGTTCTGTGTCTTAACTGTGATGTTTATTATTGTTTCTTATGATCTCGTGTTCTGTGTCTTAACTGTGATGATTATTATTGTTTCTTATGATCGCGTGTTCTGTGTCTTAACTGTGATGTTTATTATTGTTTCTTATGATCACGTGTTCTGTGTCTTAACTGTGATGTTTATTATTGTTTCTTATGATCCTGTGTTCTGTGTCTTAACTGTGATGTTTATTATTGTTTCTTATGATCGCGTGTTCTGTGTCTTAACTGTGATGTTTATTATTGTTTCTTATGATCGCGTGTTCTGTGTCTTAACTGTGATGATTATTATTGTTTCTTATGATCTCGTGTTCTGTGTCTTAACTGTGATGATTATTATTGTTTCTTATGATCGCGTGTTCTGTGTCTTAACTGTGATGTTTATTATTGTTTCTTATGATCCTGTGTTCTGTGTCTTAACTGTGATGTTTATTATTGTTTCTTATGATCGCGTGTTCTGTGTCTTAACTGTGATGTTTATTATTGTTTCTTATGATCTCGTGTTCTGTGTCTTAACTGTGATGATTATTATTGTTTCTTATGATCACGTGTTCTGTGTCTTAACTGTGATGTTTATTATTGTTTCTTATGATCGCGTGTTCTGTGTCTTAACTGTGATGTTTATTATTGTTTCTTATGATCGCGTGTTCTGTGTCTTAACTGTGATGATTATTATTGTTTCTTATGATCCTGTGTTCTGTGTCTTAACTGTGATGTTTATTATTGTTTCTTATGATCGCGTGTTCTGTGTCTTAACTGTGATGTTTATTATTGTTTCTTATGATCGCGTGTTCTGTGTCTTAACTGTGATGTTTATTATTGTTTCTTATGATCGCGTGTTCTGTGTCTTAACTGTGATGATTATTATTGTTTCTTATGATCGCGTGTTCTGTGTCTTAACTGTGATGATTATTATTGTTTCTTATGATCGCGTGTTCTGTGTCTTAACTGTGATGTTTATTATTGTTTCTTATGATCGCGTGTTCTGTGTCTTAACTGTGATGATTATTATTGTTTCTTATGATCCTGTGTTCTGTGTCTTAACTGTGATGTTTATTATTGTTTCTTATGATCGCGTGTTCTGTGTCTTAACTGTGATGTTTATTATTGTTTCTTATGATCCTGTGTTCTGTGTCTTAACTGTGATGTTTATTATTGTTTCTTATGATCACATGTGTTCTGTGTCTTAACTGTGATGTTTATTATTGTTTCTTATGATCGCGTGTGTTCTGTGTCTTAACTGTGATGTTTATTATTATTGTTTCTTATGATCTCGTGTTCTGTGTCTTAACTGTGATGTTTATTGTTGTTTCTTATGATCGTGTGATCTGTGTCTTAACTGTGATGTTTATTATTGTTTCTTATGATCGTGTGTTCTGTGTCTTAACTGTGATGTTTATTATTGTTTCTTATGATCTCGTGTCTTAACTGTGATGATTATTATTGTTTCTTATGATCCTGTGTTCTGTGTCTTAACTGTGATGTTTATTATTGTTTCTAATGATCGCGTGTTCTGTGTCTTAACTGTGATGTTTATTATTGTTTCTTATGATCACGTGTTCTGTGTCTTAACTGTGATGTTTATTATTGTTTCTTATGATCCTGTGTTCTGTGTCTTAACTGTGATGTTTATTATTGTTTCTTATGATCGCGTGTTCTGTGTCTTAACTGTGATGTTTATTATTGTTTCTTATGATCGCGTGTTCTGTGTCTTAACTGTGATGATTATTATTGTTTCTTATGATCTCGTGTTCTGTGTCTTAACTGTGATGATTATTATTGTTTCTTATGATCGCGTGTTCTGTGTCTTAACTGTGATGTTTATTATTGTTTCTTATGATCCTGTGTTCTGTGTCTTAACTGTGATGTTTATTATTGTTTCTTATGATCGCGTGTTCTGTGTCTTAACTGTGATGTTTATTATCGTTTCTTATGATCTCGTGTTCTGTGTCTTAACTGTGATGATTATTATTGTTTCTTATGATCGCGTGTTCTGTGTCTTAACTGTGATGTTTATTATTGTTTCTTATGATCGCGTGTTCTGTGTCTTAACTGTGATGTTTATTATTGTTTCTTATGATCGCGTGTTCTGTGTCTTAACTGTGATGTTTATTATTGTTTCTTATGATCGCGTGTTCTGTGTCTTAACTGTGATGTTTATTATTGTTTCTTATGATCGCGTGTTCTGTGTCTTAACTGTGATGTTTATTATTGTTTCTTATGATCGCGTGTTCTGTGTCTTAACTGTGATGTTTATTATCGTTTCTTATGATCTCGTGTTCTGTGTCTTAACTGTGATGTTTATTATTGTTTCTTATGATCGCGTGTTCTGTGTCTTAACTGTGATGATTATTATTGTTTCTTATGATCACATGTGTTCTGTGTCTTAACTGTGATGATTATTATTGTTTCTTATGATCGCGTGTTCTGTGTCTTAACTGTGATGTTTATTATTGTTTCTTATGATCGCGTGTTCTGTGTCTTAACTGTGATGTTTATTATTGTTTCTTATGATCACATGTGTTCTGTGTCTTAACTGTGATGATTATTATTGTTTCTTATGATCGCGTGTTCTGTGTCTTAACTGTGATGATTATTATTGTTTCTTATGATCGCGTGTTCTGTGTCTTAACTGTGATGATTATTATTGTTTCTTATGATCGCGTGTTCTGTGTCTTAACTGTGATGTTTATTATTGTTTCTTATGATCCTGTGTTCTGTGTCTTAACTGTGATGTTTATTATCGTTTCTTATGATCTCGTGTTCTGTGTCTTAACTGTGATGATTATTATTGTTTCTTATGATCGCGTGTTCTGTGTCTTAACTGTGATGATTATTATTGTTTCTTATGATCGCGTGTTCTGTGTCTTAACTGTGATGTTTATTATTGTTTCTTATGATCACGTGTTCTGTGTCTTAACTGTGATGTTTATTATTGTTTCTTATGATCCTGTGTTCTGTGTCTTAACTGTGATGTTTATTATTGTTTCTTATGATCGCGTGTTCTGTGTCTTAACTGTGATGTTTATTATTGTTTCTTATGATCTCGTGTTCTGTGTCTTAACTGTGATGTTTATTGTTGTTTCTTATGATCGTGTGATCTGTGTCTTAACTGTGATGTTTATTATTGTTTATTATTGTTTCTTATGATCTCGTGTCTTAACTGTGATGATTATTATTGTTTCTTATGATCCTGTGTTCTGTGTCTTAACTGTGATGATTATTATTGTTTCTTATGATCCTGTGTTCTGTGTCTTAACTGTGATGTTTATTATTGTTTCTAATGATCGCGTGTTCTGTGTCTTAACTGTGATGTTTATTATTGTTTCTTATGATCACGTGTTCTGTGTCTTAACTGTGATGTTTATTATTGTTTCTTATGATCCTGTGTTCTGTGTCTTAACTGTGATGTTTATTATTGTTTCTTATGATCGCGTGTTCTGTGTCTTAACTGTGATGTTTATTATTGTTTCTTATGATCGCGTGTTCTGTGTCTTAACTGTGATGATTATTATTGTTTCTTATGATCTCGTGTTCTGTGTCTTAACTGTGATGATTATTATTGTTTCTTATGATCGCGTGTTCTGTGTCTTAACTGTGATGTTTATTATTGTTTCTTATGATCCTGTGTTCTGTGTCTTAACTGTGATGTTTATTATTGTTTCTTATGATCGCGTGTTCTGTGTCTTAACTGTGATGTTTATTATCGTTTCTTATGATCTCGTGTTCTGTGTCTTAACTGTGATGATTATTATTGTTTCTTATGATCGCGTGTTCTGTGTCTTAACTGTGATGTTTATTATTGTTTCTTATGATCGCGTGTTCTGTGTCTTAACTGTGATGTTTATTATTGTTTCTTATGATCGCGTGTTCTGTGTCTTAACTGTGATGTTTATTATTGTTTCTTATGATCGCGTGTTCTGTGTCTTAACTGTGATGTTTATTATTGTTTCTTATGATCGCGTGTTCTGTGTCTTAACTGTGATGTTTATTATTGTTTCTTATGATCGCGTGTTCTGTGTCTTAACTGTGATGTTTATTATCGTTTCTTATGATCTCGTGTTCTGTGTCTTAACTGTGATGTTTATTATTGTTTCTTATGATCGCGTGTTCTGTGTCTTAACTGTGATGATTATTATTGTTTCTTATGATCACATGTGTTCTGTGTCTTAACTGTGATGATTATTATTGTTTCTTATGATCGCGTGTTCTGTGTCTTAACTGTGATGTTTATTATTGTTTCTTATGATCGCGTGTTCTGTGTCTTAACTGTGATGTTTATTATTGTTTCTTATGATCACATGTGTTCTGTGTCTTAACTGTGATGATTATTATTGTTTCTTATGATCGCGTGTTCTGTGTCTTAACTGTGATGATTATTATTGTTTCTTATGATCGCGTGTTCTGTGTCTTAACTGTGATGATTATTATTGTTTCTTATGATCGCGTGTTCTGTGTCTTAACTGTGATGTTTATTATTGTTTCTTATGATCCTGTGTTCTGTGTCTTAACTGTGATGTTTATTATCGTTTCTTATGATCTCGTGTTCTGTGTCTTAACTGTGATGTTTATTATTGTTTCTTATGATCGCGTGTTCTGTGTCTTAACTGTGATGATTATTATTGTTTCTTATGATCACATGTGTTCTGTGTCTTAACTGTGATGATTATTATTGTTTCTTATGATCGCGTGTTCTGTGTCTTAACTGTGATGTTTATTATTGTTTCTTATGATCGCGTGTTCTGTGTCTTAACTGTGATGTTTATTATTGTTTCTTATGATCACATGTGTTCTGTGTCTTAACTGTGATGATTATTATTGTTTCTTATGATCGCGTGTTCTGTGTCTTAACTGTGATGATTATTATTGTTTCTTATGATCGCGTGTTCTGTGTCTTAACTGTGATGATTATTATTGTTTCTTATGATCGCGTGTTCTGTGTCTTAACTGTGATGATTATTATTGTTTCTTATGATCGCGTGTTCTGTGTCTTAACTGTGATGTTTATTATTGTTTCTTATGATCCTGTGTTCTGTGTCTTAACTGTGATGTTTATTATTGTTTCTTATGATCTCGTGTTCCGTGTCTTAACTGTGATGTTTATTATTGTTTCTTATGATCGCGTGTTCTGTGTCTTAACTGTGATGATTATTATTGTTTCTTATGATCACATGTGTTCTGTGTCTTAACTGTGATGATTATTATTGTTTCTTATGATCGCGTGTTCTGTGTCTTAACTGTGATGTTTATTATTGTTTCTTATGATCGCGTGTTCTGTGTCTTAACTGTGATGTTTATTATTGTTTCTTATGATCGTGTGTTCTGTGTCTTAACTGTGATGTTTATTATCGTTTCTTATGATCTCGTGTTCTGTGTCTTAACTGTGATGTTTATTATTGTTTCTTATGATCGTGTGTTCTGTGTCTTAACTGTGATGATTATTATTGTTTCTTATGATCGCGTGTTCTGTGTCTTAACTGTGATGTTTATTATCGTTTCTTATGATCGTGTGTTCTGTGTCTTAACTGTGATGATTATTATTGTTTCTTATGATCGCGTGTTCTGTGTCTTAACTGTGATGTTTATTATTGTTTCTTATGATCGTGTGTTCTGTGTCTTAACTGTGATGTTTATTATTGTTTCTTATGATCGCGTGTTCTGTGTCTTAACTGTGATGTTTATTATTGTTTCTTATGATCGTGTGTTCTGTGTCTTAACTGTGATGTTTATTATTGTTTCTTATGATCGCGTGTTCTGTGTCTTAACTGTGATGTTTATTATTGTTTCTTATGATCGTGTGTTCTGTGTCTTAACTGTGATGTTTATTATTGTTTCTTATGATCTTGTGTGTTCTGTGTCTTAACTGTGATGTTTATTATTGTTTCTTATGATCGTGTGTTCTGTGTCTTAACTGTGATGTTTATTATTGTTTCTTATGATCACGTGTTCTGTGTCTTAACTGTGATGTTTATTATTGTTTCTTATGATCGCGTGTTCTGTGTCTTAACTGTGATGATTATTATTGTTTATTATTATTGTTTCTTATGGGTCAGCTGTGGCCTAATGGTTAGAGTGTTGGGCTTGTGATCAGAAGGTTGCCGGTTCTAATCTCAGTGCCAGCAGGTCATGGCTGAAGGGTCCTTGAGCAAGGCACCTAACCCCTGATTGCTCTGCAGTAATGTGCCACTGTATAAAACTACTTGTAAGTCGCTTTGGATAAAAGCGTCTGCCAAATGAATAAATGTAAATGTAAATGTTATGATCGCGTGTGTTCTGTGTCTTAACTGTGATGATTATTATTGTTTCTTATGATCGCGTGTGTTCTGTGTCTTAACTGTGATGATTATTATTGTTTCTTATGATCGCGTGTTCTGTGTCTTAACTGTGATGTTTATTATTGTTTCTTATGATCTTGTGTGTTCTGTGTCTTAACTGTGATGTTTATTATTGTTTCTTATGATCGCGTGTTCTGTGTCTTAACTGTGATGTTTATTATTGTTTCTTATGATCGTGTGTTCTGTGTCTTAACTGTGATGTTTATTATTGTTTCTTATGATCACGTGTTCTGTGTCTTAACTGTGATGTTTATTATTGTTTCTTATGATCGCGTGTTCTGTGTCTTAACTGTGATGATTATTATTGTTTCTTATGATCGCGTGTGTTCTGTGTCTTAACTGTGATGATTATTATTGTTTCTTATGATCGCGTGTGTTCTGTGTCTTAACTGTGATGATTATTATTGTTTCTTATGATCGCGTGTGTTCTGTGTCTTAACTGTGATGATTATTATTGTTTCTTATGATCGCGTGTTCTGTGTCTTAACTGTGATGTTTATTGTTGTTTCTTATGATCGCGTGTTCTGTGTCTTAACTGTGATGTTTATTGTTGTTTCTTATGATCGCGTGTTCTGTGTCTTAACTGTGATGTTTATTATTGTTTCTTATGATCACGTGTTCTGTGTCTTAACTGTGATGTTTATTATTGTTTCTTATGATCGCGTGTTCTGTGTCTTAACTGTGATGATTATTATTGTTTCTTATGATCGCGTGTGTTCTGTGTCTTAACTGTGATGATTATTATTGTTTCTTATGATCGCGTGTGTTCTGTGTCTTAACTGTGATGATTATTATTGTTTCTTATGATCGCGTGTTCTGTGTCTTAACTGTGATGTTTATTATTGTTTCTTATGATCGCGTGTGTTCTGTGTCTTAACTGTGATGATTATTATTGTTTCTTATGATCGCGTGTGTTCTGTGTCTTAACTGTGATGATTATTATTGTTTCTTATGATCGCGTGTGTTCTGTGTCTTAACTGTGATGATTATTATTGTTTCTTATGATCGCGTGTTCTGTGTCTTAACTGTGATGATTATTATTGTTTCTTATGATCGCGTGTTCTGTGTCTTAACTGTGATGATTATTATTGTTTCTTATGATCGCGTGTTCTGTGTCTCAACTGTGATGTTTATTATTGTTTCTTATGATCGTGTGTTCTGTGTCTTAACTGTGATGATTATTATTGTTTCTTATGATCCTGTGTTCTGTGTCTTAACTGTGATGTTTATTATTGTTTCTTATGATCGCGTGTTCTGTGTCTTAACTGTGATGTTTATTGTTGTTTCTTATGATCGCGTGTTCTGTGTCTTAACTGTGATGTTTATTATTGTTTCTTATGATCATGTTTTGTGAAGGTTTGTTGTCACTCACCATTGTAGCAGATGAACTGTGACCTCACATTACAGTCCTGCTGACGCCACGTTCCATTTCTCATAAAAACACAATTATTTGTGTAAGTCGATGGTTCAGTTTCCCAGTTCAGATATTTCACAGGATCACCCAGAGACCACTTCCATTCATAAACATCTGTTCTCTTCAGTCCAATCCAGACATTCACCTGACTGTTATTCACAGTCTTGTTCAGCTCGTTCATGTCATTGATGTTGTTGACTGTGGCCAGATCTGTGTAGTTCTCTCTGCAGTATCTCTGAGCTTCAGTCCAGTTCTTATTCATGTTTATATAGTGATAGCGGCGCTGAATGCATTCAGATATTGAACAGAGAGCTGAAAGAGAGAGTTTAGATTCAAACACATTCACTCAGATCTGGATCTAAGCAGGAGTGAGCTGACATCACACGATCATCATTTACTGACGCAACGTTTGTACTTGTATGTGTGCAATGACAATAAATTGAATCCAATCCAATCATTCGGATATGGCTTATTCAACATTGTAAAGATTAGACCCTATCTCACTGGTAATCTCAAGGTTGAACTACTGCAATGCTCTCCTTGCTGGTCTTTCTGCAAAGGCTGTCAAACCACTTCAGCTGGTTCAAAACGCAGCAGCACGCCTCATCTTCCAACGGACCAAAAGGGCTCATGTGACACCCCTTTTCATCACTTCCACTGGCTACAGATTGAAGCCCGGATCAGATTCAAGTCACTAATGTTTGCCTACAGGACTATCACTGGATCTGCAACGGCATACTTTCACACCCTTCTACACCCCATCAGGAACCCTGCATGCATTCAGCGAAATTGCAGCATCTTGTATTGCCTTCTAGAAGGGCAGTACCTTGTTTTCCAATATCACAAGATATAAAAAGATTTTTGAAAGCATTAAAGATCTCATAATAATTTAATATAGATTTAAAGTAGTAACAATAAACTAGATTTCTGAAGAAAATGTGAGTGGTGCTTTGTGGCAAACCACGGAAGTGGGCACTACAGTGATGACATTTTAAGCCACTTATGAAACGAACCAACCCCCGTGTTTCTACGATGTTCTGAAGCAGAGATATAAGTCTTTGCTAAACGTTTGCTAGGTTAATGTGTTTGGTTGCTATGGGCGTGGTTTTTACAGAGGTCCCCCAATATTAGGCGTTCAGATGATGTCATAAATAGACATAGAAATACCTTCACTTTTGGCCCCTGAAGAGACATATTTTCAACATCAACAAAGAAGCAGAAAAGACATGTTTTGGACACCTTTGCTTGAGGTGGGATATATTTAATAAAGTCATTATTACAAAATGTCTCTTTTTCTTTAATAGAACAGTTTTTAAATAGACAGAAAACTCTGGTGTCAATTCTTCAGACATTTAAATCAAATATAAAACCAGAAACACAAACTCACCGATGACAAGAAGACTGAAATATACAATCTGAGCCATTTCTGAGGAAGAAACACATTGAAAAGCTCAAATGTTAAACTTCTGTTTGATCACAATCTTAGTTTCCAACATTAATTCATTTACACAATAAAAAATCTAATAAATCTGTGAGTTTGTTTAGTTTCTGTCATGTATAAATGTCAATGAAGTTAAAAGTCAACATTTCCATCACTTAGTGTATTTCTACAGAGAGTCAGTTTCTTGATAAAGTTTCATTAAAAGTTATTTTCAGATAAATTGACTAAAACAGAGTCGTATGAAAAGAATGATATTAATATGAATGAGAATCTTACTTTTCATCTCTTGTGTGTTTCTCTGGTGAATCTGCTGCTGTTTGTCTCTCTGTGTGTTTCTATGTCTTTATATCACATCTGATCTTCAGCGCCTCACATCATTTGGGTATTTTACACACTGCTTATTTCTGTTCACCTACTGTCCTTTTGGCAGTGTTGTCTGTTATGTAATGAAAGAACTCAAATGAGAAGAAACAAGGTGTGTGTCTCTTATTTGCATGTGTGAAGTGTGTCAGCCAGTGAACACAAGATATTAAGAGACACAGCAGATGTTGATTTGGTGTATTAATATATATATTTAAAACAACAAACGTAAAGATTTCAGGCATGACTATAAAAACAGGTCTGGTAGACTCTTGTACAGTCAGCGGGTTGTTCAGCCGTTCCCTTTTGAGAAAACTCCACGCCGCATGGATGATCACACTATGGGGGACGCCTCTGCGCTGGGGGTCTTGTGCTTCCGGGGGGATTTGGAAGCCTGTGATGCGACTTCCCCCGTCCTGACTTGAGGTCATATTTGAGGATGAAGGTCACACTGATGACGGCCCTGCGTGAGAAAACAGATGTGTGGTGTGAGAGCGTAACAACACAGTCAAATGAGCGAGTCTTACGCCCAATGAGTGACAGACCTGAAAACATCAAAGTAAATATTGACGTCAACATTTGATGTTATCTCTTCTCATTTGTGTTTCTGTTTCTGGGTCGGAACAATGACGCTCAGTGAAGCAAAAAGAGATGATTCTCATATGATGAGGCTCTCAGATAGTGTCCACAGACTCACTTATTCCTCTTTATTCCATCCGTCCATTATTATTATATTAATAGAAGTGTGAGTTTGCATTATAACTTATGACAGTAAATATATTGTATAAAGTCTCACTGCGAATAAATGTAGTGGTTACAAAATATTTGACCAGAACAAATAGATTCAAAAATAGCTTCTTCCCAAAGGCAATAACCAACCTGAACTCTCACATGCACTGCTCTTAGTCCAACCACCTTAACCCTCGACTCTCTTCATTCACTATTGAATATTGTTAAGAACCTCACTTTCTGGGAAATACCATAAAATGTGCAATATTTTTGAACATATATTTAACACTGTATATAACACCGTACATACTCCTCAAGACTGTGAACCTTACCCTTATATGTTTGGCTATGCTCTGAAACTGGAGTTGGCTTTTCTTAAATCTCATCATACATGCGTAAAGTGACAATAAATCTATTCTATTCTATCTTATTGAACAAGCTTTCCTGTAGCTCAGTGGTAAGAGCATTTTGTTAACAACAGAAGGTTGTGGGTTGGATCCCAGCGGATTGCAGATACCTGTGTATAACTGTATAGGATAATGTAATGTAAGAATAAAAGCGTCTGCCTAAATGTGAATGAGTCAAATCAGATTGAGTCAATAAGATTGAAGATTGAGTCATTCGCAAACACTGAAGAAAACATGAACTTTTTCTTTGTTTCTCATTCCTGTTATTCTATCCTTACTTCCAGGGACGTGCACAGGGGGTTGCTCAGGTTGCCCGGGCAACTGCCCATATGCCCTTCTCGACTCACATTGGCCTTCCGATGTGGAAAATAAATAAATAAATCATGTACAATGGATGCAGAATTTCACATAGGTCTAGATAAAAAAAACCTGCAAAGCCTCATTCATTTCCGTATTCTGGCAACGAAAGTGAAAGTCAGAAGGGGAAGGGCAAGCTCTGTTAACATGGGTTCACCGCTGCACGCGACCGGCACCTGAGCTGAGCCTGCATGAGCGGCCCTAGAAGGAGATTGTCGCGGTTGTCGGGTGATACGACTCAGTGGTGTTGTCTAGGGCGTCCGGGGCAAACTCAAACCGGACACTCATTTGTCCTCCTTTTTTTGGAGTTGTCCTGAATCGGCCTAAGCAAAATCCGCTTTAGAACATTTATTGGGACGCAGCAGCATAGCGGCCGACGCCGTAAGATCTCTGGTCAAACAAATGATTGGCTGAAAGAGGTGTCAAATAAATACCTGATATATCATTGGTTAAAAACGTAAACAAGCCTCCACGACGTGGAAGTGGAGTCCACGTGCTGGCTTCGTCACATCATAACGGTAACTTGCTGAAACGTCAGACCTCATCCGGAATGGACAAAAAGGCAACACATTATATAAAAAGGTAGTAGAGACACTTTTCATGGATGTCGCTGTGAAGTGGACGTTTGTAGACAAGGGACATGCGACATGCCAGCACAGAGAAACAAAAGTAACCGAAGAGCTGCAGGTACATCTTCCCTTAGGCTTAGGTCAAATATTTTTTCCAAAAATTGTCTGGCAATGAATAGAGTAGACTGTTTCAGAATCACTGTATCATGAGACCATCGATATGATGCACACAATTGTATTGTAGTTGTAACAAACGAACGATCATCATCATCAAGTTTTATGAAAAGGATTTAAAATCTTCATAAATCCAGGCTGAGTTTGCCACGTTTAACCTAAATAATAAGACAGATAGCTTGCAGACAAGCAGCCTGCTACTATTTCTTTGGTAGGTAGGCATTAGGCAAACTAAGCTACATGTCTGCTGATAGTTTGTTTCTCACGTTTCGTTTCAGCAAGAAGAACGAATGATGGAAGTAATGCATCACAATAATTATTTTTTTCAAAATGGTTAAATCCTATCACTATTTTGGGTATTTAGCGAAGCCAAGATGCCCACTGAAAAGAGGCGGATTCAGGAGAGACAATTCAGGAGGTATTTTGATAGGGATATTGATGTAGGGATTTTTATGACTCAAGTCATGTTTTTCTGTGTTATTATTAGTACTAGTTAAGGTGATTGAGTGCTGTATTTCAGTGTTTTACTTCTTTATATATATATATTAATAAAGACCCTGTTATTCTCAGTCCTTCATATAGCCCGTGAGTTGTTGTTTTTTGGGGGGGTTGCCCTTTTTTCAGGTCAGAGCAACTGCCCCTCAAAATTCCTTTGTATGTCTCTGTTTACTTCATGACGTGTTTATCTTTGTTTTTTGGGTGTTTTTCATGTTTTTCTTCATACGTGTCATACCAAGCAAAGCAAAGGCCAATATGTTCTGTTTGGGATCACTTCTCGTAAACCACCTCGTGATTCTTGCTGGGGCAAAGGGAGGGGTGTCACGTTTTGAATACTAGATAAACTCTGTTGTGCAGGAGGAAAGAGGGCCTTTTCTCTGCAACATTTCATTGCTCATGATGCAGATTAAACGACAATAAAATTCTTTGCAAAGAACCTCATGCCTCTCGGTGTGTTGCGTTTGTCTGGGCTGACTCACCTAGTTTAAGGAATAAGAAAATTCCACGTTTTTGGTTTGATGTGATTGTTTGTTTTATTGTAAATGGAGTCAGTTTGTGTTGATGATACGCTGTAAGTAGCTTGATGTTTCAGAACTGTTTCTACGTGTTTTAGGACCTGTGACATCACTCCACGCTTTCATATTCACTTTGTGTTCTGACACCTGAACAAGTTCAGCATTTATTAAGACTTTAGAAGAAACAAGTTTCTGTAGATTAACATCTGAACTGTGAGTGTAATGAGAATGAATGAAAATCATGAGACTTGAATCTTTCTTTTCTTCAACAGACAGCAGTGAAACAAACATCATTGATTCTTCTAGTCAAACGTGGAGAGAAGCTCAGAGATTCTGCAGACGGCATCATACTGATCTGACCAGTGTGAGGAACCAGACTGACCATCAACTGATTCACAACATCATTAATAATCCTCAGACATCTGTCTGGATTGGTCTGTTCAGAGACTCGTGGGAGTGGTCAGATAACACTGACTCCACCTTCAGATACTGGCGGTCTGGTTTCCCTACACAATGATCTTCACATTTACAAAGTTCAGTGGGAAAGATGGACACTGGTATAACGTGCCTTGCCAAAACAATGAGGACTTTTTGTGTTATGAAGATGAGTTGATAAAAGTCAATGGGCTTTAACACGAGCAATATGTAACTTTTTGGTTCCTTCTTACGGCCATTCCGGAAAGGATATCACGGAGACACAGACTGAGTTCACTTGTCGCGTTTCCTGAAATAAATGAAACGAATATTGCCATTAAATAGACATTAAATACATATCTTCCCGTCACATAACATTCTCCTGAGCAGTTTACATGTGACTCATCCACCAGGTTAACAATCAATTACTCAGTTTTCGTAAGATCAATAGCTCAATTTCTGTTATTTCTCAAACATAGAAAGTATGAAAATATAAGAACATTGATGCATCATACCTGAAATATATGAAACGACACCAAATAGCCATTAAATCTCTTCCGGTCACATAACTGTCAAAAATAAATAAACATGTGGAAATAAGCAACTACAAAATACACAGATAAAAACACAACGAATACCATGTGCTCCCAAAACGCTCAGCGGTAAGCTCTGTACAAAACAAATGATCTGTCGACTCTATATCTCGTATAAATCAAATTTGAAATAAAATGCTTTTAAAAGAATAATGTCAAACTTAAAAATAAATTAAATAATATCTAACAACATTTTACTTCAGTTTGACCGGAGTGAGATTTTTCTCAGCAGTTTACACGTGACTGAGGAGAAAACGGCAGACTCTACTTTTAGTTGACATTAGTCACCTGTAGGAGTCCCCATATCTCCTTCTTCTTGATGCATTTATTACATTTAATTCAATGAATGTTTCACAAGATGAACAAACTTTTTGGCACAATTCATTAAAAACTTATTTTACCCGTTATACATAGCTAATTCAGTGGATAAAAGTGTCAAATTTATCTGTTTAAACATTTGCTATGCTATCTTTGTTCGATTGTCAATGAAATATTGGCTCATGTGATTTGAAATTCCTTTAGTTTTCATTTTATTCAGATTTAAAAACGTCCCAACTTCTCCGTAATTCGGGTTGTAACTCAAAACATCATAATATTGCTCAATGATACAGATTTATTGAAGATCTCCCAGCTGGCAACTACAGATGTTTAGCTTATTAACCTACACAGAGAAACATTTACATTACATTTTACATTTATTCATTTGGCAGATGCTTTGATCCAAAGCGACTTACAAGTAGTTTTATTACAGTGTCACATTACTGTAGAGCAATCAGGGGTAAGGTGTCTTGCTCAAGGGCCCTTCAGTCATGACCTGCTGGTACTGAGATTAGAACCAGATGATCACAAACCCAACGCTCTAACCACTAGGCCACAGCTGAATCATGAGAACAATTCATCCCAAAGTTGATGCGCACATGACGGTTTTTAGTTGAATCCATGGCTGTATCTATGTAGGTTTTGATACCCTTTATCCTTTGGTGTCTTCACAGCTCACAACACCAACTTAGACGAAAGCACATTCACGTAGCAAACAAAGATCTCACGTTCATATTCACACACACACACCTGGACCTGTGTCATGTGCAGTTTCAGCAGCCAATCAGGATCCTCCATTCACCCAGGTTTCACTCGGTGCTCATGACAAATTACATTTATGCATTTGGCAGACGCTTTTATCCACAGCGACTCACATTGCATTATCCTATACATTTATACACAGGTATCTGCAATCACCTGGGATCAAACCCAGTAAGGGTTTATTTTTTTCTTCTTGCTTTTAGGATTAAAGTCATTATACTTATTCTATTAAATCAATCTTCCCATATATTAACAATGAAAAACGTTTAATCATTAGTATGATTTGAAATCACAAATGAATTGTGGTTATAGTAGTTATGTTCGATTATTTCTAAGGGACGGTTTTGTTAAATGACCCTTACGTACAGTATATGCGGGAGTAGGTGGGGCGCAGATCCAGGTTTCACCAATTGTGGAGTAACCTTGACGTTGAAATGCTCCTGATTGGTCACATGTCACTATTTGTGATCTACATTGATGTCCATGCGCTTACGGAGAGGCATGGAAACGCAGTTGTGATTGGACGATTAAGGTTACAAATATGGGAACTTGCCCGATAAAGGGTTAAAACTGTTTTGCATTAAATAAACAAAGCATTAAACACTGCATTCTGGGTGATATTTGAATATTCGGTAGCACTTCAGTACAGGGGGCAATTCTCACTATTAACTAGTTGTTATTAACATGCTTTTTATTGGCATATTGGTTGTTTATTAGTACTTATAAAGCACTTATTCTGCATGACCAGACTCTACATCCCTAATCCACCCAATACCTAAAGTTAACTACTAGCAACAAATGAAGAGCTAATTGAGGAAAGCGAGGATTGCACCCTATACTGAAGTGTGACCGAATATTCTAGAGAAAGCACCCCTAGAGCAAAGTCCAAAAACTTTCTTTGTCAACATCTAAAAAAATATATTTTGGGGGACAAAAGCAAAAGGTTTTATTCCATGTTTTATTATGTCTTTTGAACATCTGGTGACATCCAGTGGAGCTCTGTTCAAAGTTCTGGTTCACATGTGATGTTTTTTAGACTCATTTCAGTTTTAACATGGAACTAGTGATAGACAGTTTGTGAATAAATTACTCTTTGAACCGCTTCACCATATAGAACTGAACTGTTTGAAACAGTTCACATCTCAGCTCAACAATAATCCACAGGTACTGTATGTCACTTTCAGACATTGGTTCGAACACAAAATGAGGCAACATTCCAGAGTTTACGAGCTGTACCAGCTGTTGTACCGTTGAGCAAAACTATGTCCAAAGTTAATCTTTTCTACATCTTTTATATTTATAACGTTGACAAAATGTAATGATACACTTTGACATCAACACTCATCACAAATACTTCAACAAGGAACAAAATGAGATCGTTCTCTGGTGCAGGGTCTAACCCAAAAATAAAGGAACTACCAGCAACGCAAGCGTGTTGTCTTGTTGAACGCATGTGACAGAACAGAGTACTATTACAAGAGGTAAAACCACAAAACGTTTTGTTTAATGTCCCTTTGTATTGTTTTGTCTACTATAACTATGCCTTTACTATACAATTTGTTTTGTTCTTTAGCTTTTTCTTCACTAAATGCTTTTGTGTCTTTTGGTGTGTCGTGTTTGAGTAATGACAGGTTTAGAAATCAGAAGTTCAACAAAGGTTTTGTGCTCTTGCGAAATAGTCACGGTTTACGTTATTTGAAGGTTGTGTGAGGCTGTACCACATTTGGCCTTATAAATGTCATCTGTTAAGAAGTTTAATATTTAAAATAAATGTCAAGATTTCTATTAAAACAACTTGACCAGCGGCCATGCAAAAGTTCCTTCTTTTCTTTGCCTGCAGATTATTTGTTTTAAGCAAATGATCTTGTCCTTTCGCAAACAACGAAAGTGAATCCTGAACACTGTCTTCAAGTGTTTTGCCTGGTTAATTTAAATTGCAGATCAGGTTTGAAATATTTACATATTAGGACCGGGTTTCCGAGATAGCAGGAGAGCAAATAGAAACCATTGAATTTTTGACTCTCGACTTTCACTAAATACATTTTCTTTAAGTGCTTTCAATAATAATGTTTTATTAGGGTTACATATGCAGGTCTGTGGACTCGAGTCGCATGAATTGGGCTTGACTCGAACTCGGACTGATGAAGCTACAGCCACAACCTTGAATCCTGAGGGCACCAGAGGCTGTCAGTTCAAACTCCTGTTCTGCTCTGATTCATTTCCAGATCAGTTAGACACTTGTGAGTGCGCAATCCACCTGATCCAACTTCAGCTACAACAAACAGTCATCCAGAACAAAGTAATATTGGACAAACCCAAATATATTTTTTTCTATCCACACTTGTTCCCCTTTTTCACTTACCAGCCCGGCTAAATATACCCGCAAAACACACGAAAATACACCTGTTTGTTAAGAAGTGATCGAAATCGGAAAGTAGGTTGGGTTGGTGTGACGGCCCGAGTGGTGGCCGCACACGAGCGGTAATATGGATGTATCCAAAACACGCACACACATGCATACACTTACACGAATGACATTCATTTCAGGATAAGCTTTATTCTGAAACTTCTTTAATTCATTTTCATTTGTTTCAGTAGGATAGCATATGAACTACAACATCATATTCATTCATCATTTAGTGTTAGGTTTACATTTACAATACATTGTTACTGATTTGAAGTGCACACAAATTAGTTGCATTGTATCTGTTATTTATATCTGTTTCTATTTTGAGTTTAAGTTTACCGGTGATCAACTTCAGATATGGTCCGCTGCAGCCGCATCCTGGTGTGACGGAAAACTAGAGTCCGGCAGGAACACTGTATTTAGCTTTTTGGTTCCGTCCGGACGTGCCATTCACTGGGAGTTGCCCGGGGAGGAGGAAGGAACCTTAATGTATTTATTTAGTGATTTAGTTAGTTGTACATTTATGATTTTTGTTTACATTTAGCTTCCTTTACTTTAGTTACCATATATCTCTGTTTGATTTGATCTTGATTTATGTAAGGTTATATGTTGTGAGTGAAGTTAAATTGTTCCCCCTCTTAATTTGTAATGGGCCCATCCTTTCCTTTATAAACTGTTGCTTTGTTCATTTGAGCAGGTCAGTTTTAAGTTGTGTTTGTTTGGTTTTGTCTAACCATTTTGATCTCATTTTCTGTTTGGTTATATTATTTTGTTGTAAGAAATTTAAGTGTAAAGTTATTTTGAGTCTTGGGTTCAAATAAAGACCCATGTTTTTGTAGCAATCTTGTGTTCCTTGTGCTTGGCTTCTCGGTCCCTCACGTATGGTGGCAGCGGTGGGATCATTCAGTCAGTCAGTCAAGGACACAAAGCGTGCTTTGTTCTTTTCTGCCCCTCGAGGCTGTTTTTTTTCCCTCCTGTTAAAATGAGTCGTGCCTCAAAGAGAGGTGGGCCTAAGGCTCCGCCCTTGCAGCAAGAGGAAGAAAGGGGTGAGGAGGACCAGGACATGGTGGAAGGAGCTGAAGGAGGCAAGGCAATGGGAGACAGAGACATTTCGGTGACTGAGTTGGCAAATCTGCTTCGAACCCATATGGCCAGGACGGAAGGCCGGGAGACTGCGAGACAGCAGGAGCAGGTGGATCAGGAGCGACGGTTTAAGGCTCTCCAGCACCAGTTTGGTCTTTTGCAAATAGAGGTCCAAGCACGCACCTCTCCCAACCTTCCCTTACCTGATGTTGACCGGGAGTCTCGGGGAAGGCCCGATATGGATCATTTGGATTCTGATGGAAACGCAGAGGCTTCAGTTCATCCGTGGAGTTTTAATCAGGCTGGGGACAATATAGGCCCACCGTTATCTCAGATACCTCGATTGGAGAAGCTGAGTGACACTGATGAAGTAGAGCACTTCCTAGTTACTTTTGAAAGGATTGCTGTTGCTTGTAGGTGGACTAAAGCTGATTGGGTTTGGCATTTAATCCCTTTGCTGACTGGAAAAGCAAGAGCAGCTTATGTCCATATGGATGTGAATGAGTCTACTGACTATGATAAAGTGAAAGGTGCTATATTAAAGAAATATGATGTCAATGCTGAAACTTATCGACAAAAGTTCCGTTCTTTATCAGTAGAGCCATCGGAGAGTCCAATAGAGCTTTATAATCGGCTCAAAGAACTCTTTGGAAACTGGATCCGGCCTAAGACGAAACGAGTGGAGGAGGTGAGTGAAATCATCATTCTTGAGCAATATCTTAGAATGCTGTCCCCCGAACTCCAGGTGTGGATTCGAGAGAGAGATCCTGGAACCGCAGCGGAAGCAGCATCTTTGGCGGATGTGTTTGTTGCAGCCAGAGGAAAGAGTAAGCCGTGGGCTTGGAAACCTGTCAATGACCGCCGTTCTCCCGACATGTCTCACTTTCAGCAAAGGAAGTCGGAGGGGTTTGGTAAGCCCTACGTGAGGAATTCTACTTCAGCCAAATTGAATTTTGCTCCTAAACGATCTCCCATATGTTACCTGTGTGGTCAAGAAGGGCACACTAAACCAAATTGTCCGAAGGTCTTAGCTCAGCTTACACAGCTATGTTTCGTGCCAAGGAGGGAGGTAAACCGGTCCCCAAGCTCTTTGAGAACTACAAATGTGGAGATAAATGGTGAGAAATTGACTGCTTTGATTGACACCGGCAGTGATCAGACTCTGGTAAGGAAAAAGTTCATATCACCCTCTTTGATCAGTACAGTTAACAAATTACCTATTTGCTGTGTACATGGAGATGAGAGAATGTTACCAACCGCCAATGTTTATGTCAAAATCGAAGAACAGACTTACTTGGTGGAAGTGGGGGTTGCTGATAACTTATCTTTTCCTGTGATTCTGGGTCAAGATATACCAGTGCTGCTGGAGTTGTTGCACCCGGCTCGAAAGTGTAACGTGGTGGTGACCAGAGCAAAGGCAAACCAGTCAGAGGGGATTGAAACCACACTAAGTACTTTACCTTTCTTCAATGCAGAGATTGAAACCGGGGTGTCTAAGAGGAGAAAGACCAGAAGAGGGAAAAGGCAAGAAAAGGTAAAATATGCCGCTCGTACGGAGAGTGGAAATTTGGCCTGTGACTTACCTGTGAACTTCCAGATGCCCACCAATATTGTTCAGATGCAGCAGGAAGATGCTAGTCTCGCGGAGTGCTTTGCTAGAGCTACAGAGGTAAAAGACAAGCTTCTAGATGACAGTGCCGCCAGATATGTGATAACAAAGGGAATACTCTATCGGGAGATCGGAGTCCAGAAACAGCTTGTGGTTCCACAGTGTGTTCGAGAGATGGTGTTACATCTGGGTCACTCGATTCCTTGGGCTGGCCACCTGGGGAAAAACAAGACCACTGCAAGAATCAAGAAGTGTTTTTTCTGGCCCGGTTTGAAAGTAGATGTGGCCCAATTTTGTAAAAGCTGCCCTGTTTGTCAGAAGGTTTCCCTCAGACGTCCGGCAAAAGCACCACTACAACCACTTCCTATTATTGGTACGCCGTTTGAGAGGCTTGGAATGGATGTCGTTGGACCTGTTGAGAGGAGTCGCTCAGGGAACCGTTTCTTGCTGGTGATAACGGATTACGCCACCAGATACCCAGAGGTATTCCCATTAAAATCTGTGAAGGCAAAACCTGTAGCTACTTCTTTGGTCCAGTTATTTTCCAGGGTCGGATTTCCTGCAGAAATTCTAACCGACCAGGGTACTAATTTCATGTCTACCTTGTTGAAGCAGGTTTACCAGCTCTTAGGAATTAAGAGTCTGCGTACTACTCCTTATCATCCCCAAACGGATGGGTTGACTGAGCGGTTCAACCAGACTTTGAAGCAGATGTTGAAGAAGTTTGTCGGTGAGACTGGTCAAGACTGGGATCAATGGTTGCCCTATCTTCTATTCGCTTATCGGGAAGTCCCTCAGGCTTCCACAGGATTTTCTCCTTTCGAGCTGTTGTATGGCCGTGATGTCAGAGGCCCGTTGGCCCTGCTCAAGGAGATGTGGGAAGGGAGCCCTGGAAAAGAGCCTACCAGTGTTGTTTCCTATGTGTTACAGATGAGGGAACGGTTGCAGAAGATGACCGGGTTGGCTCAGAATCATTTGGCAGGAGCTAGGGAAAAGCAGAAGACCTGGTATGATCCTCTGGCTCGAGGAAGGGATCTGGAAGTCGGTACAAAGGTACTTGTCATGTTGCCCAGTCGAGAGAGTAAACTACTAGCAAAATGGCAGGGTCCTTACGAAATCAAGAAACGCCTGGGTCCTACGACTTATGAAATCAGTCTGCCGGGTCAAGATCGATCTAGTCGGGTTTTGCATGTCAACCTGTTGAAAGAGTGGGTTCCTCGTCCTGAAAAGTCGCAGTCACTGATGATTCGCTGTGTTGAAGAGGAAGAATCGGATGAGCAGTATCTGCCCCAGCCAGTTCCGGGGGATATCGAGCTAGATCATCTAGCAGCTTCCCAGCGGTCCCAAGTACAAGTTCTCTTCACTTCGAAGGTATTTTCTGAATATCCCGGGTTTACCAACTTGATTGAGCATAGTGTAATACTCAAACCTGATGCTGTCGTGAAACGCCAAAGCTATAGGGTACCTGAAAGATTGCAGGTGACCTTGCAGGAAGAGGTAGATCTTATGCTCCGCTTGGGTATTATTGAGCCTTCGAACAGTGAGTGGTGTCACCCCATCGTTCTTGTGCCAAAGAAAGACGGGAGTATAAGGTTCTGTATAGATTTCCGATATCTCAACTCAGTATCACAGTTTGATTCTTACCCTACTCCTCGCATAAGTGACCTGATTGATCGTTTGGGTCAATCTAAATATCTCACCACAATGGACCTTTCTAAAGGCTATTGGCAAATTCCACTGACTCCATCCTCGCGGCCCTTGACGGCATTCAGAACACCCAGGGGCCTTTTTCATTTTAAGGTGTTACCTTTTGGCCTTCATGGGGCCGTAGCAACGTTTCAGAGGTTAATTGACCAAGTATTACGTGGCTTACCTTTTGCTGCTGCATACCTTGATGATATTGTCATTTACAGTAACACCTGGGAGGAACATGTGCAACATCTCACAGAGGTCTTGCAGCGTCTTCAGAATGCCGGCCTAACTGTGAACCCCACCAAATGTGCTATAGCTAAACAAGAGACTGAATACCTGGGTTACGTCATCGGCCAGGGTGTTGTGCGACCACAGGTGAAGAAAGTTCAAGCTTTGGAGAAGTGTGCGGTACCCCAGACACGTAAGGACCTGCGATCATTTTTGGGAATGGCTGGATTTTACCATCGCTTTGTCCCTAACTTTTCCAGCAGGGCTGCCCCATTAACGGACATGGTGGGGGCACGTTGCCTGAACCAATTACAGTGGACTGAGGAGAGATTGGAAGCCTTCCGAGATATCCAGGGAGCTTTGACAACCAGCGCTGTGCTACACAATCCTGATTTTAGTCGTTCTTTCGTTGTGCAGACTGATGCATCTGAGAGGGGAGTAGGAGCTGTTCTATTGCAAGGACCACCAGAGAGTCGACAGCCAGTGGCTTACATCAGTCGTAAACTATTTCCAAGAGAAGAACGTTATTCAACGGTGGAAAAAGAGTGTTTGGCCATAAAGTGGGCGTTGGATTCCCTACGATACTATCTACTGGGCCGTGAGTTTACCCTAGAGACTGATCATAAAGCATTGCAGTGGTTGGAGAAAATGAAGGATTCTAATGGAAGGATTACAAGATGGTATCTCGCCATGCAGCCCTTCCGATTCAAGATACAACATGTTTCTGGTAAAGTCAACGTTACTGCTGACTATCTCTCCCGCTCTACTGGCGAGATTCCTGAAGGGGGGGGAAATGTGACGGCCCGAGTGGTGGCCGCACACGAGCGGTAATATGGATGTATCCAAAACACGCACACACATGCATACACTTACACGAATGACATTCATTTCAGGATAAGCTTTATTCTGAAACTTCTTTAATTCATTTTCATTTGTTTCAGTAGGATAGCATATGAACTACAACATCATATTCATTCATCATTTAGTGTTAGGTTTACATTTACAATACATTGTTACTGATTTGAAGTGCACACAAATTAGTTGCATTGTATCTGTTATTTATATCTGTTTCTATTTTGAGTTTAAGTTTACCGGTGATCAACTTCAGATATGGTCCGCTGCAGCCGCATCCTGGTGTGACGGAAAACTAGAGTCCGGCAGGAACACTGTATTTAGCTTTTTGGTTCCGTCCGGACGTGCCATTCACTGGGAGTTGCCCGGGGAGGAGGAAGGAACCTTAATGTATTTATTTAGTGATTTAGTTAGTTGTACATTTATGATTTTTGTTTACATTTAGCTTCCTTTACTTTAGTTACCATATATCTCTGTTTGATTTGATCTTGATTTATGTAAGGTTATATGTTGTGAGTGAAGTTAAATTGTTCCCCCTCTTAATTTGTAATGGGCCCATCCTTTCCTTTATAAACTGTTGCTTTGTTCATTTGAGCAGGTCAGTTTTAAGTTGTGTTTGTTTGGTTTTGTCTAACCATTTTGATCTCATTTTCTGTTTGGTTATATTATTTTGTTGTAAGAAATTTAAGTGTAAAGTTATTTTGAGTCTTGGGTTCAAATAAAGACCCATGTTTTTGTAGCAATCTTGTGTTCCTTGTGCTTGGCTTCTCGGTCCCTCACAGTTGGGTATGTGAATATATAAGATCAGATTTGATGTTTTAATAGAGAAAAGACCTGGATAATACAGCTGTTGAGTGTTTATTCATGTGATTTTCTATGGAGGTCATTAGGTGATGCTTGGAACAACTCATTTTATAAAAGGTGGTACTTGATCTGAAAAGTTTGAGAACCGCTGCAATACACAATTAACAGCAGTTAATATCACAAACATGTCGTGTCTAATACATTACTTTTGGAAGTTGCTTCAAGTGCATCTTTTTGTTTTTGAATTTGGCAGTATATGGCCGATCATCACCGTATGTTCTGAAATCCTACATATGGGTCTGAAATGTGAAAGTCACATGGAATTGTGCAGCTCAAAACAGTTAATTGTACAGCTGTACTATGATGACTGTTTTCATTAAGTGAATATGTTCGCACAAGCTACACTCAAGATCACACAGACATGTATATTTTGTTTTTAACGTCCTTGACACCCTTGCATGGTTTGGACGATATTCTGTGTAATGCACCTCCATTGTACTCGGCCTATTGGCAAGGTTTGAATATGTTCTAGTCATTCTCTGTCAAATTTCTTTCTACTCAGAACAGCTAATAAGTTGCGTTTCTTTCCAGAAGGTACACTAAGACTTTGTGGGAATGTTTGCTTTCTGGACTGAATATTTTCACGCACTTGAATGTTTTTGAATGAGAAGCCTGATGTTGTAAACACAATCTGAATGGAAATCTGTGTCAGTATCACCAAACATTTGCTTAGATTTGTATATTAAGATGTATGAAATAAACCCATAGAGTGGAGATTACAGAAAGAGATTCAGAAGACTTTATCTTCAGTACTGTAAGGTAAGAAACAGAAAATGCTTATCTTATCATATAAAACTTGACCAATTCATTTCATGTAAGGTATTTTTAAATTGCAGTTAATTGTAGGCTGAATAAAACATTTACTTATTGTTTTGAGTAATATTACTTAACCTGTTCCACGTCAGGGCCCTTTTTGAGCCCTTTGTGAATACATGAAATCTTTGGAATAAAGACCTACGGTTGGTCTCGTTTGAAAGACGACAATTAGAAGATAAGTCCTAAAAAAAAATATATATATTTTTGGAAAGGGCTTTTGTTATGTTTATTATAAAAATAAATAAAAGGTTTAGGGTATAAAAAATAAATTTTTAAAAAATAATAAAAAAGACAATTAAAAAAATTCAAATCAGATTTTTTTTCCCGAAGGTCAAAGTCCCAAGGGTCAACAAGTGTTGTATCAAGTTTGGTCATGATACATAAAATTTTGAGGGGACTGTAAAGTTTTTTAGCCGCCATACCACCTAAATCCTTTAGGGGGTCCCATAGACTTCCATTGGTTTTAATACTTGAACTAATATTTGACCACAAAGGACATTGAGATGTTTTTTTTTACTCTTCCACATACCAGACACAATTGAAAACTACAAAAGCACAGAAACAACATAAAAACAATAATTGTTTATGAATATTTTTTTATAATATGCTATTGATGTAAATGTAGGTGTTCCACGGACTGTATTTATTTTTGATACACACTCTCGTCCTTTATGCATCAATTTCATTTCCTACATACTTTATTTTATAAAAAAAATCATAAAGTATGTCTTGTAGAGTCTCAGACCTTTACGACGATATATAGTTTGTCATAAGATCAGAATTATCACAAAAATATGGAAGCAAACATGGATGTTCGGTATACGGAACGGTGACAAGTGAAAGGACATTAAACAAATCTAAGCACACTCTTCGTAAAAAAGAAACAATTACTCTTCCTGAATAAATTATTTGAAAAAATACCAGAAAGAATTGTATACTAGAGTCTTAGACCTTTCCAAAAATATATAGTTTGTCATGATTCGACTACAAATTCCATGCACAATATTGAAGCAAACTCAGGTGCTCCATGTATGGAACAGTGACAGTTAACGGGTTAAAACAATCAACTAGGCTAAGACATTGAAAACACCATTACCATCTTTATGCATTACAAAACAAATTGATTCTATTTCTATGTACAAAACTTCTTATTTAATTTGACATTATCAATATTGTAATGACGATTCAGGGGCGTTCGGATCCATTTGCAATGTGCAATATATATCGTGGTACAATCAGGCAAGGGTCAATCAAAAGCAACAAGAATAACACAGGCAGACAGAATCAAGGTCGGTTACCAGGCTGAGATCAGGGCAGGCAGCAGGCAATAGACAGGTCACAAACAAAGCAGCAGGTTTGGTAGGGCAGCCAGCAGAGAGTCAAAGGCACAGGAGCAGTCAAAGGTAATACACAGGTAAACAGATCGAAATAAACGCTCAAAAATGCAAGACAGGCTAAACAAGACTTCGCAATGAACGCTAGTCCAAGCAAAGTAGGCCTATATATAATGGAGTGGTAATGGGGAACACCTGGTGGTGATTATCCTGGGATACCGGACATCTGGGTAATGTAGTCCAGAACGGAATCAGAACTGTGAAGAGGATGCCCTCTGGTGGACATCACCTGACCTGGTTATTCCACCGCACCTTGGTGGCAATGAATTCATGAAATTATTTACAGAGAAAATCGAAAACATATGAGACAAAATAGTACAAAATCATCCTCCGAGTCTGTCCTATGAATTAGCACCAACCATCGCCCCAAAAGAAAGGCTACAGTGTTTTTCACCTATAAAACAGGAAGATTTAATTAAACTTATTCCAACATCTTAACCTACAACATGCTTATTGTACCCGATACCAACTACATTATTAAAAGAGAGTTACTAACCGCTGCAATTGAGCCCATTTATAACATTATTAACTCGTCAATTAATCTAGGACATGTCCCAGGACCCTTTAAAATTGCCGTCATTGAGCCTCTAATCAAGAAACCAAACTTAGACCCCAATGAACTAGGAAACTATAGACCGATTTCAAATCTCCCATAACTGACTAAAAAACTAGAAACAGTAGTGTCCACTCAGTTATGCTCTTTCTTACAAATAATGACATACACAGAAAATTTCAGTCAGGCTTTAGATCTCATCATAGCACTGAAACTGCGCTTGTTAAAATTACAAACGACCTGCTTACAGCATCAGATAAAGGTAATATCTCACTCCTGGTCCTGCTTGACCTGAGTGCTGCGTTCGATACCTTAGACCATAACATACTTCTAGATCGCTTACACAATTATACCTGTATTGAGGGACAGGCACTACAATGGTTTAAATCTTACTTGTCAGACAGACATCAGTTTGTCCATTTAAATGGGGAATCATCAAATCTAATGCAAATTATGGATAACCTACATTTACATTTAGTCATTTAGCAGACATTAGAAACAATTATAACATCATAGGCCACAAAATACATAAGTGCATCAAACTAGTCCATTAAAGCCTAGCACAGTATAAAAAGCTAAGAATAATGAGGTTAGTATTTTTTTTAAGAAGGAAAGAGAAAAGAATTTGGATAAATCAATCAGAGACGTGTTGACGGAAGAGATGCGTTTTTTAAAGATGGCAACCGAGTCTGCTGGTCTTGTAGCAGCTGGTAGATCATTCCACCAATGTGGAACAGATCCAGAGAAGGTACGGGAGAGTGACTTCTTTCCTTTTTGGGATGGTACCACTAGTCGTTGTTCCTTTGCAGACCGCAGTGATCTGGCAGGAACATAGATCTGCATTAGCGAGTGGAGATACGATGGTGCAGACCCGGTGTTGGTCTTGTAGGTCAGGAGCATTGCTTTAAACTTTATGCGGGCAGCAACAGGGAGCCAGTGTAACCTGATGAAGAGCGGAGTTACATGCGCTCTCTTCGGTTCATTGAAGACCACTCTTGACACCGCATTCTGGATCATCTGGAGAGGTTTGATTGTGCAAGCAGGAAGTCCAGCCAGAAGCGCATTGCAATAATCCAGTTTGGACAAAACAAGAGCCTGGACTGGACTATGATTAAATATTCTGTGTGTTGCTGATGCAGAGAAGCTTATTCATGCATTTATGACCTCAAGACTTGACTACTGTAATGCGCTACTTAGTGGTTGTCCTGCATCATCAATAAACAAACTACAGTTAGTTCAGAACGCAGCTGCCAGAGTTCTAACCAGGTCCAGAAAACACCTAGAATAACTAAATCCACCAAAGGTGGTCGAGCTTTCTCATACGTAGCACCTAAACTCTGGAATAGCCTTCACGACACTATTATATTACACTATATTAACACCATGTACGGTTCTGTGTTTTACCTTTTGTGTGTTTTTCAGTATTTATTATTTTCTCCTGTAAAGTTGCTTTGGAACAATGCACATTGTGAAAAGCACTATATAAATCAAATTAAATAAACAAAAAAAATGTTTCAATGTTTATTGCATTCAATCAATATAAGTTTTGCACCTGCAATTAATGTTGAAAAATTTTAGACATTTCATCAAACCACTGTGCTGTGCAATGTGCCGTGTTCTTCCTTTACTGTAGCTGAGGCTGATGACGATACCAACATCTCAAACACCCCAGCCAACTTTAGCCCTCCTGACACCAGTGGTCTATGTCATGGATACTATTCCTGCCTCTGAACTCCTCCCAGATACACATTCACTTCTCTCGGCGGCCCCAGGCAATGTGTGAAGTAATGTTATATTTTAGGTTAGGTGATAGCAGCAGGATTATAATTGCAAATTATAATTGATTATAATTGTTATAATTGCTTTCAATGTTTCCTCATCTGTAAGTCGCTTTGGATAAAAGCGTCTGCTAAATGACTAAATGTAAATGATTATATTCCGGACCGGCCCGCTTCCACCATGTATTCACTCTTTGTTTACCCGCTGTCTGCTTAGAATACATTTGTTTCCGACCCGACCGTTCCCGCTAAATTTAAATATCTTTTCCACAATCTCAAATTTAAATTTTCCACTACTGAAAGCGAAAGATAACAAATAAAACTGTGGGTTGTACAAAAAATATGTATTTGTATTCAAGATGCTTTTAACATCAAACAGGAACACCCTGCCGTCAACGCAAAAGGAACACGTGTTGCAGCAAAAATTTGGGTACAAAAAATCTAGCCTATTTGTTTATTTATTTAAGTGTAAAAATTGTCTGTCAACACGGCAGAAGTGAGCTGAAAAAAAAAAAATGTCATTTAAAATTAGAAACAAAAGAACAAAACCATTGGCTAACCATTGCTAAATTAAATCACCTTTTGACCTAACAATTTAACAAAAAAATCTCGCCGTCGGCTTCAATGTCTTCAACAAAAACAGTTTACTTACTTGCAAAATCACATTTTCTAAATTATTTAAAATATCCATGCAGGAAAAGAATCTCACTGACTGACGAAGGTTTCAGCAACGAACGTCTCTCCCCCAAAATCCGATCACAAATGCTGAATGCTCTCTCGGATAGTACGCTCGTTGCCGGGATGCAAAGGGCATATCTTGCAAGGTTGCTCAGAGTAGGGAACTTGAAATGATGTGAATTCTACCATTGCAAAACCATTGCAAAACTTTTTCGAGGGATTTTGATCCACATGATTCATCCTCCCAATCTGAAAATTTACGGAGAACAGAAGGCCTTTTGGCCGGTGTTGGCTCAACATCCTTATCATGCGTATCAAACTTTAAATCTTCAATCATCTCCTTGACTAACTGTATCACCTCCTGTCGCCCTCTTTCATCCAACATTTTCGAACCTCGCAGATTTGGTGTCAGAGAGGTTGCTGTTTTATAAAGAATGTGAACCGAATGTAGCGAAATGCTGTCTGTTGACAGTAATTCTTTCAGCCATGTCACACAGACGGTTGCAATTTCAGAGAGCAGAGGGTCTTTGGTGGCTGATGTAGTGCTCAATTAACCGCACAGACCACGGAAGAACCAGGGAGGCACTTGGAGCTGTGTTGTAGGTTTCAAAGTCGTCAGTTGCCTCTTTGAAGGGTTTTAGGAAAGATACTAGTAACTTAAGCATGCTGGCGCTGATGCATCCGATCTTGTCATAATTGTTGCTCTCTGTCAGCACAGATGCGATGTCTTCGTACTGTTTCAAAACTGAATTTAGCATGTCAAAGTTGGAGTTCCACCGTGTCCCTATGGATTGTTTCAGTGACTTTCTTAGTTTGCCCTGCTGTTCTGAGTGTTTGAAATATGTGACCAACTTTTTAACATCAGTTAGAAGCCCAGTGATCTCTGGAGACATTTTCATTACGGCAGGACCAAACGCACTGGACAGAGTCACGTTTAGTATGTGCGCTGTACAGTTTAGCCTTGTGTATCCTCGTAAGGCACTGATCATGTTGGCTCCACGATCTGTGACAAAATCTTTCTGCCCATCTCTGCCAAACACTTTAAGATTCTGCAGCAGGTGCCTTCGAATGTTTTCACCCATCTTTGAGGTGCTCGGGTCAAAAAGGGCTCAGATTGTTCATTAACGTAATGAATGGTTGCGGACATAAAGGACGTTTTGCGATAGGTTTCTGTTTATATGTCTGCTGCGCATCCGAACTTCGATATTGTTGCAGTGATTTCATCCACAACATGTCTACGTAGACTCTGAGCCCGCATTTCAACATTTCTTGACACAGTTGTTGGGTCTGGTAGTATTTCACTGACATCAAATTTTTCTATTTTTTCTGCTGTGTTGACCAAATGTTGGGCCAGTTGTGTGAAGCCTTTTCCAGATATAGTATCATACGGTCGAATGTCTTGGCGAACAAATTCAAAACATTTTTCTGTGGTCTCTTTTTTAAACTGCTCTGGCACCTGCCTAGACTTCGTAAATGTCAGTTTGGTTTGCCCCATTGTGAGGCATGAGTGCCGCCTTAAACTTGAGGTTCCAGTCTTGTGACTGCTGAACTGCAAAACTTTTAGGCATTTATTACATACAAGACTCCCAGACATCAGACTTGCCTGACGTGGGTTTCTTAAAGCACCGGTCCATGTTTGCAGCACGTGCACAATAGTCCTAAGTGCAGAGCAGACTGTATTGGTGGTTGATAAGAATGAGTGCAGACATGTAGTTCTGAAAGGGATGGGATGTTTTTAGACCACCCGCTCCCGTTCAAATCACACCAAAATTCCACACCGCTACAGCATTTTTTTGGCAATGTATCCCGCATGCAGACCTCTACACCCATATTCGCTGGGCACCAGACACTCAATCCAACTGACTGGCCAGTGAGCACAAGAAGGTTGTGGGTCTCTGACAGACTGAGAGATCAGCCGCACAAGTATAGATATTCGAGCACACATATACATACATTTACATCTGCGCGCGCTTGTGAGCTCAGATATCCATGCAGTTCTCTCACGTTCAAACACACCCACATGTTACATTTGGTTAAGACACGTTGTTTGTAAATTTGAAAGTTTAAAGTATTATTTAGAATAACCACACAGGACAGCAATAATTTACAGTTTTCTTTCATTCATGCATTCATATACAAATTAGTTAATATATGATCTTGCGTACCTTTTTATTAAACCATATTTCTTTGTATGAGTTACCGGAATGACGAGGCGTCTGCGGGAGAGATTCTGGTCCGGCAAAGATTGGAGTCCGTGCGGGAACGGAGATTTATCCGATTGCTGGTTCTGCCTGGACGTACCATCTGTAGCTGAGACGTGGGGAGAACCTGAAATGGACTTGTTAATTATCACCTCCATTCTGTTTTACATCCATGAGTTGATTTATGGATTTGAGATTGTTTGTCATTATTAGAGATGTACTTATTGTATAATGTTTGTTTTAAAGTCTAATGTTATTTGTTCTGTTGGAATTGATAATTTGATTATATATTATTCCCATTTTTTTGTTATAATGAGCTCATCTATTCCCTTTTTAAGGGGGGTCGGTTGAGAAGTTGATGAGTTAATCAGTGGATATTCACGATTAAAAGTCTCCATTGTCTGGTGAAACATGTTGGCTTGTAACCTAGAGGAAACAAAGTAAGATCCCGAAATATGAAGAAGTGGGACTCGTGAGTTGTTTACCTTGACCAGTCGGTCCCTCACAGGGTCCAATACCATAACCAAAGCACCCTTCATCAAACCGTGAGTCTCACGCTGCCACTCAAGATGAGGCTGTAGATTAGGAAGGTAAATCTCTGGTATAGTATACCAAAAAGTGATCAACTAGACATCCACACTACACCACTTGGGAAAGAGAAGCACCCCGCTGCACTATAAAAAGGGAGTTATGAGTGAATGCCTATATCTGCTATATTGGATGAAACATAGCCTAGTGACTGCCTATTCAGGATAAACTCAACTTCCACTAACACAGTGTGCAAGACGTCTTCGGACAGGGATTGCATGACTCCCCACAACCACTTGTGGGCTTACACCACCAATTTGATCGTGCTCCCAGGTTCCATGGGGGAATTAATCTTGAAAGAAATCTGATGGTTGACCTGCCGCTACTGCCGTTGAGGTTACAATTGTGTCTCTCTTTGTAGTGCTGGACCCTTCTCAGTGTGGTAGCGTTGAGCCATCTTTGTTGAGAACCGTTGTGCCGCAGCAATCTCCAGCCTTTATATCTGGACCCTTGGATGAAAGAGCATCACCTGCAGCTGAACCCGGCCAAGACAGAACTTCTCGTTTTTCCGGCACACCCCACGGTCCAAAACGATCTCACCATCCAGCTTGGCAATTCCACTATCACTCCCTCCAAATAAGCCAGGAACCTCATATTTGATGAACAGCTGTCCTTCAATGATCACATTGTAAAGACAACAAGATCATGCCGATATGTCTTATTTAACATTTGCAGGGTTAGACCCTTCCTCACTGAGCATGCGGCACAACTCCTTGTCCAGACCCTGGTAATGTCAAGGTTGGACTACTGCAATGCTCTCCTTGCTGGTCTTCCTGCAAAGGCTATCAAACCACTTCAGCTGGTTCAAAACGCAGCAGCACGCCTCATCTTCCAACAGCCCAAAAGGGCTCATGTGACACCCCTTTTCATCTCTCTCCACTGGCTACCGGTTGAAGCCCGGAGCAGATTCAAGTCACTGATGCTTGACTACAGGACTATCACTGGATCTGCACCGGCATACTTTCACACCCTACTACACTCCCGCACCCCATCAAGAACCTTCACACCCTACTACACCCCATCAAGAACCTTCAAACGCTACTACACTCCATCAAGAACCTTCAAACGCTACTACACCCCATCAAGAACCTTCAAACGCTACTACACTCCATCAAGAACCTTCAAACGCTACTACACCCCATCAAGAACCTTCAAACGCTACTACACTCCATCAAGAACCTTCAAACGCTACTACACTCCATCAAGAACCTTCAAACGCTACTACACTCCATCAAGAACCTTCAAACGCTACTACACTCCATCAAGAACCTTCAAACGCTCCTACACTCCATCAAGAACATTCAAACGCTACTACACTCCATCAAGAACATTCAAACGCTACTACACTCCATCAAGAACATTCAAACGCTACTACTATCCTACACCCCATCAAGAACCCTGCGTTCAGCAAACGAGAGGCGCCTTGTAATGCCTTCTCATAAGGGCACTGAATCCCTTTCCCGCTCATTCTCTTTCACAACTCCTTCCTGGTGGAACATTCTTCCCAATGCGGTCCGGCCAACCACATCTCTCATAACCTTCAAAAAACTACTTAAAACACATCATATCGGCACCTCTTTGGCAAATAACTGACAGGAAATTAAAAAAAAAGTACACTAACACTCTTCTCTCAACAGGTAGTGGTCTAGCTTTTGTTGAAACTAGCAACTTGTATTATTGCTCTTTTATGACATATCGCTTATTGCTCCCGAACTCTTTGTAAGTTGCTTTTGAAAAAAGCATCTGCTAAATGACTAAATGTAAAATATCTGGGAAGTTCGTTAGAGCCACAAGCTCACTTTATGCATGTTGGTTGGGTTGGCCATATTGCCGCTGCAGGGCTGCCATGGCTGCTGTGTAAGGTTCAGAGTGGTGACGGCATGCTTGGGCAGTAAGTTTTGCTTTATCCAAGACCAGCTGCTCCATCAGCACAAGATGTCCAGTAGACTTTCTAGGGCTATTTTCAGATCTGTCAACTCTTACCATATAGTCATGGCCTTAGCAACCATTTGGGGCTCCGACGGGGTCTGAACATTTGCACCAACCAAAAGTATTATTGTGCTAAGAAGAAATAAACCTTGCGGCTTAGATCCTGTGTTTTGACCAACACTTTAGATACTGAACCTCACCTTTTCAGTCAACTGTTTTACACAAGCAAATACATTTAACTTATGAGGTTTTCTATGTGTTCCTTTCCTCAGAAATGGCTCAAACTCTATATTTCGGATTTCTTGTCATTGGTGAGTTAGTGTTTCTGGTTTAATGTGAATGTACTTTGTTCTTATAAAGAATCAAACTCTCTCTTTCAGCTCTCTGTTCAATATCTGAATGCATTCAGGACCAGTATTACTATATCAACATGAGGATGAACTGGACTGACGCTCAGAGATACTGCAGAGAGAAATACACAGATCTGGCCACAGTCAACGACATGAACCACATGAACGAGCTGATGAACATTGTGAATCATAATCTGGCACACGTATGGATTGGACTGCGGAATACTGGTGTTTATAAATGGAAGTGGTCTCTGGGAGATCCTGTGAACTATCTGAACTGGCTCAGTGAACCAACAAACAGCTTGTATAATTGTGCTGTTATGAGAAATGGAACATGGCGTCAGCAGGACTGTAATGTGAGGTCACAGTTCATCTGCTATAATGGTGGGTGACAGCAAACCTTCATTTAACAAAAAGTGTGTGCATAAGTAAACTAATTTACTCACATTCGTACTATATAACGAACAGTGAACTATCCCCTTAACAAAACCATGATGAAAACTTCATTTTTTTTCAACAGACAGCAGTAAAGCTAACATAATTGAAAATTCCAGTAAAACGTGGAGAGAAGCTCAGAGTTTCTGCAGACAGAATCATACTGATCTGACCAGTTTGAGGAACCAGATTGACAATCAACTGATTCACAACATCATTAATGATCCTCAGAGATCTGTCTGGATTGGTCTGTTCAGAGACTCGTTCGAGTGGTCAGATAAAAGTGACTCTGCCTTCAGATACTGGGACTCAGGTGAACCTAGTTTTCGTTATGGCAGTCTTTCTGAAGACTGTGGAGCGTTCCGAATGAAGGAGCAGGGAAAATGGAATGATTCACCCTGTGGAAACCTTCAGACCTTTTTGTGTCATGAAGGTGAGCAGATCTTCACAAAATACAAAAAATCTTAATTTTAAAATATAATCAGAGGTCTTCTATCAGATGTCATATTGTTCATTGGCCTCCAATTTTGCTTAATATATTCTTTCACCTATGTTGTGATGACACTTAAATATACCTTTCCCTCCTTTGTTACAATGAAAACATTTTACAGCCAATGTTGTGATTCTTACATGAACTTAAAGGGTAACTCCACCCAAAAATTACAATTCTGTGATGAATTACTCACCCTCTAGTTGTTCCGGACATGTATACATTTCTTTGTTCGGTTGAACACAGAGAGAGATATTTTGGAATAATGTTAGCAACCAACAGTTCTTAAGCACCATCGACTGGCATAGGAAAACAATTAGAATTTTTTTGGTAATGTTGAACTCAAAAGAAGATATTTTGAGGAATGTAGCAAAACAAACAGTTCTGGGGCACCTTTGACTACCATTTACATGTTTCCTACTATGGCAGTCAATGGTGCATCAGAACTGTTGGTTGCTAACGTTATTCAATTTTAACCGAATAAAGACATTTATACATGCTTGGAACAAATAGGGGGTGAGTTATTCATGACAGAATTTTTTTTCATTTTTGTTTTGAGTTTCCCTTTAAAGTTGGCATGACAATTCTAATGGTTTTATGAATGAATAAATAGGCATTTACATATATAGCACTTTAAAGTGTATTGCTGTACGCCCAAAGCGCTTTAAAATAATCTCTCCTCATTCACCACCAGTGTGCAGCATCCACCTGGCTGATGCGACGGTAGCCAAAGTACAACAGTGCTTTTGCACTTACCACACACCAGCTAGGTGGAGAGGAGAGAGATTATTAGGAGGCTGTGAATGACAAGCAAAATTTTGAACCTCCTCCACCTCTCAACAACTGAAGTTATTCTTTTTGGCCCCAATAAAAACACTGTTTCCGAGTGGCTCTTGTCCCGATCTTAATGAGCTTGAAATTTGGATTTGACAAACAGGAAAACCTTGGCTTTTACTATTTAATTATTATTTACGCTTATTGCCAAATTGAATCTAGCAAATAGTATGAAAGTAAACAATTTTGGACTTGAACCGGATGAGCAGAATATTAACTTTAAGTAAGGGTGCTCCGATTGATCGGTCGCCGATCTTAATCGACTGATAATTGCTTTGGGATGTTTGATCAGTGGTCTCTATAAAAGCCGATCCAGAAAAGCAGATCAAATGACGCAAGACTTGCGAGACAATTTTTTACGCGCTGCTAAAAATGGCTTCACCGGTCTGGCAATTCTACAAGGCGTGTGAAAAAGACAATACATTAGCAATCTGCAATGTGTGTACCAAGCAAATCCCAAGAGGTGGAAAGAAAGCAAAACATTAACACCAGCAACCTCATCAGGCTTTTGAAGGTTAGTCAAGTAAAGGAATATGAAGAGTTTTCAAAATTAGCTAGAGCTAAGACATTTACATTTATTCATTTGGCAGACACTTTTATCCAAAGCGACTTATAAGTAGTTTTATACAGTGTCACATTACTGCAGAGCAATCAGGGTAAGGTGTCTTGCTCAAGGGCACTTCAGTCATGACCTGCTGGTACTGAGATTCAAACCTTCTGATCACAAGCCCAACGCTCTAAACACTAGGCCACAGCTGACCCGTAAATCTTTCACCGATGTGTGCCTGCCGCAGTTATACCAAACAGTGTTTACATATGTCGGAAGCCTTATGAAGGACAACATATCATCAATTGGTTTCACTTGTGACATTTGGAGTGCGAGTGTATGTCCCATGTCCATGTTGAGCCTCACTGTGCAGTTCATTAATCTAAACTTCGAACTACAAAAAGTTGTTCTACACTCTCAAGAGTTTTCAATTGGGTCACACACACCGCAGAGGAATTCACTCCAGCTCATCGTCACCAAGGGAATTATGTCACAACGCAGCATCACTGATATGATCGCCTCTGGAAGACGCATCGTCCGTCATTTCAACAATAGTTTGGCTATAGCCTTTTTTGTTGCAGTTTTTAGTTTAAAGTCATAAGCTAAATTTAAAGACGTTTAGATGTTCTATCTTTAACTTTATTTTATATTCTACAGGAAAGTTGTATTTGTCAAGCCCTAAGCTGTTCCCAATAACCAAGCACAGGCTGCTAAGTTAATATGCTTGCAAATAAATACACAGTTGTCAATTCATGATAAGTTGTCTTTTCTTAATTGTAATACTTAATGTACATTGTTGTTAAATATAGTTTTATAAATAATGCTACATGATAAATAGAAGGCTTCAAATAGACCCAGTAATCAGGGATCGGTCCCAAAAATCCTGATCGGAGCACCCCTAACATTAAGCAAAATTAAAACCTACAGTTTAACATTACATTTATTCATTTAGCAGACCCCTTGATCCTAAGCAAATTCGGGAGGGCATTTAAAAAAAAGCCAATAATATTTGTAATTTATCAATCCATGGATGTTGTTATTTATCAAAGTAGCCCAGAATAAACACAATTTGTAATGCTCCAACAGAAACCACAAGGCAGATTGTCAGACTGGAGGTGAAATCTGGGTTGAATGTAAAAGATCCTGCAGTGATGGAGACTATCTTACAGTGGGTGAGTATTTAAGTGTCTGTGTGAAAACTGAAACACAAACAGTCCTCAGTGTAATGCATGACGTAAGGTAGGCAACACATTCTACAATCTATTTTGATATTTTTGCATTTTCTTCTGCTCAAAGTCCGGCTTAGTGCTGCACGATTAATCATATCGCAATCGCGATGTCAGGTTTTGCGATTACATGACGGCAAAATGTTGCGATTATATTTAAGAAACAAGTGCATTCGTGGACGTGAGAAAAACAACCATTCTAAGAGATATATGCACATTTTCTATGCGAGAAAAAAAAACGAGTCGTCTTCTGTGGCGGTGGCGCGTGTGCTTGGTCCCGTGACTTGCAGTGTCTCGCCGTGACTCGCAGTGTGGAAACGGGAGAAATGGATGCAGATCAGACCGACACTGAACTAGTACCAAGAAAAATGCAACCTCTGTTATTTGGCGATATTTTTGTTTCTGGATATCAGACACTGAGCACAGAGAGGTACTGTAAAGAATTAGCTAAACTAAAGCTGTAAATAAGGTACTAAATAGAATGTTTTAGAAAGAGGATTCAACCAGTTGGTTGAGTAAAAATCATTTAAAGTAAACAACAAAGATTATAGAGGTTTAAGTTTTACAGAGTGAACCATACTTTTATATCCAGTTTCTTTTTCAAAAGAGTTCATACAAGTATATGTTACAATCTGCTTAAATGTCTGTTTGTTGGGATTATTTTCCTAAAAATGTGTACATCCGTATTTATTTAATTTACCTGTTAATTTAAGTTAATTTAATTCAGTAATGCAAAGATGTTACTGTTATTTAATTTTATAACATTCATTTTAATTTGAAAACTTTTTGCAATTCTAGTTCTTGTTGCTAGTTTGAACTGTATATCTCAGTTGAGAAATACAAATTTCAGCATTTTCAGTTATCTATGAGTGCATTTTCCTTGATAGCAACCAAGTGACTCATTATACCCAGTTTATCGTATAGCAATCGCACATCGCAAATTTTACCTCAATAAACGCAATGTGACATTTTCCTCAAATCGTGTAGCCCTAGTCCTGCATATTTGATCTCAAACCCTCCCTGATGTCCGATGTCTGTCCTAACCCCTGCACAACATTGTAACCAAACCTTTCCTGGACCCCATTGACTACCATAGTAGGACAGATTGCAATGGTAGTCAAAAGTGCCCCAGAAATGTTTGCTGTCCTACATTCCTCAAAATGTCTTATTTTGTGTTTAACAGAACATAAAAAAACAAAGTAGTTTTTCCTACTATGGCAGAATGTTTATTTTTGGGTGAATTATCCCTTTAAATTCACATTGTGGGCAATGCGATAAAAAGAAGCGAATGTCCGGCAAACTGACCTTTCACATCTGAAGTATTTCTCGCCTGTACAGTACATGGCAAAAGGAAAACACGAGCAATCGTGCAGATATAAATCGCTTAGATTTTGATTTGATGGCAGTCGGAGCCGACAGCCTTGCGGTTAAGTGCTCCCACATACGGCGCTGTTGCGCCCCGGGCGACCTGAGTTCGAGTCCCGGATCGAGGTCCTTTCTTGATCCCACCCCGCCCACTTCGCTTCCTGTCCTCTCTACAAAAAAGCTGTCCAAATAAAGGCAAAAATACCCCAAAATAAATAAAAAAGTGTTGATGGCTACATTATATTTTAACTATAACATGATCTGACTGTAGTGTTGGTAGCACTATTCAAGCATATAACAGTGAACAGATATAGCCTAATACGAATCTAGCGTGCATATTTACTACAATTGTGTATGCTGTTACGTTTAAAAATAAATCCATAGTTATGAACATGAATTTTCATGCGTGTCATTTCACAGCTGAACATAAACAAACACTTTCTATACTAAATGTCTATTTATTTTGAGCTAAAAATGATGTGCCTCTCTGTTCAGATTCAGTGTCATGACTCTTCTTCCGCGTTTACTGACGGATTGTGCAGTCACAGTTTTATAAAGCGCCATCACATCTAAATGGACAGCCTGTCTATTCGCTGGGTGAATGTAAAACACACATGACGAAAAAACCTTGTTCCGAGCGTGAATGTTTGTGGGCAGTATGAAACCATTCATAGGGATCTATTGTTTTAATTCCGGCGTTAAACTTTTCACTTTATCGCGTGCGGTGTGGAAATGCTTTAAGAGTGTGTAATGAAAGAATGTGTTCTTCAGATAAATCAGAAACTGAAGAATCGTGGATTGGTCAAGGACACGACGGTGACATGGAAAGTGCAGTCTGGTGGAGAGGTTTTCACACCAAAACGTGAATATGAAGAGAAGCAGACAGACTGTTCAGACGTCTGATTGATCACTTGACATATATAATAATATCATTTGTTTCATGATTTAGATTATTAATCCATTTTAGCTATGACATACATTAAGATCATTTGAAGAAATTACTTAATGGAAGAAGGTGGAAGTTAGAGGGATACTCCACCTAAAAATGAATATTAATAATGGATACCTTTTGGGTGGAGTATCCCTTTGAAGTTTCTTTCCTAGGCATCATCCTCTTAATCACAAAGATTGTTTATATTTACATAATAATATGGCTATAATACTAAGACATGGAAAAATTTTAATATGTGATTCCTATTGGCTGAAAACAAATATATAAAAAGAGGATACTTTGTTTTATTTTAATGTGGATTAAACATGAGACATGTTTCAATGTGAGTTAAAGTAGGATGTGTTATTTTATTGTGTGTTTTACCGTGTGTGTGTGTGTTAACTGTAGTTATCCCAAAATGTCAAATGTAATGCTTTAAAAAAAGAATTTGTTTTGATACAAATGTAGAAATAGAGGCTTCTACATTTTAAAGATTTAATTTATGTTCACGCTTCACAAGTAAATTATGTTGTGACCTAAATGTTAATAATGTGATTATTTGAACACACCAATTCTGTAAAGAAACAGGAGAGTTGCATCTGCTCTTTCACAGCTCCTCCGCTGATCTCATCATTCAATGCACAACCAGTATAAACAATTCTTTTGAAAGCATTAATTACATTGTTTTGTCTGCTTTACCAACACTGTATCACCCAAATGTCACCAATCACATTTCCGACACTTTGTCTCCTTTTCTTCATTTCACCATTTTCAGCTGACAACTTGATAGTGAACAGACATTTTATAAACAGCCATCATGTTATTACCAAACACAAAGTGATTATATATGAAATTACTCATCTATCAACTGTTAACATGAGCATTTAGAATATTCTTGCTTCTTAAAGCCAATGTGAAACTGAGTTTTGTAATGGATCACCACAGATCCAGCCATTTTCATGCGTCCTTCAGTTAGCGGTCACGTGACCACAACGCGCGCCAAATGCGACCACAGAGTGAACTGACTAGAGATACTTAACGCTATGAATTAACTCAATAACATGAGCAATCAAACATTTTTGTGACTCAAAAACAAGTCATACAAACCAACATTCGGATATAATGATCACTAGAGCATACTATTACGTTTCTTCACGTCAGTGTGAACATCACATATTACCCGGACACACATTCACAAACCGCATCACTATTTACACTTTACATTCACCATACACTGTAATAAAGCAGCCGCAACACTCTGATATAAGTTTCGCTGGAAATCTCAGTTTTTACCTGTGAAACAGGAATAATGTCAGAAGAAACGAGAGAGTCGCATCTGCGCTTTCCTCCGCTGATCTGAGGACGCATGCGCAGTTCGTCGTTCTTCCAGCGACTCTCCAATCAGAGTGTCAAAAATAAGAGTCCCTTATTTCCCCCTCCATATCGCCCAATTAACAATAGTAGTTTGAACATAAACGCTGCATTAAGATGCGGTGAATAAACTTAAAACAATAAAAAATAAGAAATATAAGAAAATAAAGCAACACATTACACAATTGTGTACATACTTTGTGTGTATCACATTAGGATTCTTCACTGTTATCCTGACATTGGTGCTTCAGTTTTCAGCTTGATCCTGGATATAAATACAAGACTAATAGAAGCGGTGTTTTTAATTTATTGCAGGGAGTGTCGGCGCCACGAGCGGGCCATTGGGTGCGTGGCCCGGCCACTTAAGTCACTGTGCCCCCTTACTTCTCGAAATAATAAATGAACTTATTAAAAAAACGATATTATAACTTAATTTGAATTATTAAGAATTGTTGTGTGCAATTTTTTTCTAAATTTTGTTATAAATAACGATCGTTTATGACGTTATGTGTTAAATTTTTAATTTGTGCATGACTATCAACTTACAGAAGCTTAAAGTTGTTGCCCTGTTTTATTTTCTGTAGACGGTTTGATGACTTTTCGGAGCACATGTTGTAAATGGCCATTATTTTAAGAAATATATGGGTAGTTGATGGATTAATCGTACATGTTTTCAAATTTTTGCTTCATCACACCATATGACACAAGATGTTAACATTCCATTGTTTTTATAATGGCTTATTATTCCACTTCCTTTTGTTATGTGCATCTGTTTTAGTTGATTTGACTTATCGTTACGTTTTTTGATAGCATTTGTCACTGCTGATTGTGTTTTACATTTCTATAGAGATATATACTGAATGATTCAGCGAGATGATTCTTTATACTGCAGGGTTTCATATTTGCACATTCAGACTTCCGCGTTCAATAGCTTTGTGAATATACATTAAAATGTGTGATTTAATTTTATTATAATTTCCTTACAGATAATTTCAATTACAGATACATTTTTACAATAATATGCCCCCTCACTTTGTATTCTCTGCCGCCGACCCTGATTGCAGTGAACCCATAACAGTGTCTGATGATCCTTTCAGGTTGTGTCGTGATACAAATAGATCCGCAGGGGTCGCTGTTCTCAAAGGGAATTTCAGAGAAAAACAGTTCAGTGAGATTAATAATGTGAGATATCGTGATTCAAACTGAAAAACTACAAATTTGATGAATTAGAAAAGCGCAAAACAAACTTAACAATACTCGAACGCCAACAATATATTAGGGGTCCCTATGAAACAAAGATCTGTGGGTTATGACTTAAACGGCAAAATAGCGCTGGATCACTGCAATATATATTTATTGGTAATATCAGAGTTCGAATGAAACAAATCTATTCAAATTCTCATCAATACTAATAACTTTGAATAACATGCTGGATTTTAATTCCAGTCATTACTTCGTTTATTTGAGCCTGTTTAACGTACTACAGATGAAACTGTGCAGCGACCCCATCGAAGAGGACACTTTAGTGGCTGCGGGTTATGACCTCCACAACATTCAAACTTACGAGAAATATACTGAAAACATCTCATTGATGACGTCATCATGTTCTTAAAAACTACTGCACCGACATCAGAAGCTCTTTAAACGGAAACAGTGGGCGGCTCTTAAAAGAGCCTTTGTGTGGATAAACGCTTGATACGCGTCGCTTTACTTGGAGCTGGTGTACTTGGTGACGGCTTTGGTGCCCTCGGACACGGCGTGTTTGGCGAGCTCACCGGGCAGCAGCAGACGCACGGCGGTCTGGATCTCTCTGGACGTGATGGTGGAGCGCTTGTTGTAGTGCGCGAGACGAGAAGACTCGCCGGCGATGCGCTCGAAGATGTCGTTGACGAAAGAGTTCATGATGCCCATCGCCTTGGAAGAGATGCCGGTGTCGGGGTGGACCTGCTTGAGGACTTTGTACACGTAGATGGCGTAACTCTCCTTCCTGGACTTTCTGCGCTTCTTTCCTCCCTTCACGGCGGTCTTGGTGACGGCCTTCTTGGATCCCTTCTTGGGCGCGGGCTTGGCTGGTTCAGGCATGATGAAGAATAGACGAAGAATAACCGAGAGTCACCGCGCGGGGGTATTTATACACTCCAGAATGCAAATGTTCAGCGTAACGTGCGCGCGCGCTCCCATTGCGTGTTTCCGTCGGCCAAACCCTTAAACTGTTTCTATTGGTCAGCTGAAAGATAGAAGGGCGGATGGAAAGGGCCAATAAAAGTGTTTCCCGCCCATAGCCTCGAGTTTAAACTTAACCCCCCCACGCGGTTGTTTCCTTTGTTTTCACTTCCGGCTCATTTTAAAGCGCGTTATTATTGTAATATTCTACACGGTAAAACACACATGTCTGCGTTTACAGTCCATTACTGAGAAATATACTCGCAAAATATCGCGCTCTTTTTTTATATTGTGCATTCCAATGAATACATTAACATTTAGTTATTTAGCAAAGTTACTGGTTTCTATAAAAGCCAGAAAAAATACCCGTTGAGATCAGAGAGAGTTAGTGTTGTTCTTCTTATGTCTAGCGGTATTCACAGAAAAGAGTTTATATAGTTTTGAATGTTGTGAGACATGTAGTTGACCGGACTGAGTTAGGAATAATGTTCCACCAGAAAGGACTTGTGAAGGATCGTTTATAAAACTGCAATTGTTATTTTTACAATGTTATGTTACCACAATAACTTTAAAAACGAAGCAATTTCATATAGGGTCCAACCTCTTCATGTTCTTTGTACGTTCTTATTTTCAACATCAAGAGTAAAACGTTTATCAAAGGCTGTTGAGAAGAGCGTTTTATTTCACCTCAAGTACATCGCTTTGTTTCATGCTATATAGTGAGCGGTGAACTCTTTCTATGACGTCATGGGTGGCTCTTAGAAGAGCCGTTGGGTTTTCAATGAGAGTCCGGGTCGCGTTTAACCTCCGAAGCCGTACAGGGTGCGTCCCTGCCGCTTCAGCGCGTACACGACGTCCATGGCGGTGACGGTCTTTCTCTTGGCGTGCTCGGTGTAGGTGACGGCGTCACGGATCACGTTCTCTAGAAACACCTTCAACACACCGCGAGTCTCCTCGTAGATGAGACCGGAAATACGCTTCACTCCACCGCGGCGGGCGAGACGACGGATGGCGGGCTTAGTGATGCCCTGGATGTTATCACGCAGAACCTTACGATGACGCTTAGCGCCTCCTTTCCCGAGTCCCTTTCCACCTTTACCTCTTCCAGACATGATGCGCGAGTTGTTCGAACAAGAGATTTGTGGCTCAACGAAGGAAGGACGAGGAGTATAAGATGTGCCTTACAGGACGTCGTTGAAACACACGCACGAGGGCGGCGCCAGCGACGCGTCACTCGTACGTTTTCCCCGCGCGTCTCTCGCCCTCAGTAAATGGCTTTATGATGCGAAATTAAATTTTAAAATACGTTAAATCACAAACGAGACGCGGTCAGTGGAAGCGATGTCGCACCGTGGAAAACATTCACACGACAGTAAAGGTTTTCACTGAGCTGTGGCGTAAACTTTGATGAAATATTAAAGGAGAGAGAAATGTGGCGAGCGAGACTCCTGCGCGATCTCACATCTGTTTTAAATAAGAACTAAATGTTCAATAAGAAAAGAAATAAAAGCTTTAAACCGGATTAAATGCGATACAAGATGAACTCCGTGCAGCGGGCACAAAGAAGCGGGTTGGGCCTCGCGTTCGGAGGGAAGCTGGCCGATTGGTTGAAGAGTTTAACAGGCTCCCGCCAATAGGCGACCGACAGACAATATTAAATACCGGGGAGGCAGCGGAGAGGTTCACATTCTCTCATCGTCTCGAGCTTGAATCGTTAAACTTTAAAATGAGCGGAAGAGGCAAAACCGGCGGTAAGGCGAGAGCTAAGGCCAAGACTCGCTCCTCAAGAGCCGGACTCCAGTTCCCCGTGGGTCGTGTTCACAGGCTTCTCCGCAAAGGAAACTACGCGGTGCGGGTCGGTGCCGGTGCTCCCGTGTATCTGGCCGCCGTGCTCGAGTACCTGACCGCCGAGATCCTCGAGCTGGCCGGAAACGCCGCTCGCGACAACAAGAAGACCCGCATCATCCCCCGTCACCTGCAGCTGGCGGTGCGCAACGACGAGGAGCTGAACAAGCTTTTGGGTAAAGTGACCATCGCTCAGGGCGGCGTGCTGCCCAACATCCAGGCCGTGCTGCTGCCCAAGAAGACCGAGAAGCCCGCGAAGTCCAAGTAAACGGGCGAGTCGATCTCGTTTAGACCCAAAGGCTCTTTTAAGAGCCACACACTTCAACAACAAGAGAGCGATGTGTTCCGCTTTAGCCGTTTGTTCTGGGAAACACTTCAAGTGTTGAAGGTGCGGTCTTGTTCTCGTGAATGAGCCTTAGTCTCAGGATCTTTTCACTGCAGGTATAATGTGTCCTTCTGTAAGTCAAAGCCAGATGAACACTTTTTGTATTAAAACAAATTACCGCAGCTTGCTAGAATTATAAACACTTTTTTTGGCCAGCGAGGAAGAGGCAAACGTTTAGTTTGTAAAAACCTCCGCAGATATTCTGGTTTGCTGTAAAAATAGACCTGCAAACACAACATTCAGTAATCTTAAATATTACTTTTAACTCACTTGGTACAATTCAATCATCAAGATCGTCTTAAAACAAAAGCTTTTTAAAATAAAATATGTCCACGCCCTTAGATATTAAACAGAAAATAAATAAAAACAAAGTGTACAGGCCTTAAATAAATCGCAATGTAGTGGAAATGGACACTACAGTTTTCCACTTGAATTTCCAGCTGGATAAAACATCACTGGTGTGGGATTCAGGGAAATACACATTTACATTTATTCATTTGGCAGAAGCTTTTATCCAAAGCGACTTACAAGTAGTTTTTTATACAGTGTCACATTACTGCAGAGCAATCAGGGGTAAGGTGTCTTGCTCAAGGGCCCTTCAGTCATGACCTGCTGACACTGAGATTAGAACCAGCTGATCACAAGACCAACTCTCTAACCATTAGGCCACAACTGATCATATATACACCCAGACAGCTGCATTTAATTGAAAGTCTTGAGTAAGACAGTGAGCGGTATAGCTCGTGTAAGGCTCGGTCGAATGACTGCACCACAGGTCAAGTGGTGTTAGTGTAGAAGTCCACTTGGAGCAGCTCGGAAAAATCATTGCTCGATGGCAGCGCATATCTCCGGTCCAATATGGTATCTAGACGCACACTATATGCACATATACGGTCCAATATGTTAACGTACTCATCAAGCACACGCTTTCATCCAAAGCATTTTACATTCGTTAAAGAGCCAGTGATGGGAGGTCCGGCTCTTTTCAAAGATTGGGATCTTTTGGTTCGGCTCCTTGAGAAGAGCTGCTCCTGCGCTGCCCGAATGGCTCCTTTGTTGGTGTCACATATTTTAGCCCAATTTAGCAATCATGAGTGCTTTGTGTAGTGTTAAGCATTATTTATAATTGTGACCAATAAATACTTATATTCTTTATATTTGATAAAACTTTAAGCAAAAAAATCTAATAAATGCACAATATTTACTCAACACGTAACGGAAGTTGCATTTGACTTTTCTGTATCGTGACGTATATCCGAGTGGAAGTTTGAGATTTGAAAAAAATGTAGGGCGTGGCTTTATTTAGCCTTCCATTTTTGATTGGTTTGTTAACAAGTTGGCCCTGCAGGAGAGGGATAAACATGCCTGGTCATTGGACAGTCAGCATAGTCCAACCTCTTTTTTCTATCTTATGTCTTGTGATTGACAGAAACTTACTGTTTTTGTTTATGATTACAAGTTCAAATGTAGCATTCCCGGCCGAACTGGTGCAATTCACTCTCAAACTGATGTTAAAGAATTTATTTTACAAAACAAAACACCGTAAGCAAACAAAAATAAACATTAGACATGTGACTGCAAATTGTATACAAATGTCCATTACAAACGTATAAACTGCAAATGTATTTTCGTTAATTTAAATGGCTACACCATAAATAGCGGCATGCAGGCTCATGTAATAGATGTCTTATAGTAAATATGAATTATCTAACAAAAACAATTCTTAATGCAGAAAAAAGCACTTTCTAAACAATTAACAAACTTATTTCAAAGTGCTATAACGTTACCTTATGACCTGTATGAATTTACAAATTGTTATAATTGCAACAATCTCCTTTGTTAAAAGCTAATTCAGTTGTCATTTGTCCATATTGCAGAGTTATTTTGTACAGCTGACGATCTCAATTCAAAGAGAAAAGGCTAAAACATAAAAAGAATGACCAAGTAAAAGGCCCGATTTCCTGCAGACAATCGATCAGACGTTTAAATCAAGAGAAACGAGAACATTATACTACACTGTGATCTGCATGTGACAATAACAATCAATCACACACTCTATATAACATATCACGGATTTACCATTTGCATACATGCTAACGACACACTAGGACATCGATACAATAAACACAGTCTCTCAAAGTTAAGCAGACAAAGGAATTAAAAACAACACCTTGTGCTCTTCATCAGCCAGGAGCTAAGAGATGAAATAAAGCGTCTTTAACCGTAAACTCGTCTCACTTCACTGGTAGCATTTAATTGTGTGTCAATACATCGAACAGCGCTGCTGCACTTCCTTTTACGGACTTCAAAATAAAAGCATGTAACTCTTGTAAAACACATAAGAATACCATGTCAATATTAAGTATTCAGCGAGAAATATTTATGAACCAAAACATAAATTACTACACATGTAACAGGTACAGAAAGTGTACTGTTAAATATATGTATCAATGAGAATTCCCACAAAATTGTTCATTTACATACACCTGATGGCTGCCTAAGTGAATTGAGTGCCTTTCCCCTTTAATTGGTGTGACTTCGTGAGTCCATATTTCCTGTTCAGTCCCCTCCTCTTCCTATTTGCATTGGTTATGCAGTGGAGAGGTGAGGTTATTTTGGGCTCCTGATAATCTTAATTAATCCTACGTTTTATTGTTGCTTTTGTCTATATTTTGACTCTTATTTATGTATATAATATTATTTTACCTATCTGTGTGGTTATTTTTGTCATTTCATCCCGTTTAAGTTATATTTTTGCACCTGGGCCTAAAAGTGATATGAGCACATGTGATAAGTGTATATCGTATTTGTTTTATAGAGTAACCGAGGGCAACTCTCACTAAGAGGCTGATTATATTTGTTTGTACATCAGGTATGTTTTCTGTTAAATGTATTTTATTATATGATTTATTACGCTATTTGCATTGGTTATGCAGTGGAGAGAGTAACCGAGGGCAACTCTCACTAAGAGGCTGATTATATTTGTTTGTACATCAGGGAATAAAAGATCAGCGAAACTGCGAATGCTGTCCTGTTCTTATAAATACACAACGCAGACAACAGACCAGTTACACACATTTATTTATGTAACAATTGGCTCGTTTAATAAGAGACAAACATAATGTTGTTATAATTGCTTCCAATGTTTCCTCATCTGTAAGTCGCTTTGGATAAAAGCATCTGCTAAATGACTAAATGTAAAATGTAAATGTAATATACTTTTAAAAATCTCCTTTTCAGGTAGTCCAGGACAACACTGCCCCCCCATGGCTGGATGAAAAGAAGACGGCCCACTTCCGATATTGGAAGATTGAATGGTCCTTAACAGCAAATGAACTTTGAGAAAAATATAGTGTCCACTGATAAATCATTTGTAACAATCACTGTGTACAACACTTAGAATTGTCATGTTTTGATTTCATGGTGACTCTTACGTTAAAAAATGTTTTGCCATGGTTGACATTTACAAATTTGAAATGCCTCGGGTTGGATGGGCTGATGCGTTTTGTCCTGTTTTTGAGAAGATTTTCTCTGAAGGGACCGATGTTGTAACAATGTAGCGTCTCTTTTGGTTCCTGTGAAACTGCCCCTGGTCCAACTTTTTCCTCCTGGGATTGATCCTCCTGCTGAGGCTGCAGTTATTCGATGAAGTGCCTCATCCACAGCTCTGTTTAAAAAACATGCTCACTTTTTAAACAGTGGTTTCAGAAAACACAGTGGTTAACAAAGAGTGGTGGCCAACAGCTCCTTCACTTTGTCCACACTTACACACCCTTGGTGGTGGGCTGTTACCCGCTTCAGACCCTTGCAGAGAAGGAACATTTTGAAGGCTGTGACAGCTGACAAAGAGAATACGGCAATTTGACTTTGTTTGTTATGTTTGTTTGTTATTGCAATCTGATACAATGCGATCTTTAGGTGTATAGTAGCAAAGTAAAATCAAAATTGTTCAAGGTACCTTTCTAAATGATCTCCACAGTCACCTCCTCAAAGGGCTTTAGAACGGTATAGATCCCTTTCATTGTCTACCATTCCTCTTGATGATGGCATCTCTTGCCACAAGGATGTGTTTCAATATATAAAATATCGAGTTCCACCTCATAGCACACTCCTGTTTGGGCCTTAGCTCTGGCATCCCCATCTTGCGTGGTGTTGAATTCAGCTTCTCTGTGGCAACTGTGTTAGGCTTCAACACGTCCACAGTGGGTTTCACCACCTTGAGTTCATCTTTAATTATCAAGTTTATTCTGTGCGCAAGACATGGGCGATGGGTCCACAGCAACATTGTTATGGCTTTTGCTATGTTTGCTGCATTATCAGTAACACAGCTCACCACTTTATTGACTACTTGTCACACTTCTGCTACTCTTAGTTGTAAAAGCTGCACGATATATAGAGGAATTTACGTTATCTGGATAATATTATATGCGATATCCATATCGCAAAGAGTTGTGATTAATTAAATGTATATTATGTTTCAATCATCTGTGTGTTGCATGCTTAGATTTGGACCAATCAGAAGGGGTCTTACTTTCTTTATACCCGCCAAATAGGTGCTATAATACTATTGGCCCAAAGATGAACCTAGTGGCTCAAAGCAGAGAACTGAAAGTAAATATGGCAGGAGACGAGCGAGGAAAATGACAGCAACAAACGTGTGCCTAAGAAGAATGGTACATCTAGCAATAAATTGGGTTCAAGAGGGGAGACGTGTTACAAATGCAGGTACTCTGTATAACGTGCCGCAAAACTGTGATCAAGTCGAGGGGAAATACAACTTATATCTGCAGTCATCTGGAACACAGCCACAGGGAGTTGCATGAAGAATTCCAAAAGTTTAAGACAAAATCTACCAAAACTGCTCGATCAAGGTTTTACAAATGCAAAGCCTTAAGAAAAAACATTGAAATGCAGGAATTAACGGTCTTTATAATCAAAGACATGATGCCTGTTAAAACACCGTGAGCAAAGAAGGCTTTGTTGGTCTAGATACCATATTGGACCGGAGATGTGCGCTTTCATCGAGAAATGATTTTTCCGAGCTGCTCCAAGTGGACTTCTACACTAACACCACTTGACCTGTGGTGCAGTCATTCGACCGAGCCTTACACGAGCTATACCGCTCACTGTCTTCCTCAAGGCTTTCAATTAAAAGCAGCTGTCTGGGTGTATATATGATCAGTTGTGGCCTGGTGGTTAGAGCGTTGGGCTTGTGATCAGAAGGTTGCTGGTTCTAATCTCAGTGTCAGCAGGTCATGACTGAAGGGCCCTTGAGCAAGACACCTTACCCCTGATTGCTCTGCAGTAATGTGCCACTGTAATAAAACTACTTGTAAGTCGCTTTGGATAAAAGCATCTGCTAAATGAATAAATGTAAATGTGTATTTCCCTGAATCCCACACCAGTGATGTTTTATCCAGCTGGAAATTCAAGTGGAAAACTGTAGTGTCCATTTCCACTACATTGTGATTTATTTTTTATTTATTTTCTGTTTAATATCTAAGGGCATGGACATATTTTATTTAAAAAAAGCTTTTGTTTTAAGACGATCTTGATGATTGAATTGTACCAAGTGAGTTAAAAGTAATATTTGAGATTACTGAATGTAGTGTTTGCAGGTCTATTTTTACAGCAAACCAGAATATCTGCGGAGGTTTTTTTTAACCTAAACGTTTGCATCTTCCTCGCTGGCCAAAAAAAGTGTTTATACTAGCGAGCTGCGGTAATTTGTTTTAATACAAAAAGTGCTGATCTGGCTTTGACTTACAGAAGGACACATTATACCTGCAGTGAAATACGTGTTGATATTGAAATAAAAGATCCTGAGACTAAGGCTCATTCACGAGAGAACCGAGAACAAGACCGCACCTTCAATACTTGAAGTGTTTCCCAGAACAAACGGCTAAAGCGGAACACATCGCTCTCTTGTTGTTGATGTGTGTGGCTCTTAAAAGAGCCTTTGGGTCTAAACGAGATCGACTCGCCCGTTTACTTGGACTTCGCGGGCTTCTCGGTCTTCTTGGGCAGCAGCACGGCCTGGATGTTGGGCAGCACGCCGCCCTGAGCGATGGTCACTTTACCCAGAAGCTTGTTCAGCTCCTCGTCGTTGCGCACCGCCAGCTGCAGGTGACGGGGGATGATGCGGGTCTTCTTGTTGTCGCGAGCGGCGTTTCCGGCCAGCTCGAGGATCTCGGCGGTCAGGTACTCGAGCACAGCGGCCAGATACACTGGAGCACCGGCGCCAACCCGCACCGCATAGTTTCCTTTACGGAGAAGCCTGTGGACGCGGCCCACGGGGAACTGAAGTCCAGCCCTGGATGAGCGAGTCTTGGCCTTAGCTCTCGCCTTACCGCCGGTTTTGCCTCTTCCGCTCATTTTAAAGTTTAACGATTCAAGCTCGAGACGATGAGAGAATGTGAACCTCTCCGCTGCCTCCCCGGTATTTAATCCTGTCTGTCGGTCGCCTATTGGCGGGAGCCTGTTAAACTCTTCAACCAATCGGCCAGCTTCCCTCCGAACGCGAGGCCCAACCCGCTTCAATGTGCCCGCTGCACGGAGTTCATCTTGTATCGCAGTTAATCCGGTTTAAAGCTTTTATTTCTTTTCTTATTGAACATTTAGTTCTTATTTAAAACAGATGTGAGATCGCGCAGGAGTCTCGCTCGCCACATTTCTCTCTCCTTTAATATTTCATCAAAGTTTACGCCACAGCTCAGTGAAAACCTTTACTGTCGTGTGAATGTTTTCCACGGTGCGACATCGCTTCCACTGACCGCGTCTCGTTTGTGATTTAACGTATTTTAAAGTTTAATTTCGCATCATAAAGCCATTTACTGAGGGCGAGAGACGCGCGGGGAAAATGTACGAGTGACGCGTCGCTGGCGCCGCCCTCGTGCGTGTGTTTCAACGACGTCCTGTAAGGCACATCTTATACTCCTCGTCCGTCCTTCGTTGAGCCACAAATCTCTTGACCGGAGATCTCGCGCATCATGTCTGGAAGAGGTAAAGGAGGAAAGGGACTCGGGAAAGGAGGCGCTAAGCGTCATCGTAAGGTTCTGCGTGATAACATCCAGGGCATCACTAAGCCCGCCATCCGTCGTCTCGCTCGCCGCGGTGGAGTGAAGCGTATTTCCGGTCTCATCTACGAGGAGACTCGCGGTGTGTTGAAGGTGTTTCTAGAGAACGTGATCCGTGACGCCGTCACCTACACCGAGCACGCCAAGAGAAAGACCGTCACCGCCATGGACGTCGTGTACGCGCTGAAGCGGCAGGGACGCACCCTGTACGGCTTCGGAGGTTAAACGCGACCCGGACTCTCAATGAAAACCCAACGGCTCTTCTAAGAGCCACCCATGACGTCATAGAAAGAGTTCACCGCTCACTATATAGCATGAAACAAAGCGATGTACTTTGAGGTGAAATAAAACGCTCTTATTAACAGCCTTTGATAAACGTTGAACTCTTGATGTTGAAAATAAGACCGTACAAAGAACATGAAGAGGTTGGACCCTATATGAAATTTCTTCGTTTTAAAGTTATTGTGGTAACATAACATTGTATAAATAACAATTGCAGTTTTATAAACGATCCTTAACAAGTCCTTCCTGGTGGAACATTATTCCTAACTCAGTCCGGTCAACTACATGTCTCACAACATTCAAAACTATATAAACTCTTTTCTGTGAGTACCGCTAGACATAAGAAAAACAACACCAACTCTCTCTGATCTCAACGGGTATTTTTTCTGGCTTTTATAGAAACCAGTAACTTTGCTAAATAACTAAATGTAAATGTATTCATTGGAATGCACAATATAAAAAAAGAGTGCGATATTTTGCGAGTATATTTCTCAGTAATGGACTGTAAACGCAGACATGTGTGTTTTACCGTGTAGAATATTACAATAATAACGCGCTTTAAAATGAACCGGAAGTGAAAACAAAGGAAACATTCGTGGGGGTGGGGCATGTTTAAACTCGAGGCTATGGGCGGGAAACACTTTTATTGGCCCTTTCCATCCGCCCTTCTATCTTTCAGCTGACCAATAGAAACAGTTTAAGTGTTTGTCCGACGGAAACACGCAATGGGAGCGCGCGCACGTTACGCTGAACATTTGCATTCTGGAGTGTATAAATACCCCCGCGCGGTGACTCTCGGTTATTCTTCGTCTATTCTTCATCATGCCTGAACCAGCCAAGCCCGCGCCCAAGAAGGGATCCAAGAAGGCCGTCACCAAGACCGCCGTGAAGGGAGGAAAGAAGCGCAGAAAGTCCAGGAAGGAGAGTTACGCCATCTACGTGTACAAAGTCCTCAAGCAGGTCCACCCCGACACCGGCATCTCTTCCAAGGCGATGGGCATCATGAACTCTTTCGTCAACGACATCTTCGAGCGCATCGCCGGCGAGTCTTCTCGTCTCGCGCACTACAACAAGCGCTCCACCATCACGTCCAGAGAGATCCAGACCGCCGTGCGTCTGCTGCTGCCCGGTGAGCTCGCCAAACACGCCGTGTCCGAGGGCACCAAAGCCGTCACCAAGTACACCAGCTCCAAGTAAAGCGACGCGTATCAAGCGTTTATCCACCCAAAGGCTCTTTTAAGAGCCGCTCATGACGTCACTGAAGAGAGATTCTGTGCTGTTGTGTGTAACGTCACGCTTGAGGGTAATTCAGGTCTAATATGATGTGATTCAAGTTTATTTATTTGGACGCTCAGCTGGCAGTTAAAATCGCATCGCGGCATCAGTTCAGAGCATATTCGCCTTCGGGCTTTACACAAGCGGGCATCGGGTGAGGCGAGACGGTCTGGCTTCTACCATTACTGAATCATACACTGCGTTCCAATCGGAGGTGATTATTTTGCCCAACTTCCGTCGAATAGTGAATGCGTTTGTTTCTTAATTTGTGAAAAAATTATCTTTATTAACAGCGACGTTTTGTGTGATGTCCCCTTCCGTTCAGGGGTTGGCAACCCGTGACTGTTGAGCCACCGCAGTCGTTAAGTCCTCAGTATTCCTCGTTATAAGATGCGTTGGCCGATCCGATCAAGTGTACGTAAAAAGGCAAACTTTTGTCGTGATTTCTTCCAGATAAATCACATGACCCATAACATCAGGGTGTGTGCAAGGATCAATATGTGTTTGATTTTCATATTTCGTTAGAATATTAGAGAGCAGCGGTTTTATTTCTGCTTTGACAGATGTGAGACGGTTAGGGTGGCCATTTCCATCACACCAAAAAGGACACTTTGCGACGTTTAGTGAGGCTAGAATAACTGCATCTGCTGTTCTCAAATACAATACAATTGCGTCTCATATCTATGTTGTCATGATACAGTGATTCTGAGATAGACTACTCTATTCTATTCATTAGACAATTTGATCAACAACATATGTTGATGTAGACCTGTGTGTGTTTGTTCACAGTATTTATTCAAGACACTCCTGTATGACTGGTGATGCTTGACTGCATGATAGACCTAACCCTGCAGCGCAGATTTTGTCATCCTGAGGTGATGTTGCCTCTCGAAAATAAGACCTAAGGGAAGACGAACCAGCAGCTCATCGGTTACCTTTATGTTTTTCAGTGCTGGCATGTCGGTCAATGGCGGCTTTCCCTTTACAACTAACGTCCACTTCACAGAGACATAGTGTACAAAATCGGTGGAAAGCATCTCTAATGCTATTTGATATGAATTCGTGCTCTTTTGTCCATTCCGGATTAAATGATGTCTGACGTTTCGGCATGTTAACGTTATGATGTGACGTAGCCAGTACGTGGACTCTTGTTTACGTTCTTAACCAATGATATATCAGATATTTATTTGACAGCTCTTTCAGCCAATCATGTGTTTGACCGGAGATCTTCCCTGCTGCTGCTGAATAAAGGTTCTAGATTCAGCTCAACTCCGAAGAGGACAAATGAGTGTCCGGCATCAGGCTGCGCCGCACAGGGGGTCTTAAACACGGACGTACCCCAGAGACAGCGCCGAACACCGCGTTGGAAATGTAATGTAACGGTAAGACCGTGTTCACACTTATTAATAAACACTGAAACCACATCTGATCACTTCAGCGTCTGTGCACGAAGCTCAAACCAGAGAAACAGATAACGGATCTCCATTTCAATTACAAACAGAGCATCTCTACATAAACTAATCACATATTGAAATCTACATGCTAGAAATGCATCAGTTGTTGAAAGAGAAAATTAAACTTGTATATATTTATATAAAACTGCTCCAACAGGCGTTTCGGCAGCCATTTTGTTTTTAAAACCACAGAGTCAGCGACCTCATGGCTTTATTGTACAACATCAATGTCAGACTTACACAAACAGTGGCCATTGCTTTTCAAGAAGTTGTTTACACTTCTGCACATGACATGAATTCAGCTGGACTGAAGACCACATCAATCCCCCGTTAGCAAAGGGGAAAAGAGTGAACCTTAAATATGATGAGCATTTTTCAGGTTAAACGGTTTGGTTGATGAATGTAGTTCAGCAGAAATGTGATTCTTTCATAAAGTATGCAAATTATATAATTCATTAATAATGAGTACACATATTTGCCATAAATGCAATAGATATGAAAAGCTCTGGTGTCATTTTGAGCCTGATTGGAAGCATTTTCAAATGTAATTTGAGTAGCAATGTGTCAGTCCTGTAGTGAATCTGAGTCTCTCACAGCAGCGGATCCACTCCTGAGAATAACACGTGTCGCCATCAATCTCTGCTCAAAGGGTTTGAGTTCATTGACCCCTGTATAAACACCAACTCTTTCTCCACACAGGTGGTGTTCTGGCTTTTGTTGAAACTAGTATCTTTGTATTAGCACCTATTGTGTTATTGCTCTTTTATGACATATGGCTTATTGCTCCCTGAACTCTGTGTAAGTCACTTTGGATAGAAGCGTCTGCTAAATGTAAATGTACCACCACCTGTTCTGTTTACACTTTGTCCATGAGCAGCAATCCTCTGCTTAACTTCCACGTTTATATTCAACCATTTTCTTTTCATTTTATTTAAAGTGCGATTTTACGATCCGTGTTGACGGTGTCAATCATTCATTTTTCTTCCTTTTTATTAATTACGGAGGACAGAGTTTCAAATAAAATATTCTTCTAGTTTCTACCTATAGCCCCTTCACATTCTGTCAATGTCATTTTCTTGCTGCTTGGTTTTGCGGAAGTGGACTCATTAATATATTCACATGTGTTTAATTGAGGGAGAAGTTTAATGAATTAATAACCCAGTTTATGATTCATTCATATAGCAGTATATGCTGAATTCACAACCCACAACAGCACAGAATGACAACATCATCATTTCACTGTTATTTCCCCAAAATATCAGTGAACTTTAAAGCAACATTTAAAGTAACAATAAACCACCATTAACCACCGTCACGTTTACATACAGTGACAATAAACCGCCATAAACCACCGTCACGTTTACATACAGTGACAATAAACCGCCATTAACCACCGTCACGTTTACATACAGTGACAATAAACCGCCATAAACCACCGTCATGTTTACATACGGTGACAATAAACCGCCATAAACCACCGTCACGTTTACATACAGTGACAATAAACCGCCATAAACCACCGTCACGTTTACATACAGTGACAATAAACCGCCATAAACCACCGTCACGTTTACATACAGTGACAATAAACCGCCATAAACCACCGTCACGTTTACATACAGTGACAATAAACCGCCATTAACCACCGTCACGTTTACATACGGTGACAATAAACCGCCATAAACCACCGTCACGTTTACATACAGTGACAATAAACCGCCATAAACCACCGTCACGTTTACATACAGTGACAATAAACCGCCATTAACCACCGTCACGTTTACATACGGTGACAATAAACCGCCATTAACCACCGTCACGTTTACATACGGTGACAATAAACCGCCATAAACCACCGTCACGTTTACATACAGTGACAATAAACCGCCATAAACCACCGTCACGTTTACATACAGTGACAATAAACCGCCATTAACCACCGTCACGTTTACATACGGTGACAATAAACCGCCATTAACCACCGTCACGTTTACATACGGTGACAATAAACCGCCATAAACCACCGTCACGTTTACATACGGTGACAATAAACCGCCATTAACCACCGTCACGTTTACATACGGTGACAATAAACCGCCATTAACCACCGTCATGTTTACATACGGTGACAATAAACCGCCATAAACCACCGTCACGTTTACATACGGTGACAATAAACCGCCATTAACCACCGTCATGTTTACATACGGTGACAATAAACCGCCATTAACCACCGTCACGTTTACATACGGTGACAATAAACCGCCATTAACCACCGTCACGTTTACATACAGTGACAATAAACCGCCATTAACCACCGTCACGTTTACATACGGTGACAATAAACCGCCATTAACCACCGTCATGTTTACATACGGTGACAATAAACCGCCATTAACCACCGTCACGTTTACATACGGTGACAATAAACCGCCATTAACCACCGTCACGTTTACATACAGTGACAATAAACCGCCATTAACCACCGTCACGTTTACATACAGTGACAATAAACCGCCATAAACCACCGTCATGTTTACATACGGTGACAATAAACCACCGTCATGTTTACATACGGTGACAATAAACCGCCATTAACCACCGTCACGTTTACATACAGTGACAATAAACCGCCATTAACCACCGTCACGTTTACATACAGTGACAATAAACCGCCATAAACCACCGTCACGTTTACATACAGTGACAATAAACCGCCATTAACCACTGTCATGTTTACATACGGTGACAATAAACCGCCATTAACCACCGTCACGTTTACATACAGTGACAATAAACCGCCATTAACCACCGTCACGTTTACATACGGTGACAATAAACCGCCATTAACCACCGTCACGTTTACATACGGTGACAATAAACCGCCATTAACCACCGTCACGTTTACATACGGTGACAATAAACCGCCATTAACCACCGTCACGTTTACATACAGTGACAATAAACCGCCATTAACCACCGTCACGTAACAATAAATCTAACAACTATTTATTAGAGAGGCGATAAGTCACAATTTCTACTGTTAAATATTTCAAATAAAACTTCAGTTCTTTTCTTCAGAATCAGGTTCTGGTGTGAAAACATGTCCATCTGGCTGCAGTCTCCATGTCACCGTTGTGTCCTTCTCTATCCCATGATCCTTCAGTTTCAGCTTTATCTGAAGAACACAAAACTCTTTATTACTGAATAGTGATGGTGTCCAACTCTCATATGAACGCGAGTCAGAACCAGAGGAGGAATTAACTATCAACATGTATTAACTGTCTTCTAAAGGAATAAATGTAAATAAGAGAAGTGTCGCTAATGGTTCTAAAAATAAAGACACACTAGCATATAGTTGAACACTCACCGACTGTAAGATGGTCTCCATCACTGCAGGATCCTTTACATCCAGACCAGATTTCATCTTAAATCTCACAATCTGCTTATTTGACTCTGTTGTTAATAGTAAATAAATAAATAGTCACTAAATGTTGGATATTCTGATGTTAATGCTACACAGAGGGCACCTTGACTGCAATTCAGATTGATGTCACAAGTTTGACGTCCACACACTGATGTCCTCTTGACCACTTAAACAATAACACAAAATGTTTCCACTGAAGAAACTACAGTGCAGAAAATAAAGTTTACCCAGAGAGCAGAAAAAGACCATTGAATCAATGTTTAAAGTTGTTGATTTGTCAATGTTAGTGTCATTTAATCTTGACATTTCATTAAACCACCATTATTATGATCAGCGTTTGTTTGAGTTTGACTTTTGATCTTGAATCAAGTCAAATCTCTTTCAATACTTGCAAAAGTATGTCAAATAAGAACACTTCTGTATTCGGTTAAGGAAGAGAAAAGTTGAAAAGTTTTAGCTTTGAAATTTAAAAAAGCTACCAAATTTATAACCAAATTTTATTGTCCTTAATTATAATCATTTGAAATATTTTTTTAATTAATTCACCATCCTAAAACCCCTTTTATTATTTATACAAATTGAGACCTGAATATTACGACCTGAAAGCATGAACTTTTATAATAAAAACCTGTATTTCACGCCTTACATTCTTAGGACAGTGAAAAATAAATGACAATAAAACTCAAGGTAATAAATTCATACGCTTTTCGGAAATGAAAGTCCTGTTGATATACATCTGACGGCTGACGCTATACCTGCTGGGTCTGAACTTACTCTGTTTGCAGATGAATGGAAGGGCTTTTGAGCAGTCTTCATCATCTATCAGACCATAAGGATCTACACCACCACAAGGCCGGTTCTGCCCAGTTATGTCACCTGTACTAGGCCCCCAGTTGATAGAGGACTTCCACAACTTTCTTCCGTCTGTCAACTTCCATGAGTCTCTGAACAGACCAATCCACGCTCTAAAATAACCCTGAGTCATGGTCAGCAACAGGTCATTCTCGGCTTGAGAGCGAACGGTGGCCAGATCTGTGTAGTGCTGTCTGCAGTAACTCTGAGCATCAGGCCAAGACATCGAAATATCAGATATAAAAACAAACCTGTCTGCTCCGGTTTCCATATCTAGAATGACATAAAAAATAAGGAAAAATACATTGAATTGTTATTTTACACTTTTAAATCAGATGAAAATGCGATTTAGTTTAATAATTTGCGATCAATGCTTCCCAGTCCTGGTCGTCAGCCACCTGACAGAATGTTTTCGATCTCTCACAATGAATGAAAAACTGCACCTTTAATGTCTTCACAGCGGCTACTAGAGCTCTTGATGTAACAATCAATCACAAAAGATATAGAAAGACATGATCTTGACGTAAGACAGCAAGAGTTCTGTAACTGTACATTTAAAGTATGTTTGTTGTGCCAATGGAAATTATAATCTAAACAAATGTTGTTGGTTTTTGTAAAAGCCATCATCTCGTAGCTTGATTCACCAATCTGATCTGGATCTAGAATCACACAGACATCAAGAATCAGTGTTTGAGTCTCAACAAAATCAAACTGCAATGCATACACTGATTCTTGATGTCTGTGTGATTCTAAAGTCTGCTGTGCTTAAAGTTTCATTCATGTTTTCTGAAAACTTTTTAGACTTCAAAATACAAGCGCACGTCCTGACATGATGTTTTTTTCTGAATCAACGCACAAACTAGATGAGCAAACTAGATTTACCATCGAAGCAAAACACGGGAAGCAGCAGATCAGTGCAGTCGCCATCAGACCATCCGTCATTCTCCAAAGTAACACATTCCTGTTTTCCTTTTTTGTTGTCTGGTTGGTCAAGTTCCCAACCCCAGAATGTCAAAGGCTCATCTTGATACGACCACCGCCAGCTATTGATGTCATTGTAGAGTCCGATCCAGGCTAATGAAGTCAATGCAGGTCCAACTTCTGTTAGTATGTTTTTACAGCCCTGTATGTTTGGAACGCTGGCCAGGTCAATGTGATTCTGTCTGCAGTACACTCGAGCATCATCCCAGGCCTTGTGCTCCTCGATCAGAACGTACTCACATGAGATGCTCATGAATAGACCTGTTGAGTTATACAGATTAAGAAGAGGGGAACAAAGAATTCTGTACAATGTTTAAGACCACAAAGACTGCCCTTAACCTTAAAACATATTTATAAATAACATGCAGAGGAATTGTAAATAAACAATAGTCACGCGACGGTCCTGAAATTGGCACTTATCTGACTGGAAAAATCATGGAGGGTACTTGAAACACCAAATGTTCATATCTGTGCTGTTAGTTTAATTAAAGCCTTGGATAATAACATCAACCTTACCATGAAAAAAAGGTTTTCACGGAATTGAACATTTCCTGTTTATAGTGGCAACTGCGTCATTACTTTGCCACTAACCAATGAAAAGGCAGCACAAGTAGCCCCTCCCTTGGGTTAGCCACGCCTTCATCTGCAGACAGGTGTAGGTGTCGCAGTGTGAAAAGTCTCAGGGGTCCTGCTGGGGGGTCTTATGTTGTTTTGAAACCCCAGAATGGGTTTAAGTGATGCTTAATCGAATAAGAACTAATGAGTCCAGCCAATATGAGAACAAATGTTGAAATGAAATAAGGAAACACAGAATAAACCAGTAGATGTAACAGCTAAACATTACTTAAAAGTTTGGGGTTTTGACCCATAAATTCAAACATGTTACTTGTGAAGCAACAAAATTCATACATTTAAAAACATCACATAGAATGAAGTTCATAATAATTCATACAAAACACTGTGCAGGAATATGTTGATTATGTTTATGTTTGATTTAAGAACAAGAACTCTTGTTACTGACATTTTGTATTACTGACAAGTCTGCTTCGCTAAACATGGATTGTGTTTAACAGATTGTGTTTTTCTCAATGATCTATGATTTAGTATTTTTTGAGAGTTTGAGTTTGCACTTCAACCTGTTTTGTTTCATTAGCTGTGTGCTATTCTAAATATTGTTTAAGACATAAACACACATCTGTCGTTTACTTCGTATTAGCTTATTTATATTTCCGTTTTCAAAATATGGTTTATTGTTTCTTTCAACAAATGGTACTGATTTAAATGACCAAAATGAAACAATATACACATGGCATTGCCAATCAACCCGCGTTAATTTTATTTCTTTATTTTAAGTAAAACTTTAAGTTAGATTTTGTAATTAAACACACTTGTTGGCACAAGTACATTGTGAACAAACATAAATTCAACCGTGTGTAAAGTCTCACACTGACCTGAGAACAGCAGCACATGAATGTTTTTTTCCATTGCTGATGGCTTTACAGAATCTGAAACTGTGAAGAGAGCAAACTGAATCATAACAAACACATCAAAATGAACAAAGTGAAGTGACTCTTTTGAATTCTAAGAAGAAAACACACGTTTACCTTCATCCACAGTCAGGAGTGAAGTTCAAACTGTCTTTGCACACATTTGTGTAGGAGCTGAATGTGGAGACTGAACAAGCATTTGCTTCCATGCAAAACCTCTTTAGGTTTGGATATACTGAGACTGATTTGTGTTTTGTTGGAGTGAGACTAAAGCTTGGATTGTGTTCTGTGTATTAAGATGCATGTAAAGAGATGTAAACAAGGCCTGATGTTACTCAATAGTGCTGAAGTCTTCAACTTCTTTTCTCTCAGTGCCAGATTCCAAAAGTAAAAATGATGCGAGCCAGTTTTCTACCACATTTAAATGTCTGTATTTACTGAATTGAGTTTATTTGATGCTTTGTTGTTGTTATTCCTTATAGATCATATATTAAAACATGAACACAAATATTGAAATTTGTGGTTTAAAAGGGATATTGTCTTTGTTGTTGTATTTTATATTGCACAATGTGTCAGTTTCCACAAAAATTAATTTGTGTTAATTTGCTCAACCCAGTCCCCAGGACATACAAGATGTGGGTGACATTGTTTTTTAAGAACACAAAAGTAATTCTTGCCCTGTGTGACATTAAATGAGCGTCTTCTAAAGCAAATCACTTGATCTGTGCATGAAACTGAACACTTTTATCACATCTTCGGGTGAATTCCAATCGCGTTCAAAGTTAGCAAAGTCCTCACATTAAATGTCACTTCAGACAAAACTGAAGTGTTACTTATTGGACCGAAAACCGCCCTACGTAACAACCAAGAATACTGCTTAACTATTGATGGATGTTCCATAAAACCCTCATCTTCAGCTAAGAATCTTGGCTTATATTCGATAGTACTCTGTCATTTGAGAACCAGGTCGCCAACACCTGTAAAATTGCGTTTTTTCATCTTAAAAATATATCTAAATTACGTCATATGCTGTCACCATCAAATGCAGAGAAGCTTATACATGCCTTTATGACATCAAGACTAGATTACTGTAATGCACTATTAGGTGGTTGCCCTGCAGGCCTATTACAAAAACTCCAACTGGTCCAAAATGCGGCAGCTCGAGTTCTTACACGTACAAAAAAGTATGAGCATATTAGCCCGGTTCTGTCAACCTTGCAATGGTTACCTGTAAAGCATCGCATTAACTTTAAAATCTTGCTTATTACCTATAAAGCCCTGCATGGTTTAGCTCCTCACTACTTGAGTGAACTTAGTCTTTTACTTAGTCTACGCTCTCAGGCGTACAGTCAGTTGGTAATACCTAGAATTTCAAAATCAAGTGCAGGCGGCAGATCTTTTCCTATCTAGCGCCTAAACTTTGGAACAGTCTTCCCTGCACTGTCCGGGAGGCGGACACACTCTGTCAGTTTAAATCTAGACTAAAGACGCATCTTTTTACTCTTGCATACACTACACTATTGCATCAAAGAGTGCAGAACAATACTCTACTCTCAGCCAGTCTTGTTTTATTGTTCCAAGGTTACAAGAGCGGGCAGGACGCAGTCCAAGGCTACCAGAGTCCATGCCCAGACCTGACAAATGCTGTGATGATAGAGCTGGACAAAGGACATGGTGGTTCTTCAAAATTAATAATGATAGTCTGATATTTGACCTGTGTTTTGACTTGCATAACCTTATATGTTTTGCTTATAGTCAATGTTTTCTTGTACAGCTGCTTTGTAACAATGAAAATTGTCAAAAGCACTATATAAATAAAGCTGATTTGACTAGGTTCTGTAGTCTGAAGGAATGCCACACAGACCTGACTGAAACCAGGTTACATAACTCGAGACCTTCTCTTTCCAGTTTTACGTATGTGTTTTTCCTAATGTCTGTAATGAGATGCATTTGCATGGACTTCAAATGCAAATCACTTGCTTCTGTGTCTGTAAAGATGTGAGATTATTTCCTGAGTGTTTAGGGATTATAACATCCAGTGACAGTGTGATGATAAGAGCAGCATTTATTGCCAGCATTCTATGTTTGCTGATTGTCAGGGTTTCTAGTGATCTTGAAGGCGTTGATAACTTGTTCCCCTGTGTTTGGTATGTTGGATCAGGGTTGCAGGAGAATTTTGCTGGACACCAGCCTTCCAGGACCGAAGTTGCCCATCCCTGATTATTAAGTTTTACTGGGAAACATATTACATATATGAACATAATCATTTCCATTTGTGGCCTCTGCAGATCATTTGTTTAAAACATGACGCTGTTTTTCCTACATTAAAGTTCTCTGTGAACACCGGCTTAGTTGAGTTTTGCTCGCTTCATTTAAGATGCATATTAGGCACGTTGGTGTGCATGTCTGAAATGAGTGGACTCAAAATGCAAATCACTTGCTTCTGTGTCTGTAAAGAATGGAGATCATATCATGCAAGAGTGTTTAGGGATTATGAGATCATGTGACAGTGTGATGATAAGAGCAGCATTTACTCATATCCAACGCTACGTTGAAACAATGAATATTTTGACAAAATCTATCACCTTTCATTTCCCCCTTGCAAGAGAAGGTCTCTGGTTCCATGACTTCAGTCAGGTCAGTGTGGCTTTCCTTAAGACTACAAAACCTAATTTTGTCCCAATTGCTTCAATTTTTTACCCAACTTGTAATTCGCTTTGGATAAAAGCATCTGCTAAATGTAATGTAAATGTCAATCAAACTGATGATGCACTCCATGTTCCGTGTGATTGGCTGTTCGCCGCAGGTGTCACACTTTCAGGTGCACATGCCTCACAAAGTAAATACGAGTTGACAGAGAACATGTATAGCAAGCTTTGTGCTACACTGATTCTGATCTAAACCAGATTGGGTTTGTCAACTCAATTTAACTATGAAACTCTCTGTTTGTTCACCTCGCTTCCTGATACTAATCCTGATTTATCTTCATATGATTACTCCTGAAATCACAAATGTGTATCATTTATACTTTTAACTCTTATACTATGAAGCATTGTTGCAGTGAATGATTTTAAAACCACATGAGACATTATTTTCTGGATCAATAAAACTTTAGTCACTTTATGATCTCATTAACTCTGATTTGGAGTTTATGTATAGTGGGACCACATGTTCTCTGTGCAGAGCTCATTTCACTTTGGGAGTTACCATTTGGAACAGGGGACACACTATTTTGCCAGAACAGCACAAGCACACACATCAACCAGAACCAGAATGAGAACGAGCATGCCCATCCATACGCTTTATTTGGGTTACGGAAGTTCAGCTGTTCAAGTGTTTGTTTGTTCATGGCATGGTGTCATCTATATCTATGTTTTACCTGTGTTCAAATTATTGGAGAGTCTAGGGTGTCTGGCAGAGAGGAACAGACGTGATTGTTAATAGAGGTCAGTGCCAAAGGGTAGTTATCATTCAGGAAGATGTCAACAAGTTTCGTAGGGATTGGGACGATGGTGTTCTTCATAAAGCATGTGGAAATCACAGACAAACTGAGAAAGTGATTCAATATGTCTGTAAAGACCTCAGCTTGCAGGATGGCATTTGCTTTGAGGACACGTCCGTCAACATCGGAGGACCAGGTGCTTTTTGCAGGTTGACTGCCCTGAGTGATCTGAGCACATAAGACAGAGAGTTGGTTAGAGCAGTAGTTCCCAAAGTGGGGGTCGCGGAGTGGGGTGCGGGGATCGCGAGATGATTTACAGAAACTTAATTTTTTTTTTAATGTTAAAAAAGGTTGTAATGATGCGAGTATAAATTTAGGATAATTTAAATAAACTGGAAATAAAACTTTGTTTGCTCCGATTAATTATGACAGTGTGACGGTGTCAATCACAATATACAGCACAACGACATGCGCTAGCTAGCTAGATGCAGATTTGGTGTTTTGCTAAACAGCGATCGGTCTATTTTGAGTCTATATCGGTCTAACTTGATAAAAAAAATGAAACGGTGGTTATTATCATTGAAAGAGAAGGGAGCAGAGATGCCTGCTGATGAGAGAGCGGGATCAGCAGAAAATACAGAGGGCAGAGAAGAGGATGAGCCGCCAGGACTACCCTCCACCTCTGGAAGGGCAGCCCGCCAAACCCGTGCCCCGCAAACTGACCATCCCTCCTCGAAAGCCAGAAATTACAGAGAGGAATACATAAACTATGGTTTCACGTGCATTGTTATAAATCAGGTACAACACCCTCAATGCGTTGTGTGCTCCGAAGTCCTCGCACATGAGAGTCTGAAGCCCGTGAAAATGCAGAGACACCTGAACACCAAACACCCCAGCCTCACAGGTAAACCCACTGACTTTTTCCGCAGAAAGGAGAAAGAGTTACAGGGACAAAAAAAAGTCATTTTTAAACAAACAGCTATCCCCACTAAAGCTCAGAAGGCTTCATATGAAGTGGCTTATTTAATTGCACGGACCAAAAAGCCACACACCATTGGAGAAACTTTAATCAAACCAGCAGCAATAGTTATGAGTCGCGACATGCATGGAGATAAACTGGCCGCTGAGCTGGAACAAGTGCCGCTCTCTGATGGGACTGTATCCCGCCGCATTACAGACATGGCTCAGGATATCAAGTGTCAACTGATTGACAGAGTGAAGAAGAGTGGGAGGTACGCCTTACAACTGGATGAATCCACAGACGTGTCCAGCACCGCTCAACTCCTTGAATTTGTCAGATATATTTTTGAGGGGAAACTAAATGAGAAAATGTTATTTTGTACGCAACTGGAGGGATCATGCACGGGCGAGGACATTTTCAATAAGCTGGACAGCAAACTTAAAGATAATGGACTATCTTGGGGCGATCAGTGTGCACAGACGGAGCTGGGGCAATGCTGGGGAAAAAGAAAGGACTAAAGGCACGAGTCCTCCAAGTTGCACCTCACCTCAATTTCACGCACTGCATCATACACAGAGAAGCCCTCGCGTGCAAAACCCTGAATGCGGAGTTTAAACATGTTCTTGACACTGCTGTGAAGATTGTTAATTACATAAAATCACGTCCACTGAACACACGACTGTTTTCCACTCTCTGTAATGAAATGGGATCAGAGCACAAAGGCCTGCTCCTACACACAGAAGTCAGGTGGCTGTCACGAGGAAATGTGCTGAGACGCCTGTACGAGCTGCGGGATGAGGTGCGCATTTTCCTCACAGACCAAAGATCCCCACTTGCTGAGCATCTGTCTGATGCTGACTGGGTGACAAGACTGGCATATTTGTCATGTATTTTTGAAAAACTCAACGGATTAAATGTGTCCGTGCAAGGTGAAAACACAAACATCTTGTACCTTAATGATAAAGTGCAGGCATTTGCGAGAAAGCTGGTGCGTTGGAGAGAGAGAGTGGAAATGGGACGCATAGACATGTTTTCTGACCTGGAAGAATTTTTGGAGGAAAATGCACTCAGTGTTAACAGCATCAAGGCGTCTATTACGGCTCACCTTCAGTCCCTTTTGGATCACTTTCATAAGTATTTCCCTGAAGGAGACGCTCCCGACCAATATGACTGGATAAGGTCACCATTTAATGTTACCACGGCAAATCATCTGGCATCAGATATGGAAGATGCGCTGATAGAACTTTCAACCGATCGAACCCTGAGGACGGCATTTGACGGCAAGACGCTGGATGAGTTCTGGGTTTCTGTCGCGCTGGAATACCCACAGTTGTCGAAAGCCGCGTTGGATGTACTCATGCAATTTGGCTCAACTTATTTATGCGAAAAGACATTCTCCGCGCTGACTTACATTAAGAACAAACACAGGTCACGGCTTAACGTGGAAGATGATCTGCGGGTGGCGATCTCCAAAATTGAACCTAGAGTGGACCTGCTTTGCTCCGCGCACAGCGCCCATCCATCACATTAGGCGTTTTTGCTGAATTCAAATTTATTGTTGTATGCGTGTTATAGGCAGCTTGTTTGTATTCTGTCTGCATTTCACAGTTATGGATCTATTTGTTTTTGTCCATAATTTGTTAATAAAATAGTCTGGCTTGTGTTCCTTTTTGTTTTAACTCTGTCAGTATGTAACCAAATCGCAAATCCTCACAAGCTGTCGGAGGGAAACACAGAGAGGAGAAAGGAGGGGGGGGTCGCGGGTCGTCAGCAGTCTAATATTGGGGGTCGCGGTCTGAAAAGTTTGGGAACCCCTGGGTTAGAGCATGGGCGTCTATTTGGCTTTAAATAAACTCGGCAGGTGACGTGGCTAATTACACCAGCACCTGCAGGTTATAAATACGCGTGGCACAAACGCGTCTTCAGGTTCTTTTGTCTTCAAGGACAGCTTTGTGTGCATGTGTGTGGTTTTACATAGCAAAAGCGTTAAGACATAGTTTAACGCAAAGTAGGGCTCATTGTATATAGGTTCTAAGCACTTCGGCTACTTAGCCTTATATAACAAAAAGAGTAACAAATATATATATATATATATATATATATATATATATATATATATATAAGAGAGTAATGTCTAGTCCAGAGCGTAAATGTTTGCCTCCTTGTGAGAGGTTCCGTAATGAGCTGGACAGACATTAATTCTGTTTTGAGTGCTTGGGGATTAATCATGCTACACTGGGGCTAGAGGGAGAGTGCAAACTCTGCGATGTATTTGACATTCGAGTTGAGTTCTCAGTGCTCGGTCTTCCTTTTTTATAAGTGACCGAGCAGCCTCTGCCCCGCCCTTGGGCTCGCGGTTCGATTTAACCGAGGCACAGGAGATGGAAGCCATTTCCCCTGTGCACTCGCAGAGCCGTGACGTATTCGCGTGTTTTCGTGCCGTCAATGTCGAATGTTCGACTGTTGTCGGTGCGAGACCACGAGGGTACATGATGGTGCCCCGTGTGGAAGAGACACTGGCGAGCTATCTCCCCTGAAACATCATTGTATCTGAAAAAGCCCTCTTTCCCCACCAACTCTTGCAGGATTACATCTGCACTGGTGGGGAAGGCTTTGAAGCCAGCCATGAAGGTTCTGCAGGCATACCAGGATAATTTGCTGCACGATGTGAGCACTGACGGGGTGATTGGTGCAACGCCTTTGTAGAACTGTTCAAAATCAGGATGTCATCCTTGTTCATCTCAAGACTCAGGATATGACTCAACATCAAAAAGAGCGTTCTTTCCCCTACAGAGAATACAACGTATCTGGGGGTTATATGGGACTTGATCGCAATGCAGCTACAACTTTCACACGCATTCTACAGTAATAACTCTGGGCCTCCATCATATGAGACCGTTTCAGTTGTGGCTCAGAGCCAGGGGGTTTCAACCCCCAGAGGCATATAAGGGTGATGCGCCAGGGGCTTCGCACCCTTTCTATGTGGTTCAGACCTCGGTTTCTGACTCTAGGTCCCACTCTCGGTCACGTCGTCTGACGGACAATCAAACTCTCTCTTATACACTATGGTGTCTCTCACACACAATCAAACTCTCTCTTATACACTATAATGTCTCTCAGACACAATCAAACTCTCTCTTATACACTATAATGTCTCTCTCTTATACACTATAATGTCTCTCACACACAATCAAACTCTCTCTTATACACTATAATGTCTCTCAGACACAATCAAACTCTCTCTTATACACTATGGTGTCTCTCACACACAATCAAAATCTCTCTTATACACTATAATGTCTCTCAGACACAATCAAACTGTCTCTTATACACTATAATGTCTCTCACACACAATCAAACTCTCTCTTATACACTATAATGTATCTCTCCTATACACTATAATGTCTCTCACACACAATCAAACTCTCTCTTATACACTATAATGTCTCTCTCTTATACACTATAATGTCTCTCAGACACTATCAGACTCTCTCTTATACACTATTATGTCTCTCACACACAATCAAACTCTCTCTTATACACTATAATGTCTCTCACACACAATCAAACTCTCTCTCATACACTGTAATGTCTCTCAGACACAATCAAACTCTCTCTTATACACTATAATGTCTCTCAGACACAATCAAACTCTTTCTTATACACTGTAATGTCTCTCTCTTATACACTATAATGTCTCTCACACACAATCAAACTCTCTCTTATACACTATAATGTCTCTCTCTTATACACTATAATGTCTCTCTCTTATACACTATAATGTCTCTCAGACACAATCAAACTCTCTCTTATACACTATAATGTCTCTCTCTTATACACTATAATGTCTCTCACACACAATCAAACTCTCTCTTATACACTATGGTGTCTCTCAGACACAATCAAACTCTCTCTTATACACTATAATGTCTCTCAGACACAACCAAACTCTCTCTTATACAGTATAATGTCTCTCTCTTATACACTATAATGTCTCTCTCTTATACACTATAATGTCTCTCAGACACAATCAAACTCTCTCTTATACATTATAATGTCTCTCACACACAATCAAACTCTCTCTTATACACTATAATGTCTCTCACACACAATCAAACTCTCTCTTATACACTATAATGTCTCTCAGACACAATCAAACTCTCTCTTATACACTATAATGTCTCTCTCTTATACACTATAATGTCTCTCTCTTATACACTATAATGTCTCTCACACACAATCAAACTCTCTCTTATACACTATAATGTCTCTCTCTTATACACTATAATGTCTCTCTCTTATACACTATAATGTCTCTCACACACAATCAAACTCTCTCTTATACACTATGGTGTCTCTCAGACACAATCAAACTCTCTCTTATACACTATAATGTCTCTCAGACACAATCAAACTCTCTCTTATACAGTATAATGTCTCTCTCTTATACACTATAATGTCTCTCACACACAATCAAACTCTCTCTTCTACACTATAATGTCTCTCAGACACAATCAAACTCTCTCATATACACTATAATGTCTCTCACACACAGTCAAACTCTCTCTTATACACTATAATGTCTCTCAGACACAATCAAACTGTTTCTTATACACTATAATGTCTCTCTCTTATACACTATAATGTCTCACACACACAATCAAACTCTCTCTTATACACTATAGTGTCTCTCACACACAATCAAACTCTCTCTCATACACTATAATGTCTCTCAGACACAATCAAACTGTTTCTTATACACTATAATGTATCTCTCTTATACACTATAATGTCTCTCAGACACAATCAAACTCTCTCTTATACAGTATAATGTCTCTCTCTTATACACTATAATGTCTCTCACACACAATCAAACTCTCTCTTCTACACTATAATGTCTCTCAGACACAATCAAACTCTCTCATATACACTATAATGTCTCGCACACACAGTCAAACTCTCTCTTATACACTATAATGTCTCTCTCTTATACACTATTGTCATGAAACGGCTCAGAGACAGGCAGGTCAGATCAAAATGCAGCTTTATTTCAAAGAATGGTCCAACAGTCATAGATCAGATGACAGCGTCAGGTATGTCAGGGTATATCCAAATCAGAAACGGTAACAGGCAGAGGTCGGGGCATGCAGCAGAGAATCACAGATAACAAAAAGTCCAAGATAAAACACGGCAGGAACAAACACAGGGAAATCGCTCAGAAATGTCAGACAGGCTTAACAAGACTTCGCAGTGTGTGAATAAGTGCACATGGTATATATAGAGTGAGATAAACAGGGTGATGAGATACAGGTGAATGTAATCAGTGATGATGAGTCCGGGAAGTGTGTTATGGGAGATGTAGTTTTGTGAGTGAATGATAAGTTTGATGTGGAGTGCCCTCTGGTGGTTTTCAAGGGCACTCCAGCTGGTGATTGTTACAACTATAATGTCTCTCAGACACTATCAGACTCTCTCTTATACACTATTATGTCTCTCAGACACAATCAAACTCTCTCTTATACACTATTATGTCTCTCACACACAATCAAACTCTCTCTTATACACTATAATGTCTCTCTCTTATACACTATAATGTCTCTCAGACACAATCAAACTCTCTCTTATACACTGTAATGTCTCTCTCTTATACACTATAATGTCTCTCTCTTATACACTATAATGTCTCTCAGACACAATCAAACTCTCTCTTATACACTATAATGTCTCTCACACACAATCAAACTCTCTCTTATACACTATAATGTCTCTCTCTCATACACTATAATGTCTCTCACACACAATCAAACTCTCTCTTATACACTATAATGTCTCTCAGACACAATCAAACTCTCTCTCATACACTATAATGTCTCTCTCTTATACACTATAATGTCTCTCAGACACAATCAAACTCTCTCTTATACACTATAATGTCTCTCTCTTATACACTATAATGTCTCTCTCGTATACACTATTATGTCTCTCACACACAATCAAACTCTCTCTTATACACTATAATGTCTCTCACACACAATCAAACTCTCTCTTATACACTATAATGTCTCTCTCTTATACACTATAATGTCTCTCAGACACAATCAAACTCTCTCATATACACTATAATGTCTCTCTCTTATACACTATAATGTCTCTCACACACAATCAAACTCTCTCTTATACACTATAATGTCTCTCAGACACAATCAAACTCTCTCTTATACACTATAATGTCTCTCAGACACAATCAAACTCTCTCATATACACTATAATGTCTCTCACACACAGTCAAACTCTCTCTTATACACTATAATGTCTCTCAGACACAATCAAACTGTTTCTTATACACTATAATGTCTCTCTCTTATACACTATAATGTCTCACACACACAATCAAACTCTCTCTTATACACTATAGTGTCTCTCACACACAATCAAACTCTCTCTCATACACTATAATGTCTCTCAGACACAATCAAACTGTTTCTTATACACTATAATGTCTCTCAGACACAATCAAACTCTCTCTTATACACTATAATGTCTCTCTCTTATACACTATAATGTCTCTCACACACAATCAAACTCTCTATTATACACTATAATGTCTCTCAGACACAATCAAACTCTCTCTCATACACTATAGTGTCTCTCACACACAATCAAACTCTCTCTCATACACTATAATGTCTCTCAGACACAATCAAACTGTTTCTTATACACTATAATGTCTCTCAGACACAATCAAACTCTCTCTTATACACTATAATGTCTCTCTCTTATACACTATAATGTCTCTCACACACAATCAAACTCTCTCTTATACACTATAATGTCTCTCAGACACAATCAAACTCTCTCATATACACTATAATGTCTCTCACACACAGTCAAACTCTCTCTTATACACTATAATGTCTCTCAGACACAATCAAACTGTTTCTTATACACTATAATGTCTCTCTCTTATACACTATAATGTCTCACACACACAATCAAACTCTCTCTTATACACTATAGTGTCTCTCACACACAATCAAACTCTCTCTCATACACTATAATGTCTCTCAGACACAATCAAACTGTTTCTTATACACTATAATGTCTCTCTCTTATACACTATAATGTCTCTCAGACACAATCAAACTCTCTCTTATACAGTATAATGTCTCTCTCTTATACACTATAATGTCTCTCACACACAATCAAACTCTCTCTTCTACACTATAATGTCTCTCAGACACAATCAAACTCTCTCTTATACACTATTATGTCTCTCACACACAATCAAACTCTCTCTTATACACTATAATGTCTCTCTCTTATACACTATAATGTCTCTCTCTTATACACTATGGTGTCTCTCACACACAATCAAACTCTCTCTTATACACTATAATGTCTCTCAGACACAATCAAACTCTTTCTTATACACTATAATGTCTCTCTCTTATACACTATAATGTCTCTCAGACACAATCAAACTCTCTCTTATACACTATAATGTCTCTCTCTTATACACTATAATGTCTCTCTCGTATACACTATTATGTCTCTCACACACAATCAAACTCTCTCTTATACACTATAATGTCTCTCTCTTATACACTATAATGTCTCTCTCTTATACACTATAATGTCTCTCAGACACAATCAAACTCTCTCTTATACACTATAATGTCTCTCTCTTATACACTATAATGTCTCTCAGACACAATCAAACTCTCTCTTATACACTATAATGTCTCTCTCTTATACACTATAATGTCTCTCTCTTATACACTATAATGTCTCTCAGACACAATCAAACTCTCTCTTATACACTATAATGTCTCTCACACACAATCAAACTCTTTCTTATACACTATAATGTCTCTCTCTTATACACTATAATGTCTCTCAGACACAATCAAACTCTCTCTTATACACTATAATGTCTCTCTCTTATACACTATAATGTCTCTCTCTTATACACTATAATGTCTCTCAGACACAATCAAACTCTTTCTTATACACTATAATGTCTCTCTCTTATACACTATAATGTCTCTCAGACACAATCAAACTCTCTCTTATACACTATAATGTCTCTCTCTTATACACTATAATGTCTCTCTCGTATACACTATTATGTCTCTCACACACAATCAAACTCTCTCTTATACACTATAATGTCTCTCTCTTATACACTATAATGTCTCTCTCTTATACACTATAATGTCTCTCAGACACAATCAAACTCTCTCTTATACACTATAATGTCTCTCTCTTATACACTATAATGTCTCTCAGACACAATCAAACTCTCTCTTATACACTATAATGTCTCTCTCTTATACACTATAATGTCTCTCAGACACAATCAAACTCTCTCTTATACACTATAATGTCTCTCTCTTATACACTATAATGTCTCTCACACACAATCAAACTCTCTCTTATACACTGTAATGTCTCTCTCTTATACACTGTAATGTCTCTCTCTTATACACTATTATGTCTCTCAGACACAATCAAACTCTCTCTTATACACTATAATGTCTCTCACACACAATCAAACTCTCTCTTATACACTATAATGTCTCTCTCTTATACACTATAATGTCTCTCTCTTATACACTATAGTGTATAAGAGAGAGTTTGATTGTGTGTGAGAGACATAATAATGTCTCTCAGACACAATCAAACTCTCTCTTATACACTATAATGTCTCTCTCTTATACACTATAATGTCTCTCTCGTATACACTATTATGTCTCTCACACACAATCAAACTCTCTCTTATACACTATAATGTCTCTCTCTTATACACTATAATGTCTCTCAGACACAATCAAACTCTCTCTTATACACTATAATGTCTCTCTCTTATACACTATAATGTCTCTCACACACAATCAAACTCTCTCTTATACACTATAATGTCTCTCTCGTATACACTATTATGTCTCTCACACACAATCAAACTCTCTCTTATACACTGTAATGTCTCTCTCTTATACACTGTAATGTCTCTCTCTTATACACTATTATGTCTCTCAGACACAATCAAACTCTCTCTTATACACTATAATGTCTCTCTCTTATACACTATAATGTCTCTCACACACAATCAAACTCTCTCTTATACACTGTAATGTCTCTCTCTTATACACTGTAATGTCTCTCTCTTATACACTATTATGTCTCTCAGACACAATCAAACTCTCTCTTATACACTATAATGTCTCTCACACACAATCAAACTCTCTCTTATACACTATAATGTCTCTCTCTTATACACTATAATGTCTCTCTCGTATTCACTATTATGTCTCTCACACACAATCAAACTCTCTCTTATACACTATAATGTCTCTCTCTTATACACTATAATGTCTCTCACACACAATCAAACTCTCTCTTATACACTATAATGTCTCTCACACACAATCAAACTCTCTCTTATACACTATAATGTCTCTCTCTTATACACTATAATGTCTCTCTCGTATTCACTATTATGTCTCTCACACACAATCAAACTCTCTCTTATACACTATAATGTCTCTCTCTTATACACTATAATGTCTCTCACACACAATCAAACTCTCTCTTATACACTATAATGTCTCTCAGACACAATCAAACTCTTTCTTATACACTATAATGTCTCTCTCTTATACACTATAATGTCTCTCACACACAATCAAACTCTCTCTTATACACTATAATGTCTCTCTCTTATACACTATAATGTCTCTCACACACAATCAAACTCTCTCTTATACACTATAATGTCTCTCTCTTATACACTATAATGTCTCTCACACACAATCAAACTCTCTCTTATACACTATAATGTCTCTCAGACACAATCAAACTCTTTCTTATACACTATAATGTCTCTCTCTTATACACTATAATGTCTCTCACACACAATCAAACTTTTTCTTATACACTATAATGTCTCTCAGACACAATCAAACTCTCTCTTATACACTATAATGTCTCTCTCTTATACACTATAATGTCTCTCAGACACAATCAAACTCTCTCTTATACACTATAATGTCTCTCTCTTATACACTATAATGTCTCTCAGACACAATCAAACTCTCTCTTATACACTATAATGTCTCTCTCTTATACACTATAATGTCTCTCACACACAATCAAACTCTCTCTTATACACTATAATGTCTCTTTCTTATACACTATAATGTCTCTCTCTTATACACTATAATGTCTCTCAGACACAATCAAACGCTCTCTTATACACTATAATGTCTCTCTCTTATACACTATAATGTCTCTCACACACAATCAAACTCTCTCTTATACACTATAATGTCTCTCTCTTATACACTATAATGTCTCTCTCTTATACACTATAATGTCTCTCAGACACAATCAAACTCTCTCTTATACACTATAATGTCTCTCTCTTATACACTATAATGTCTCTCTCTTATACACTATAATGTCTCTCAGAAACAATCAAACTCTCTCTTATACACTATAATGTCTCTCTCTTATACACTATTATGTCTCTCACACACAATCAAACTCTCTCTTATACACTATAATGTCTCTCAGACACAATCAAACTCTCTCTTATACACTATAATGTCTCTCTCTTATACACTATAATGTCTCTCAGACACAATCAAACTCTCTCTTATACACTATAATGTCTCTCTCTTATACACTATAATGTCTCTCACACACAATCAAACTCTCTCTTATACACTGTAATGTCTCTCTCTTATACACTATAATGTCTCTCAGACACAATCAAACTCTCTCTTATACACTATAATGTCTCTCACACACAATCAAACTCTCTCTTATACACTATAATGTCTCTCTCTTATACACTATAATGTCTCTCTCGTATACACTATTATGTCTCTCACACACAATCAAACTCTCTCTTATACACTGTAATGTCTCTCTCTTATACACTATAGTGTCTCTCACACAGAGGGCTTGCAGGCATTTTTGTTCATCATATTTTTACTTAACCTCTTTTGCATTGTTGTTTCTTTGGTGCATGTCATGACGGATCTTAAGACTGTCTGTCAGTGGTGAACTTTGGAGAACTCTGGGGATCTTCTTGGCCCACTTCAGCTATCTTGTGTACTGTGCTTGGAGGATGAAGAAGCTGCTGATGCCTTGCAACAGTTCTTCAGTGCAAAGTTCATAGAGGACAATCTTGTAGAGCCACTCATGGACATGTTGGTGCTTCACTTGTCCTCCATCCAATAACTGTATTCATCTAGAGCAGCGTTGGGGAACCTTGATCCTGAAGGCCAATGTCCTGTTTTTTATATGATTTTATCAGTTGACATATTGATGTAATCCGTGACAGAGTTAGTGTGTTCATTAATGTCTGTGTCTGCTGCATGAGGGGTAATCTGCTTATCTGTGGTTTGGAAGAAGTGTGAAGATGACCTCACTCATGTCCTGCTTGTGTGTGCGTGCAGATAGAAGAAGAACGGATGTGTGATCAGCTTTAATGAAGGATGGGCGTCTGATCTGCTTGGGCAGGGAAAGTTATGTCTGGAATGAATCTGAAGAGAATCTTTGTCAGGTTGAAGTCCCTGACACCAAAAGTATTAACTGATCACTGTATCCAAATATTTAAGACCACATATGTGATTTATAAATATCACAAGTAAACTACAGAATGTGTTAAAGTCTGTTTTAGTATCATGACTCAGTCGATGAGAAAAGAGGAAATGAGAAACCACAGGAAGCGCAACAATATGTTGTCCAGAAGTAGATGATGAGAAGAGAATCAGTAAGAGAAGCACAACATGACTGAGAAGAGTGATATATGTCTGCTGGGACTGATCCTTCTCTCTTCACTATTCACAGGTAAACACATTTATTTCATTTCATTCCTCTCACAGACATGTTCACTTTCATCTCATGTCACATTTATCATAGAGTTCATGCGTCTGATTCTCACATTCATCACGAGTCAATGATGGAGGAACTAGATCACATTATTTACTGTCAAATCTTCTGATTCATGTTGAAATAATAAACTCTATCTGTCATTGAGAGATTCATATTGAACTGTGTGGATATATTGTGATGTATTAATATGAATGATGTCATCTGCTGTTTCAGGTGTGAGTGGAGCAGAAGATCTTCATGTGTTCATCAGTTCTGGTGAAAGTGTGTCTCTGTCCTGTCCTGATGATCTTCATCAATGCTCCTCAACTACATGGATCTACAATAATGAAAGAACATCATCTGCAGTAGAAGTGTTTGCTGGAGGAGTAAATAAGAATAACACAGAGAGATCTGAGAGACTGAGTCTGATATCTGACTGCTCTCT
>NC_136768.1:27573955-27648955 GCF_947034865.1 Barbatula barbatula | reverse complement strand
CAGGGAGCACGACTATTGCTGTGATCGTGACTATTGCTGTGATCGCTCCATTACTTCTTCTACTTACTGTTGCTGTTCTTTGTGTGATTTATAGAAAAAGATCAGGTGAGTTTATATATCTCACTTACAGCATCACTTCATGGTTATTTAGAATATGATGATTTCAAGAGGCCTTCTTCTGCACCTGCCTGTGATTGGTCTTCAATCACTCTACTTACATCAGTTACTGTGTTTCTTTACTCTCAGCCGTTCTATCATGTTTCCCACCAACAATTTTAAAAAAGTCTGTGTTTAAACTGCGAAAAGTGCTGCAGTATGAATTCAAAATAAATAAACACTATTGTTACCTCATCAAGTCTAAAATAAACCAGTTAACTTTTTCCTGAGTCTCACATCTGGCTTTTATTCTCTCCATAGCACTAAAACTGTATTGTTAAAAATCATATTAATAGCGGCTGACTTTTCCTCATAGCACCGAACCTAAGCAGAGTGATTCTCTTATTTGACACTGCTCTCTCATATGTTTACATCTCACAGAAATTGCACAACTTTAAATCTTCACGCCTCACTCATGGTGTTCCTCAGGGTTTTGTTCTTGGCCCACTACTCTTCAATAACATTTATGCTACCCATCGGTTACATTATCTGCTGTCATAGTCTGCCACTGTTATGCTGAGGATTTTTCTGCTTTATCTGCAATCACACTCTGAAATATTCCATCAGTAACAGCAATCACTGAATATTGACTGACTGTCCATGCAGACTATACTATATATGCCTTAAAAGCATTCTGTGTTTTGCTCACCTATTTAATGATGAAATTGCAATGAGCCATGTTTATTTTTCAGATCAAAAATTGTCTGGAGACCCTGTGGTGAGTATAGTAACGGTTGATCTGTGAGATGTCATCATTGGGACTGATGTCTTTGTCATGTTGGATGAAAAAATCTGATCCATTGTGTTGTTGATCATTTCTTTGCCTTTAGGTCGCATCTAAGAATGACAATAATGGAACATATGACACCATCAACATCCTTCCTCCTACTCCTAGCAACAATGTTAGTGAACCGTTTCCTTAATCGCAGTAAACTCAAAGATTCATGAGATTTGTGAATATTAACAGTCACTGTGGTCATTGTTCTTTAGTCTTTGTCCGCATCATTTTAATTTGTTTTATACTAACTTAACAGTTCTCTAAACGCTTTAAAATCAATCTTTGAAGACTTGTGATTTCACTTGTGATACACACAATGATTTCAAAAGTCACCACTTCAGCATCTATTTAATCTCACTATAGTCTGTCTAAGAAACCGTGACTGGAGAGTTTTCACATCTTTATATCTGTGTTGATGTTTAGGAGCAGAAAGATGATGTGGTTTATTCTGAGGTGACCATTGCCAGTAAAAAACAACTGAAGAACAACAATGTGAGTAGAAACTACATCCGTCCTCCGTCTTAAGCTCTCCAACTCCATATACAGATATACAGTCTCATAAATATATATTTGTATAATGTTACTATAATATGATCTGTGGGTTAAACGTGTTTGACGGTTTCTGTAATGTTCATTCAGGTTCAGTCTGCTGGTGATGTGACTTATGCCGCCATCAGATGAGCAAAAACTGAACCTGAAGACGACTGCAGAGATCTTTACACCTCCCTGAACAAAACACAAACACACATAAATATACAAATCACAACAACATAAACACAAAATATGTTTGTTTCAGTCAGTGACAAACAAACTCAACTGCTCATTTCATTTAGTTGATGTATTTGTGGTCGGCTTTAGAACGTTTGTTTGTTCTCTATTATTTGATGTTATTGTCCACCTGTTATGATGTCTGAATTTTCACAGGTCTTGTAAATACTGTGCTAGACTAAATGATTTCATCTAAAGACACAAAGTATGAACCTGCTCCCCTCTCATGTGATATGGGACTGACCGCATCATGATGTTTAGTTTTGTGTATGAGACGTTCTGTTAAACTGTTCATCTGTATGATGAGGTAAATGGAGAAGAAGTGACTATGTGTCAACATTTCTTTGTCATCTCCCTACAGAAGTGTTTGCTTTCTGTGCATTAAATGACCTTCATGCTAAAATAAAAATACTGCAAAGACACTTTGTATTCATATCTGTATTTCGATCTCTCCGTAGATATAAATAGCTCTAAATTCTGCGATATTCTCAGTATTATTTCCATCAGATGTATTCATTAGTTATGTTTAAACAGGCTGTTCTTTAGAGCCGTGGAGCTGATTCATGATCAGATATGACCGCTGAACTTCATTCACTATGTTTCAGTTTATAAAAGTTCCACATTTACATTTAGTCATTTAGCAGAAGCTTTTATCCAAAGCGAGTAGGGGAAAGCAATAGAAGCCATTTGTGCAACAAAAGACCAATAACGCACACGTGCAGTAAAACTGGTCTCCGTTAGCTAAGATTCTTCTTTTTTGGGGGGAAGAAAAGTAGAAAAGAAGTAATTCCAATGCATTGTAACTTTCTTTGGATAAAAGCGTCTTTAAAATGTTTGTGTTGAGGAACGCTGTCACCTCTCATGGACTGATATTACGATGGCTTCTCAAACTCACGGTGAAGTTTTCGTCTTAATTCTTCCTGGAGCTGAAACATGATATATAAATGTATTTCTGAACTATTAAGTAGGTCTTCAATATTCGACTCTGACGGAGTCTCCTCTCTTGATGTAGTTTATAAACATACAATTTGTGACAATGTGGATTAAAGTTAAACGTTATTTTGCTAGTTATCCACAGAACGTACCAAGAACACACATCTATAAAATATATACCGCACCTTATGTATCTGATTGCGGTGTCCTAGTGGTCAGAGAGTTGGGCTTGTGATCAGAAGGTTTTAATCTCAGTGTCAGCAGGTCATGACTGAAGGGCCCTTGAGCAAGACACCTTACCCCTGATTGCTCTGCAGTAATGTGACACTGTAAATAAACTACTTGTAAGTCGCTTTGGATAAAAGCTTCTGCCAAATGAATAAATGTAAATTAACCTCATGTACACAATGTTGGCTTGATCCAGGTTTCAGTAAGTGCTAAAAGAGAAAGACCAGAATGTTTATCGATAGCTGTGATGAAATCTGCTTTGTTTACAGCAGATCCATAAATCAATGGGGAATGTAATGGATGCCGAAAGATTGTACAGATTATAAGCATTGCCTTCTACGTGATACAGGAGATTTATGAGTTGTAGTAGGGATTTGAATATTAAATAACAAGAAGAGAACAAAAACTTGTGTTCACATTCTGTCTTCTTGGAAGTTAAAAAAGTCTATTTTAACAACTAACAGTTAGATTTGTATAGATCACACGATTATTTAGCTCGGACACTGGACGCACAAGCGGCGCATTTACAGCGTGAAGCATGTAGAACTGTGATGTCATTGTGACATCATATTGTAACACTCCCGTCTGTTTCCCTGCTTGTTTTCCTTATGGACTTGATTTCTCACGATCCCGCACCTGTTCGTCATCCGTAATCACCAAATACTATTTATACCCTGTGTGTCCTTTGTTCCCTGGTCGGTTATTGATTGTCTTGCTTGAATGTCTCGTGTACAGTCTAGCGTTACGTGTACCGTGTCTGTATGTCAGTCAAATTAATTTAAAGCAATAAAATTTAAAAAAAGTAATTTAAAGCCATGATTTTTAGAAAACATTTTAGTTTGAAAGCTCTGACACAAAAGGAAATCATAGTACCTATAAACCACATGTTTTTCTGGTTTGAAGAAACTGAATTTGCAAAGAGAAGCAGTTTGTCTTACCATTTCTATGTTTTGTTGATAAACTGTTGGCTTCCCAGTAGGCACCTTGACTTCAAATTGACATAAAAAACACGTCAAACCTGCAAATCAGACTGATGTGGAAAACATTTGACATCCACACACTGAGGCCTTTGGACCACCAAAACACCTGCAAGTTTGCACCACATTATTGTGATGGGTGTTTGCTTCAGTTGTGACTCTTGGTGTGTACTGGAGATCATTCTATTGTCTGCGTTTTAGTTTTTAAAAGGAACATTTTGTGTTGGTTTGCTTTAATTTCCATAAACCCTGTTTGATTGGTCAACCTTTTGAAATGGAGTCATTCCACGCTAATCTCACTGACCGGAAGGGTCTTGGGCAGGATTTAATATGATGGGTCTCCGTGAGGTCATGGTTGATCAATCTGAGAGTTCAGAGGTCCCATATCTCACTTGGAGAGCCATTCTAGATATTTATTTCTGGGTTTAAGGTGGAAATATCCAAAATCCCAGTTATTGGGATGCAGCATGGGCGCTTCCTACCTGTAGCGGGATGTTATTACTAGTAATCAACCATTCAATGTTGTTTTGATTTGGGGTGACAGAATACCACAGGGATGATGATGATGTATTATGTAAAATCCAGAAGCGTATTAGAATCTAAGCACTTTCACTTCCATCTTCTCAAAGTCAATCGGTGTTTTTAATGGGCTTTTTGTTAAATGCCTAAAATAAAGTCTGTGGTTAACAAACGCTCTAAATATTGTCAAGTAACCTGTTTTAGATTATATGGTCTAAAACAGACCATATAATCCCCGTGTGACATAAAACAGACCACATAATCCAAGTGTTTTTTTTTACTTTTAGCCTTAATAATGGTGGTTGTTAAGTAGTTGTTAAAGCGACTACCCTGCAAACACAGAACGTTCCCCTAACGTTGCCTTTTGGTTATTTGTAGATTAGACAACATTTACATTGAGTCATTTATCAGATGCTTTTATCCAAAGCGACTTACAGAGAGTTCAGGGAGCAATAAGTCATATGTCATAAAAGAGCAATAGTACAATAGGTGCTAATACAAAGATACTAGTTTTGAAAATATTCATATTTTCACGAATCTAAAAATTTTCATCAAAACGTCTTTCCACAAACTATTACAAACTACAAGAAAATCGTTCTGTTCATGTTTCCTGAATGAGGCCCAATGTGTTTGACTTTCAACATATAATGACTGTATGATGCTGTCCATCACTGCAGCTTTATTTACATTCACATCAGATTTCACCTCAAACCTCACAATCTTTAGTTTTGGATCCGTGAAAACAAGTATTTATTAAGTAAACAAATAAAATATCAGCTAATCAAAATTTGACAAGTTGTAAAATTTTAATATTAAACATTTCAACCTCAATAAGAGCTTTGTTGATGTGTGACATTAACTTACTGACAACAGTGTTGAAAATATATTACTGTAGAAATAGCAGGTAAGAGCTAACAGTGTGATGTAAGACGCATGGCTACAAATCACTCATGAAACATACAAGTAAAGCAGATGAATGGAGTCAATCCTCCATCAGACCGCTAGGACCTGCTGGTAGAAACTAGAATGGCTCACTTTTGTTGACAATTTACTTTGTTTGTTTGAGTCCAAAACTATGATTTACTGTATAACATATGGAAATTATGGATGCTGAAGTCCTCAGCGTCAATAGGTTGCTGCTATACCCAGCATTCATTGCAGTATAATTAAATAATACAGAGGAATCTTTAACTTGTTGTTTTTCTTGGGTTCAGTTAACTCCTTCCTGCCATCAACAAATGAAACTGTTCCCTGCCAAAGACTAATGACAGCAATCTGTGTTTGTACTGTTGTACAGCAGGTGGCGCTGTTACACATCTTTAGAAAAAGTACAGAATCTCTGAATTTAGAACCCTAACTTTTTTCATCTGTTTTCGATCATCAATCTGAGTCTAAACTGGACAGAGAATAAGAAAACATTGCTAATTATCTCATCTTTCCTTTGATATATTGACGATCTATATGTTCATTACAGAAAATGTGCTGTGAGCGAGCCATCAAATTTAAGTGAAATGTGCATGTTTATTTTTACTGATAACTTTTATACTAGACTAGTATTCAAAGTACAATTCATGTGTTCGGATTCGAGTAGTATACTAAATATTGATATTATTGACAAGTGTTGGTATCGTTTCTTACCGTTGTGGCAAATAAAGGGACATGAAAAAGAGTATGTCAGATCCCCCAAGCCACAATCTATAATATAAACACATTTCTGTTTTACATTTCCGTTGTTTGGCTCACATTCTCATCTTTATAAGACCACCTCCGGCTACTGAAACTTTTTCTTTAAATAATTAGGGCAACCTTTAGGGCCGCCTCTGAAGCACAAGACTGAGGTGAACGTGGAACACGATGGTCAAAAAAAGTCCAGGGCAACATTTTATTCCCAGACCGCTCCTAAAAAGAATAGTTTTTGGGCTAACCTTAAATACAACAAATGTATACGACATAATCGTAAATTAAGTTAAAATAAATAGTTTTATTATTAGTCACTAGTACAGCATATATATTAGGACATCGTCAGACCTTAGCGTCAGTACTTATCAGCAGGGCCAGATGGAATCCGCATCCACAGAATAGTAGCGTGTATTTGATTGAGTAGGCATCAAGTACTCTGCTGCTTTGTGTTGCAATCTGAAGTGATGAAGTGATCGATTCCAAAGACACCCACAGTAAGCGAATCTTATAGATCGTGATCGTTTCTAAAGTAGACTACAGAACAAGCAAAGCAAAAGTAAAAACCACTCATTCCGCAGCCTGTCTATATAAATGTCCACACGATATGGTCGTCGTGTTCATATTGCATCACGTGTTTTTGTTGATAAAAGCAAGCTTAGCCTACACATTATACTTTAAGAAGTGCTGCGTAATCAGACACAGCAAACTCACACACAACAATGCAATGAGCGAACAAGTTTGTTAAAGCGCTTATGTTTTTTTCCAAATTATGTCCTTTCTTCTTCATCTCATGTGCTGAGACAGTATCACTGAAAGATCCATTAAAGTAGTCAAAAACAGACTGAGATCGTCAGAGTTTAAAGCTGTGAACAGCTCATATCATCATTATAAAAAGATGTCATTCTGCATGTAAAATGTATATTATAAATAAACAAGTAGGTCTATATTCAATAATGGTGTTTATAAAACATGTTCATAACGTTTTTATTTAGGTTTAATTGCAATTTTGACAGTTGATTTGTAAATGCTTTTATTTTGTAAAGTTTAAAGGCCTATTCTCTCAAATCTTATAACACATTTATTTTAAAACATTTTTTAACTTATTCAATTGTTTGAAATGTGTTATAACTATTCCGCAGAATTCTGCAGATTAAGAAAACAATTCTGCGCAGAATTACCAAAAAACAAAGTCTGCAGAATCTGTCTGGCCCTGGTTAAAAGGCATCAGTGTCAGTGCAATCAGGCAACAGGCAAAACAGCCTCAGACTGAAAAGCATCAGACAACTTTAGAAAGGGCCACGTTTGTATTGTCTTAAAAGTTACAGCCTTATGTTTATGATACGTTATTGCATTCTATAAATAAACTTTATGACTTAATGAAAACGAACTTTAAATGAACTATATATGTTACTTTAACACTCTGTAGAGTGGGACCATAAATACTCTGTGTAGTGTTGATTTAACACTGGACATTTTACTGTGTATTAACTGGTGGACTGCTTATCAAACTGAAATGTGCAAACGTCTTTTTCTTTGAAGGGATGGATAAGATAAAAGCATATGATGAATTACAAAACAACTGGAAAACGGCATGTAATGCAAACAGTAATATTTCATTGAATTACATTATAATAGCTGTGCTTGTGAAAGGATGCATACCACAGGTTGTAATATGCTTGAAATTGATTTGTTACTAAATTTGATTTCTAGACGAACTTTCACAAAAGGGCTTTGATGCCAGAGTAAAACTTTTATTGTGTGGAGAAGAGGCACATAGTGGAGGAAGTCAAGGAACATTTTTACCTATTGACTTATTTTTCCTTATTCCTTTTCCTCTGTTTTTAAAATATTTCCTTCTAATTTTACAGAGACAAAAAAAACAAAGTTAAAACTTAAACAAACAAACACTCATTTATTCATTGTTTCATGGTGTGATTTGTGTTAAAGCATGTTAAAGCATAGACAAAAGGATTTATTTGGTCATATTTATCAAGCAAAAAAAATTGGGGGGGAGTTGAATTAACTTCTTTCAATAAAAAACAACTAAGAGAAAAAAGTAATGCTATCTACCTAAATAAGATTTGCTTAATAGTTCGAGGACAATAATCAGCATTTTATTGATAAACTACCTAATGGCTCAAAATTATTTCTTATTTTTCTTAACAAATATTAATCATTTGAATATGTTCAAATATCATACAATTAGTTTACAATGTTAAACTAGATTGCAGTCTTTAATATATTTAGCCTAGTTATATGGAGGGTAAAAATCATATTTGAATGAAAATTCCAAACAGTCTTCCTTGTTGGGATTCCTTTTCTCAGCAGCATCTTTACGAGCGACTTTTGGTGTAAAAACATTTCCATCCGGCTGCAGTCTCCATCTCACGCTTGTGTTCTTTTCTATCCCATAATCCTTCAGTTTCTGTTGTATCTACACAAAGTGACACCAAAACATCATATTTATGTGTTTACTGTGCTGTACAAAACACTGTATGTATTTTAGTTTCAACACCAGTAGTTTTACACCTACCAACTGTAAGATGGTCTCCATCACTGCAGGATCATTTACATTCTGACTAGATTTCACCTCCAGTTTCACAATCTGCATCATTCTACCTGTAAGAACACCACGAGTTGTGAGAATTGGCTGCTGAGAATTTTAGAAAATCAACTTACAACTAACTACCCAGCTAATGTAACAATGTTAAAATGGTTTTATTTCTTTCACAAGATTTTTCTGTTTTATACATTTAAAGCTGTTCTACAATTAAGTGTTTCTAAATAAAATGAATTAAAAAGGGCCTGTAAAGAGGTGATGGTTGGACCGTCTCTTCCCCCCGAACTGAGAGGTATGCTGTATTCCATGCTACAGATTAGTTATTAGCATTGGTCGAAAATAAGTCACACACACAAATACACGATGTTTAAGTGGTTTTTATTTATTTTGTTATTCACAGATGTAAGATATGTGTATACAATATTTGGGAATGTTATTTTTGTTGGTGTAGCACACACTAAAAATGTAAAAATGGACAAATAACATTGCACCCCCTTTAAATTTCAAATGTGATCGTTCTATTTAGTTAGTTACTTGCATTACTTGATTACACTGTGTTCAGTTTGGTAAACCTTTGAGTCGTCAGCACAGGGCACCCGAGAGTTACACCGCACATCAGTCGCTGATAGTAGAGTGAAAGTAGTATTCAGCGCGAGATGTATCGCGGAGAAATTGCTCTCTATTTGACCTGTATTTTCTATCTGTTTTCTACAGAAATAAACGTGTTGCCCAAGGAAGTGACATCGCTTCATTCTTAAAAGTGTAACATTGGCAGTGTCACTGTGTGAGCTGAAGCTGGCGTGACGACCTGTTCATTAAATACATTCTATATGCAGACCCAATTCGGCGCTCTCCTGTCGTCACCAACATCCAACACAACGCAGGTTACAGTATCACATGACTTTCCAGTTACGTAATGTATTGGTTACTAGCCGCTGTCAATGTAACTGGCACGTCTCAGGTATTGAATTTCATTACCATTAAATGACCAATTGATAACGTCGCCATTACGGTCTCCCAACGTTGCAAGATGATCAAGAACGGTCCAGTTACATAACATGTTCGTGCTGTTTTGGTGATCACATGACCACCGGTTAACGTAACGGCATGTCATTTCATTTTCCAATAAATTACCAATTCATAACGTCACATTAACTGCTAACTGTCTGCTAACGTTGCAGGATAACAAAGAACGGTCCAAATATATAATATATTGATAATATTTTGATATCAACATGACCTGCTTGTATCGTAACTGCCAGGTCGCAAGCACGTCATTACCATTTATATTAGCCCATGCTTAACAAAGATAATTCACACGACAATTATCCTGCAATTGGGTTCTTCATCCACGTTCACGACAGGGTTGTAAGTACGCTGTGAATGGCTGCTTTGCCTGTTACACGTGTTATCGTACGGCTCTACACTGGTCAGTATAGTATATTTTTATATAAGTGGACCACTTTAGTCCCAAGCAGTTTTAATACAGTACACTTACAAGTGTACCGCTAGTTAACTGATGTTGTTTGAAGCTTAAGTGTGCTCAATAGAATGACGTTTATTTGTAATGGTTTACATGGTTGGATCATTTAGGTGTCAAACTCACTTGGTGGTGCAGGTGGTGGAGATGATGGAGGTGGTGCAACACACTTGTAAGACACATTCAGGTATTTGTAGATTCCACTACAGGGATCATGGAAAACTGTATTGTCTACTACAATGGCACAATTGGTTTTTCCATCACATCTGTGACAATGAATACAAAGAATGACAAAGTATAAAAAGAATAGCATATTTCATTTTTAAATCTTTAATAACATTTACTCGTCTTACAGAGTGGTCATCACACTAAGTGATGACGTCTCAGTACATTGATCATTTGAGAGGAAATTTTCCGGCATTCCAGTCGAGCAGGTGGTTCGGTCCGTACGCCCATAATTGGATGAAAGGACTTTAATGATTCCTTGGCCTGTTGATATGAAAGATACATTCTTTTTAATCACATATTGGATTTTTTGGCTTCCGATTGGTCTCATGGTAACATGCAAATGGATGAAACCCAAAAACCCAGAGAACTCACCACAGCTGAGATGGGCAGCCGTGGATTCACAGGTCATCAGAACCTCTGATGGGGCGTCTTCAATTAAGAAAATAAGCAGAACTGATACTAATGTTCTACATTGATTGTCTTTCTAAATGGTTGAGATTAGAAAGTCAACACTAGCTTTCTCTCATAACATGAATGTGTTATTCCACTAACGTTTACACAACCAAGAAACAATTCAATATTATGTTTGTGATTAATGTTATTTAGGACTTTTACTTGATGAGACAATTAACAACATTTGTGACCCTGGACCACAAAACCAGTCGTAAGTCGCACGTGTATATTTCTGGCAAAAGCCGAAAATACATTGTTATTTTATACCAAAAATGATTAGTATATTAAGTAAAGAACATGTTCCATGAAGATATTTTGTACATTTCCTACCGTAAAAATATTAAAACATCATTTTTGTGAGTGGATCCCTCAATGTCGTGAAGAAAAAATGGTCGGAAACATGCGCACAAACTTAACTGGCTGCTGTCCGCTCTATGAGAACTATTCATTCATGTTTGGTATCTTTGTAAAGTTTAGAGCTTCCGCTTTCAAGTTCATCTACTCTCTTCTATGTCATTACATGGGTAAGCCAATCGAGAGTGTTAAAACAAACCTGTTTCTTCTTATCAACGGCCGGCTATAGCGTCTCTATTGGCTGCCAATTGTGTCACGTGCGGAGCGTACACAATCCGTCATGATCGCGGTTCAAAACATGGATTCTGAAATAACGCATTTGCTCAATCTAAACACGAATGACAGCAATAATTTAACGAACCTAGTAAATTCTTTTTTTTTGCAAATAATTGGGAAGATGATACTGAATGTCCAGAGACCGGCTTGACAAAAGAGGATGCCCCGGAAGACGACGAATTCAATCAATGTTTGGATCACTTCGACTCTGTTTGTATAAAGTTTAGGTTGTGGTAAATCAATGTTGTAAGTTTCATTTATTTCCCATCATTAGTAATATGCGTTGCTAAGGACTACTTCTGGAAAACTTTAAAGATGATTTTCTCAATATTTAGATTTTTCCCACCCTCAGATTCCAGAATTTTAAATGATTGTATCTCGGCCAAATATTGTCCTATCATAACAAACCATATATCAATAGAATGTGTATTTAGTCAGCTTTCATTTACAGAATTACAGAAGCAAAAATTTTCTCTAGTTAGGAAATCCTTAATTGCACCATGAATCCACTTTCAGGTCTGATGAGGTAAACAAAAAATAACCCGGCGAGTCGAAATCGAAATTTTAATAAGTTTGGTAGAAAAGACAAAGCCGATACTATCACCTTCGCTCACTCACAAAGACAATGATAAAGACAGGCAGTGGGCCGATGATGTGTCTGCATTAACCGTACAGCTGAGACTAAAGAAAAGTTTACCACCCTTGCAAGTTAAACCTAAAAGAAAGCGGCCTACATGAAAGAGAGATTAATTTTGAGCGTTGTTTCTGTTCATTTTTAAATAATTTTGAAGTAAGGACAGCTGTAGTGTTGTCCTAAAGTAAAGACCGTTTAGAGGATTATTTGTCTGGTTAAGACGCTTCGGTAATACCCCTTTCCTATCTGTAGTTAAGATAAGATTATGCACTCAGGACGTGCTGTTCTGTAATAGTGTTTGTCCTAAATGAGGTCCTAACTGAAATTATTTTGGTTACCTAACAGACAGGATAAGATTTTCAAATTAACTACAGATAGGAAAGGGGTATGACCGAAGCATCCTAATTTGACAAAAATCTTAAAAACTTCTAGATGGATGTATTCATAACTGACGTGCAGTGAGGCCAAATGGAGCCGAGATGAATATTTTAGGCTAACGTTCTGTCCAATATTACATATACAATATTGATGCACATTTATATTACCGAAACTTGTTTTGCAAAATTCAAGTTTAGAGAATGTGTTCTTGATATTTAATACGTAGCTGAGAATCGATCGCATATGGAACTTACTGTACATGCAAATGAAAGGAAGGACATTTGAGCAGAACTGATCCTCTATCAAACCATCAGAATCTGCAGAACCACAAGGTCGATTCAGACCAGTCATGTCGGGTTGAGCATTCATCCAGTCAATGGAGGAAGTGTTGACATTTGTTCCATCAGACCACTTCCAAGAATCTCTGAACAGACCAATCCATGTTCTATTAAATCCTTGCATCATGCTGGTCAGCTGGTCATTTTCAGTTCCGTTACGAATGATGGCCAGATCTGTGTGATTCAGTCTGCAGTAACTCTGAGCATCACGCCAATTCAACCAGATATTGTGGATAAAAATAAACCTGTTTTCCCCCGTCTGCTTTTCTGGTGTAAGAAGAGAATAAAAACACATGTTAAGGGCACAGATACAGATTTTCTTATTATTTGTCCTACTATGGGATCATATAACTGAACAAGGCTAACATTCTTAGAAATATCTTTGTGTTTAACAGAGTAAATACATGTATATATAGGTTTGAAACAACCTGAGGGTGAGTAAATGATGACAGAATCTTAATGTTTGAGTGAACTTGCCCTATAAGTGGTCTGACATCCACACATACGAGATAAAGAAACCAAGCATGTATAGTAAAGAGAAACTGAGAGCGTATACAGGTTAAGATGCTTATAAGTACTCACAGTGGCAAACTGTAGCAAATGTAACTACTTAACACACCTGACACACATAGGCGGAGTTTGACATTCGAGCCAGGGGGGGCAAAAAAAAAATCATTGTAGCAGCTGGGACCTGGGCTATCAATTGGGGAACACAGCACTAAAACATATGGACACAGCAAACATGCTAAATAAACACATATATTTATTTTTAACCCAAAGAAGAAGAAAAAACAGTACAACAATACAAACATTCTATTAGTAAACAGGTAAGCCACGTTGCATCGCATCTTTGGACACAATTAGGATCAACGCAATAAAATGCGGACCACTTTTGTTAAAATATCATCTTCAACCAAAACGAAAAGATTTTTAAAGTTTTTCTTTCCTTTTTTCAAAACACATTGTGGCAATGAGAGCCATTAAAAAACAAGTTATATTTCGCATTTTGTAGTACTTCATGAAACATTTAAAACATTTTGAGACAAGGGGAAAAAATAAAAAATACGCCATGTGAGAGGCTACAGTATGCATAGATACAAAATTGCCTTTCTCTTATAAGTGTGACAAGACGGAACATTTTCAACTGACAGTCACACAATACTCCCCACTTTTAATTTTTATATCAGTGGGACCCCCGTCCCCATCCCTCAAAAGACAGCATATTGAAAGCAGTGTGTTGAGTTTAACAGTAGACAGTAAACAGTAGACTGAATCATTTCTAACGGAATACTCAAGCCAAGGGTAATTCTTGTAGAAGTAAGTGGAAAACGATCGTTTTGTACTTCCAAAACATTTTGAGGGGAATTGGGGCAGAGCAGGTTGCTTGGGACAGCCGTGTTTTTCTCCAAGATCATCTGTGTTGGTGTTACCTAGTGCAGCTAGTGCATCTGTGGCCGTGGGGTGAACGTCAGGACTGCTAGCGGTTGCTGCTGATCCAGAGCTGCTCGGTGTATCCTCCAAGTTCACAGCGGTGTCTGTTTGCCTGTCGTCATAATCGGTTACTGTTGTTTGTGTTGTATCTTTTTTAGATCCAGAAGACTGAATATCTGTGTCATTTGGAGCTCGACGTTTTAAAAATCTCCTTATGTCCATATTTTTGTCCATAGCTGGCTGAGAATCGCTGGACTTACGTTACTTGTCACATGACCCAGAGCCCTGAATTTTTTTTTTACTAAAGGAGTATATGAAATCAGATGTATTACCTACCACCATTTAGTTGTTTTGTTTTATTTAAGATATTTATAATATATAATTTTTTTAAAGAATGCAATTATTTTTTTTGTTGAAACAATGCAATTACCCGTTTCAGCCGCCAGGGGGGGCAATGCTCCCCCTGCCCCCCCGCAAACTCCGCGCATGCTGACACATAACACGAACCTTCTCACTGTTTTCTAACCCCAATTTTACTAATGTACTCTTTAAAACAGCAATGGCAAACCGTTTCCTTTACGTTTAGTCTCCGCTCGTCGGCTAACTCTTAACAAAGTTAGCTTATATATGCGCTAATACCTGAATACATAATAACTTTGTTCCCTGTGTTGTGATTAGGGGGGCAAAGATGAGCAGTTTTGGGACACATACCCCAACCTAATCCATGCTAACAAAAGACAGGAGTTTATTTAACTTTAAGCGATATAAAGTTTATTGTGTAAACGCAAGCATTTTTTGGCAATGGCCCGCTAGTTTTATTGTGTTTAACTTCAACTGTCGTAATTATTTTCTGTCACTTGGCGGAGGCTAGTCGTGTGGTTCCTGGCCTCCACGTCATGCATTAAAACCCTCACTGCTAGCTGTGGATTATCTCTTACATATACTAAGCGTCCATACATCAAATATTATGCCAATAGAATTTGAGGTAAAAACTTTAATGTCAGCTAGTAAAAAACAGTCTTAACGTTTAATTTGTCTTTGCGGAGATTAAAAATCACAGGCATGTTGCCCATAATGGAGGGTTTAATTGTTGCTTACCATCATAGCAAAAAAAGGGATTGAGTTGAATGCACTGCACATCTCGCCATTTGCCCTGTTGTATTGAACCACATTCCTCTTTTCCATTTCCGTTGTTTGGTTCCCCCAAACTCCAAGACGTAAATGTGATATCCTCATCTTGATAAGACCACCGCCAACTGTTAATATCATTGTATAGCCCAATCCACACTGAAGTCACTGGAAGTGTCCAGTCTTCAATGCTGTGAACGCTGGCCAGGTCAAAATGATTCTGTCTGCAGTAAACTCGAGCTTCATCCCAGGTCTTCTGCTCCTGGATCAGAATATACTCACAGGAGATGCTCTGGAGGAACAGACAGAGTCCTGTAGAGAGTACAAGTTGAGTTACAGTTATGTTATGTTACAGATGAACTCAATAATAGTAATAATATGACAGTTAACATTTAAAGATGACATTTTACATCAATTCATATCTCATTAATTTAAAAGTTTTCGCCCTATAGGGACTATTTGGCTAACCAGCTTATTCCAGCTTAAAAAGCAGAAAGTTATTGAAAGTGTAAAAAAAATCAAATTTGAGGCACATGTGTTTCATGGGCTAGCATTGCTCAAAATAACTACCTTACACATGTGAAATTCAAAATAAAATACTACATTTAGTCAGATTAAAAATCAGAATTTGTCGGCAAAACTGGAACCGGAATTGAAACAGGTAAAACTTCTCACTATACTCAAGGCATACTCATAAGACACTTTTAGAAACCCAATGGAGTGCATTTGCCACAGAATACTCCATTACGCATTGACTTGTTTTATAAACTTTGGCCTTGCTTTGCATGACAATCCAAGTCTTTAACAATGCAAATAAGTACGAAGGCATGTCACAGCATTAGACCTTTATAATTGTCCAGGGGCCCTTTTCTGTTAAGACCCTGATAATTGTTGCTTGCGGCTCTATTAAGAAATAAAAATATTTATGATCGTCATTGTCATTTTCTTTTTTTACTTCTCCGCCTCCGTCAACAATCAACAAGATCAATGATGGACCCTTGTTGTTTTAACATTAATTCTCAATATTGTCTTTCGTCCTGTTAAGCTGCTTTGCAATAATGAAACATTGTGAAAACTGAATTGAATAAAAAAAAAAAAGTGAAAGTGAAAGTGACCTATTTGTCAGTTATGGTGAACAATACCTGAAATTTGCCCTCTGCATTTAACCCATCCAGAGAGTAGTGAACACACACACACACCCGGAGCAGTGGGCAGCTATCACTGCAGCGCCCGGGGAGCAGGTAGGGGTAAAGTGCCTTGCTCGAGGGCACCTCAGTCGTTACCTGCCGGCCCTGAGGATCCAACTGGCAACTTTCTGGTCACGAGTCCAACTCTCTAACCATTAGGCCACGACTGCCAGTCTGTGTTCAGGTCAGTTCACTTTTGCAGGTTTACGTTTAGAGATTTTACTTTTTTAAGAGATACTTAGAGATTTTAATTTAACTTAATAATATCATTTTAAATATAAAGTTTTGCGTGAATTATTACTACTCCACATAAGAATGTATAGTCTTCACATTATATTACCTGTTTTTCTGTGTGTTTGTGTGTCGGTGATACAAACACTGCTGTGTGTGGATATGGTTCTTTGTCTCGCATGTTATGTGTGTTTTGTGTGTGTTGGACTTACGCTGTAGCCTCTATGTCATAGGCAATACGCTGGTTTACATTTACATTTATGCATTTGGCAGAAGCTTTTATCCAAAGTGACTTACATTGCATTATCCTTTACATTTGTTTCTAAGTGTGTGAAATCCCCAGGGATCAAACCCATGACTGTGGCGTTGTTAACTCTTGCTCTTACCACTGAGCTACTGGAATGTTGGGTGTGTGTGTATCTGTGTTCTCGGTTGAGTGTGTGGCTGTGTTTTGTGTGTGATTGTGTGTGTTTTTGTGTCATGTGTGAATGAGAGTGTATCTATTCACTATGCACTTTATAGTTTTGATGTTTCTATAAAAGCAATGTATTTCTTATAGATAACAATGAACACTGTGAAAAGCACTATATAAATAAAAGTGGAGTTGAGTCAAATTCGGTCAACAAATCTTTTTTTTACACTGTACTGTATGTTTGTACATGTTTACTGTTCATCAAAAGGTAGTTTAACTATCACAAATCCCATTTGGTATAAACCATTAATTATCAAAGACAATATCAGAAGAAGTTTCCCTATCGTGGAATAATAATTAGATTTTATCAGTTATAAGTCGATTCCTTAAGATGATGTTAAAAACAAATATATTGAAAATAACCATTTGTATTACAGTTTTGTTGTGCAACCTTCGATAAATGAAACCAAATACTGTATTACATCTAAATATATATACACTAACCTGAGAAGAGCAGGAGATCCATTGCTGATGCCTTTACAATGAAACCGTACAAATTAAAAACTGAATCAAACTAATTTGAATAAAGGAAATCAAATTGCAAGTGTATGAATAAATATAATCTTTAAATGATAACAAAAAAACATCCTGTTTACCTGTAGCAACAATCAAGACTGAAGACGGTATGGTTTACACTTTATCAAATCTGGGTTTCATTTTCTTCAGAACAGCCTTTATGCAAAACTTGTGTCTATTTGCAGATTCGGTTACTTATTTCCATTTAGATGTTCAGATTTTAACAGCAAATTTTAAAAGCCTCTCAGGTGATATAAAATGCTTCACAGGATTTACTGCTTTTATAAAACGGTAATATAATTCATAAAATAAAGGATAAAAGATATCTAGGCTATGTAATGCGGTCAGCCTTATTAATCAGGGTGTTTTACAACGCCTAAGAACTCGGCTCAACCAATCAGAATCAAGCACCAGAATGAAAGAAATCACAATCTTTTCACTTGAAATAAATATATTGTGAATTTTCTTGAAGCCAATTGCTTCAGGTTTATAGCTTCAGTGTCATCGTCTCCAGCTTTCGATTAAGTTGATGTAAAAGCCTGCAGGGACTGTTCAGGGCAACCGTTAGTGCGTAGTGTTTAGTTTAAATAATGAAATATACCCAAGACATTGATATATTTCAGAATCTTTGAGATTTTTTGTTTTAGTCCGAAACCTCATGTCACCTCAGACTTTGTATAGTGCAGATGGGGACAATGATTCAGGTATACAAATTTGACCTTTTATGCAAGTTAAATTCCCAAGCAAAGCTAATATTGAGTCTAACCTACGAACCCACACAACACACATTACAAGTAGGGACATGAGCAGAATGTTTTACTACAAGCAAATATGCAGGATTTACTAATGCAAATTGAATATGAGTCCATGCAGTTGTCTCTATTAATTTAAATAACGTGATGAGTGTTTGCTTTAGTTGAGAGAGAGAGAGAGAGAGAGAGAGAGAGAGAGAGACTAAAATATAAGGAAATACTAAAATAATAAAAATAGGAAAGAAATTACAAGAATCACATAAAAGTGAACACCAGGTCGGCTGCAAACAAAGAACACAAAACACCATTATAGCACCAAATATCTTCAAAAGTATCTAGATCGTCCATAAAACAACTATGTCAACTACTTTGTGTTCAACTTTCATCTTCCTGCTTTTGCTTTAGCCTGGCCGAAAACAAAATTCAATAATTGACACCAAACACTAATTTTTCTTACATCTTTAAAACCAAGAATGAACGTTTCACCACAAGTTGCAAAAATCTTACTTATTAATGAAAACAACAGTTCCAACCTGGCACAGTTAGCAAAAGCATGAAAGATTGTTTCTCTCTCATTGCAAAAAAGGCATTCAACACCAATCTCTGGGTTCAAGATTGAAATGAAAGAATTGACAGCAATGTCCCCGTGAAGGATCCTCCACTGCAAGTCACCTGTTCTTTTAACCAATGGTGGTTTATACAATGCCCTCCATTCAGGTTTTATCTCTACATCTAGTTTGAAAAACTCACGCCATGGGGTGTCAATCTTCCCATCTAGCATAAAACAGATCACACAATACTTATAGAGTGTTTTTTCCATACAAGATAAAAACTCTTCGTGCAAGTATTCAACAGTACCCAAAAATATTCCAAAGAAGCCTTGTACCTTCACAGAGAGGAACAAGCAAGGAAAAGACTCTGTGGAATTGGGCTTACTGCGGCCGTCACGAAAACTGGACAGCAAAGACCATTCTGTTGACTTAAGGGTGTTTTTCCATTTTAATAATAGCTGTGCAGCAAGACGAGAAGATCTCAAAGCTAGATCTAATTTTTAAAATCATATCCTGTTGATTCTAGTAACTGTCCCAATGTGACGACTTTACTGTCATCTAGTGTCCTGCTAAGTCCTGGGAAAAATCCATCTGTGCTCCATGAATTAAAGGTTCTTCCAACAGCCAATAAAGGGATTGTGGGTCCTCTGCTTGTTTAAAAACAAAAAGACACCAAACCTTAAAATGTTTCTTATAAAACACAGGCAAGCCAGAAGTGTTCAGTTTCATAGATGTTTTATCAAGCCCCAGATTCTTAAGCTTGTTTAAGGTCAAATATGCAACAGCACACCATTTAAAATCCACTGAACCAACTAGCAGTCTTTGGATGCCCTGCAACCGAAAAGTTACTATTCTGCTTTGTCGGTGTTTTAAGCCTTGTCCACCCTCCTCTTTGGGTAAAAATACTACATTCTGTGGCACCCAGTGCAGCTTATCCCAAAAGAAAATTACTAAAATAGCCTGGATTTTAACTAACAGTTGAAAGGGAGGATCAACACATGCAAATTTGTGCCATAAAGAGGAAGCTATTAAATTAGTAATGATTAAAATGCGCCCTCTGTACGACATCTTTGGAGATAGATATTTCCATTTTTCCAGATACCCTTTCATTTTCTCAATTACTCCATCACAATTTTTTTGCAATGTTGAATCATCACTCATGAAAACTCCTAAATATTTAAAACCTGATGCTCCCCACACCAAGCCCTCAGGAAGTTTTGGTTTCCCCCCAACCATGTACCCAACAATAAGGCTTCACTTTTCCTCCAATTTATACTGGCAGAAGATAAGCCCCAAAGGTTGAAAGTAGTTTTGACAAAACTGTATGTCCCTTTGTCTACTAATCATAACTATCACATCATCAGCATAAGCTGACAATATGAGGTTATCTTTACAATTTAGCAGACTTATACCATGCAATTTTACCCTTAAAATTGCTAAAGAATAAAGCATGCCAGATAATGCACACCCCTGTCTAATACCTCTATACATTTTAAACGGAGCACATAAACCACCATTGAATTTAAGAAGACTCTCAACGTCACTATAAAGTACTTTAATAAAGTCAATAAAATTCTGGCAAAAACCAAAAGATTCTAAAACTCTCCAAAGGTAACAATGTTCCACACGATCAAAGGCTTCTTCAACTGGGAGACGGTCGATTCCTGTTGCCTTTCCAGACTCCATTCCTTGAAGTGCTTCATACAGCTCTCCTGTGCTCAAGTCACCTGCGATTCCAGCTTTTGCTTTCTCTGAAACCTGGGGTAGGTCATCAAAAAACTCACTTTCACTCCCGCTCCGGGTTCGTTTTTGTACAGGTTTTTGTAAAAAATGACCGCTCTCCTTCGGATTTCCACAGGGTCTGTCAATAGTTTACCAGATTCAGAGCGCAAGGCATGAATAGTGCGACTCTGACCATTCTTCTTTTTCAAACTGAAAAAGAACCTGGAAGGAGCATCCATCTGGTTTATCCTCTGGAACCGTGATCTGACCAGAGCCCCCTGTGTTCTAAAACCCAGCAAATCAGCCAACTGTGTCTTTTTGTTAACCAAAGAGGTAAAATAACTCTGGGAAAAAGTCGACTCAGCCAATTTTTTAAGTTTTAGAATATCGGTCTCCAAGCTTCTCATAACTAAAGTAGCCTCTTTAGTGACATTTTGAGAATACTGTATACAAAACTGCTTTATTTGGACTCCACCATTGACGTAAGGAATTAAAAGATTATTATGTGGTTTTGAACTCACCCCAAATCAACTTAAACATATCATTAAAATGTTTGATCTCTTTCATCTTCTCCTTGCTGTATCCCACCTTCTTAAGGATCTTCTTCCGCCATGTCACTGGTGTGTTGCTGTCATTACTTATAGTTTTAATATTCTCCCAGCGGCCAAAGGCTGGACCTTGAGTTATGGACAGACCACCGGGCAGAAAGCTCACAACACCAGGGGGAACAGAATAGACGCGACCATCAGGTTTCTTAGGATCTACGCATGTGTAGTACTCCACTCCCCACTCTGAGACCGGCTTCAGGAAACAGCAGTCAGCTCTAAGACCCCAGTAATACAGACCCTCACTGTATTTGGGATGCAGCTTGTGTTCTGATTTATACAGGTTGTGACTCAGATCTACTGTCAACGTGAAAGTTCCCTTTGCTTTGAAGAAGACAAGGAAAATGGTACTGACTGAGAGGTATTAATCTGCACCCTGAAAGTCAGGATGAAGGGTTTTAACTTCAGCTTCAGCATCGGTTGACAGGTCTGAGACTCTGCGGTATGTTTTACCCTTAATGATGTAAAATCGTGCAGCCAGATCAGCAAGATAATGGTCTCCATTTAGGCAGGAGGGATGCAGCTTGAATATAGTGAGGTCTGAACCTTTCTGTAAATCAGTTGTCCTCATATAACAGCCCAGATCAGAGCGGATTATATACGTGTCATCGGCCACTCCACAGATATCAACACCTTTAATTTTGTTCTTGGGGATAATGTCCTTCATTGTGCCTCTTAACCTGCAACACAGAAGAACACAGACATTCAGTGACCAGCTCTGATGAGATGCTGATGTTCTACACAGTAAACTGTCCAGTGTTAAATCAACACTACTCAGAGTACATACGGTCCCACTCTACAGAGTGTTAAAGTAACACTGATGTAGTGTTGAAGATAATGAGGCAATTAAGTGATTAATTAAGAGATCATTAAACATTAAAGACAAACACCTGCTGTTAACTATAATGGTGACATCATATTTTGACCAATGACACTTCAACATACAAACCTTTGACAGAAAAAAACATTGGTTAGTAAGTTAAACTGTTAATCATGTTTGTTGTTTACTCAGATCTTGAGAAATGTAATGTCTTGTTTTATCTTCAGTTGATGTCATCTAATGTTTGATTGGATGTCAGTTGTAGTTCTTGTGTTTCTTGTTTCTTCAGTGATTCTGCTTGTTAACAGCAGGTGTTTGTCTTTAATGCTCAATCATCTCTTAATTAATCACTTAATTGCCTCATTATCTTCAACACTACATCAGTGTTACTTTAACACTCACAGTACAAGAGTAAGATCACAGTTTGAGCACACTGTGCACAGTTTGCTGTGAGGTTACATTTTGACTTCATCGTGAGTATTCTGAAAGCTCATCATGACATCACTGTGACATCGTCGAGCTCGCAGCATTCTCAAGGACTCCTCTCACCCCGCTCATAGACTGTTTACTCTCCTGCCTTCTGGTAGGCGCTTCCGGTGCCTCCGGACAAGAACCAGCAGACTAAGAAACAGCTTTTTTTCCAAGAGCTGTTTCATTATTGAACTCTGCCCCCCACTGATTCCAATACCTCTCTTACCTTTAACTTCATTGCTGCTATAACATTGTTAACATTGCACTACAGGGCTGCATGCATGACTGAACTGTACCCACCAGTACTTCATGTCTATACTGGTCACTTGCACACCAGAAATATTTAACTGAATGCTCATTTGCACTAATGGACCACTTTCATAACTGCACTAACTTATCTACTGCACTTTAACTCTATTAACTGCATCTACTCATCTACTGCACTGTAACTCTATTAACTGCATCTACTCATCTACTGCACTGTAACTCTATTAACTGCATCTACTGATCTACTGCACTGTAACTCTATCAACTGCATCTACTCATCTGCTGCACTGTAACTCTGGGGTCAGTTGTGGCTTGGTGGTTAGATCGTTGGGCTTGTGATCAGAAGGTTGCCTGTTCTAATCTCAGTGCCAGCAGGTCATGACTGAAGTGCCCTTGAGCAAGGTACTTACCCCTGATTGCTCTGCAGTAATGTGCCACTGTAAGAAAACTACTTGTAAGTCGCTTTGGATAAAAGCGTCTGCCAAATGAATAAATGTAAATGTAAATGATCTACTGCACTGTAACTCTATTAACTGCATCTACTCATCTATTGCCCTGTGACTCTATTAACTGCATCTACTCATCTATTGCACTGTGACTCTATTAACTGCATCTACTCTTCTATTGCACTGTAACCTTATTAACTGCATCTACTCATCTACTGCACTGTAACTCTATTAACTGCATCTACTCATCTACTGCACTGTAACTCTATTAACTGCATCTACTGATCTACTGCACTGTAACTCTATTAACTGCATCTACTCATCTATTGCACTGTGACTCTATTAACTGCATCTACTCTTCTATTGCACTGTGACTCTATTAACTGCATCTACTCATCTATTGCACTGTAACTCTATTAACTGCATCTACTGATCTACTGCACTGTAACTCTATTAACTGCATCTACTCATCTATTGCACTGTGACTCTATTAACTGCATCTACTCTTCTATTGCACTGTAACTCTATTAACTGCATCTACTCATCTATTGCACTGTGACTCTATTAACTGCATCTACTCTTCTATTGCACTGTAACTCTATTAACTGCATCTACTCATCTACTGCACTGTAACTCTATTAACTGCATCTACTGATCTATTGCACTGTAACTCTATTAACTGCATCTACTCATCTATTGCACTGTGACTCTATTAACTGCATCTACTCTTCTATTGCACTGCAACTCTATTAACTGCATCTACTCATCTATTGCACTGTGACTCTATTAACTGCATCTACTCTTCTATTGCACTGTAACCTTATTAACTGCATCTACTCATCTACTGCACTGTAACTCTATTAACTGCATCTACTCATCTATTGCACTGTAACTCTATTAACTGCATCTACTGATCTACTGCACTGTAACTCTATTAACTGCATCTGCTCATCTACTGCACTGTAACCGTATTAACTGCATCTACTCATCTATTGCACTGTAACTCTATTAACTGCATCTACTCATCTATTGCACTGTGACTCTATTAACTGCATCTACTCATCTACTGCACTGTAACCTTATTAACTGCATCTACTCATCTATTGCACTGTAACTCTATTAACTGCATCTACTCTTCTATTGCACTGTAACTCTATTAACTGCATCTACTCATCTATTGCACTGTGACTCTATTAACTGCATCTACTCTTCTATTGCACTGTAACCTTATTAACTGCATCTACTCATCTACTGCACTGTAACTCTATTAACTGCATCTACTCATCTACTGCACTGTAACTCTATTAACTGCATCTACTCATCTATTGCACTGTAACTCTATTAACTGCATCTACTGATCTACTGCACTGTAACCTTATTGACTGCATTAACTCATCTTCTGGACTGCAACCTATTATTAACTCGTATACTGCACCGCAACTTTAATAACCGCATTAACTCATCCACTGGATTGTTACTTCAACAACTGCATTAACTCACCTATTGCATTGCAACTTTAATAGCTAATGTCAATAATCTATGCACACTTAAATCACTTGCACTATTGTTTAGTCTAAATTATTATCTGCTCATATCCACCTGTACATTAATGTTCATAGTATATAGTCATCTGTATATATTGTTCATAGTACATACCTACTGTCATATTTCCATAGAACATACCTACTGTAAAATATATTCATAATCCATGCCCACTGTTTAATATTTTCTCAATATTGTATGAAAGCAAACCTTTTGTAAATCCAGTTTATGCTCACTGAAAAACGCCACAACATTTTCAAACAGCACTTCACCCAGGGCCGCTGCTAGCCATTTTGGTGCCCTAAGCATAATTCCATTATGATGCTCCCCCCCCCCCCTTAAAGGTGCAAACTTTTCTTCAGTAAACAGAATAGTAAAACAAAAAATATCAATGTTTAACAGTAAAATCTCAATTCAGATTGCAAGCTGCACCGAAATTAAAGTTACTCGCCCCGCTCGACAAGGGCTTCGAACCGACGTCGGTCCGATCGGGAGACGAGCGCTCTAAGGAGGAGGCTAAAGCGTCTCTGTTGATTGATAATGAGGTTTACACACTACATAGGTCTTCACTAGCTGGCCTCTGTCAAACTGCGTCAGGCGCACGCGCGATCAACCGGCACTGCCGTGGTGTGGATGGGGTGATATGGGATTGTTCGGCCGTTTTTTTTTAACATATACATGGCTAAAATATGCCTTAATATTTTTCAAATTCATCAGGCTATTTTTGGTGCCCCCTTGGCACTTGGTGCCCTACGCACAGTGCGTGATCCGCGTGGTGGGAGCGGCGGCGCTGACTTCACCTGTCGCATGAGTCCCAGAAGCTCCTCATGAAAACGAACTCCATCGTAAAATCTCACATAAACACACATCTGGGCCACATCAGTTGTATCTCTCGATTCGTCAATAGCAATGGACATCTGCACAATTTTTAGGATGTTTTGCTGGTAGATCCACTCGACAGAGAGCTGAGGTGTCTGACAGTGGTATTTTTTAATAGATGAGGAAACGTGATCTTTAATTTTTTGGTCAACAATCATTTCGTCAACAACCGCCAGCATGCAGTCTTTAATAATCTGTGAAGAGCCTCTTTTTTCTCTGTGAACTTTGGGGTTTGGCTTGGACAACGCCATGTTATGTGCATATATCATAGGCAGTGTGAGAACATCGAATCAGCAAGAATGAGTGTTTGTCACCATGGAGACAACCTGCTCCGCTCTAGAATCTTTGCCTGTACTCTTGTCTGTGCGCCGCAGCAGATTCCTAGATTTTAGATGTAGAATTTTTTAGATGATTTTTTAAATACTTGTTTTAATCTTCCGCAGGCCAGAATAAATTTCAATCAGGCCAAATTTACCCCCGGGCTGCTATTTGAATAGGCCTGCTCTACGCCAAAAGGGCTTTCAAAGGATAGCGTGGGGGGAACTAAAGAATCTGACACATTCTAAACACACTTATCAAAGGTGATAATTAACTAAAGTCAACAGCTTAACCGAAGCAAACTTTAGGGGTGTGACGTAAACTCGTGGCGTGAGATCCACTGTGAGAACACAATATCCTCACGCAATTTACATTCTGATCAGTCAACACGTGAGGTCATGCGATGATCACAGTGATGTCACACCATTCTCATTCATATGAGCTAAATGTACATTTATTTGATTTAGTCACCATTATGGTGATGAGTGTTTGCTTAAAGTCAAGTCAAGTCACCTTTATTGATATACTGTAGCTCTTTTTACAATTTTCATTGTTTCAAAGCAGCTGTACAAGAAAACATATTGACTATAAGCAAAACATAAAAGGTTTTGCAAGTCAAAACACAGGTCAAATATCAGACACACTATAAATTCCTATATTTAATTATTGTGTTAATTAAATAAGACAATACAATTCTATCAGCCCCCCCGGCCAGACAAACAGTGTAAAACAGTATGCAAACGGTGGCGAGGAACCCAAAACTCCATTGGAGGAGAAAAAAACCTCAGAGGGAAACCAGGCCTAACCAGGGGATTCCAGTTCCCCTCTGACAAAAACTGCAGCCTCTGCACAAGCTCAACAGTGCTGCACAACAAGGCAAAATAAAAAGAAATTGATTTAAGATTGCGCCCTGCTCGCTCTTGTAACCTTGGACTGTGTCCTGCTCGCTCTTGTATTGGAACAATGAGACAAGACTGGCTGAGAGTAGAGTACTGTTCTGCACTCTTTGATGCAACAAATGCATCAGTTGTTATTGGAAGTGTTCCTGGTTCCGGTTGATCTAACTAGTGCAGCCTAGATCTTTGAAATATATATATTATGATAGTGTAGTGTATGCAAGATTAAAAAGATGCGTCTTTAGTCTAGATTTAAACTGACAGAGTGTGTCTGCCTCCCGGACAGTGCAGGGAAGACTGTTCCAAAGTTTAGGCGCTAGATAGGAAAAGGATCTGCCGCCTGATCTTGATTTTGAGATTCTAGGTATTACCAACTGACCGGACACATGAGAGCGTAGTGCACGTGAAAGACTAAGTTAACTCAAGTAGTGAGGAGCTAAACCATGCAGGGCTTTAGTATAAAATGCATATGAATCTATATCTATACAATAAAAACTGCAAATGTGTCATATTGTTTGCCAGCTATGATAAATGCCACCATATGCGCGTGACCTGTTAGACACAGAGAAGTGGACTTACAGAAATAAACATTTAAAGAACAAAAGGAAGAAAACTTGTGGATGAGTGTGTGCTTCACTGTTTACTGTAAGAGCTTTTCACAACACAACATGAGAAAACATTAAATTAGTCTAAAATCAGTTTGTATTTCATATAAGAGCACTGCAGATGTTTTACATCATCTTAGGAAATGCTCTGAGTTTAGTTAAATGCATTGCAAACACAAAACTCTGCAGGTTCACTTTAGTTTGACGTGGATATTATTCTAAATCAGTAGTTGTGTTGTGTAGGCTACATTGACATTAGGACTAGATTATGCTTGTCTCTTCTGTGTTTGTCTTTTCTTTAGTCTCTGTGTGTATATTGCAAAGATATATGCTCATGATAATAATATAGCAAAAATATTTGATAAAATATTATATAAAATATAAACACTTGTGCACGGCTAAAGAAATGCACACACAAAACAAGACTGTTCTTCCTGCTTGCAAGACTTAAGAATGAAAATCACAAAATTGATTCGAACAGCAGATCATTATAACTAGTAAACCAATCTTTATTTTTCAATTTCAACTGTGATTCATAAAGCAACAATGACAGCAGGCAAAAGTTAAGGGTGAAGAGCCCTGCTAAAGCAAACACTCATCACCATAACGGTGACTAAATCAAATAAATTCATATGAATGAGAATGGTGTGACATCACTGTGATCATCGCATGACCTCACGTGTTGACTGATCAGAATGTAAATTGCGTGTGGATATTGTGTTCTCACAGTGGATCTCACGCCACGAGTTTACGTCACACCCCTAAAGTTTGCTTCGGTTAAGCCAGGGGTGTGGCGTCCAATACGGCCCGAGGGAAGAGTTGAAAAAAATACAAATATGAAATAAAAGTTTATTATTATTTTAACTTTTTATTAAATATTTCGCTGACATATTATGTTTTGTTTTATTACGTTTTTAATTTTATCATTGATCATTTAATTGGGCTTCTGCCGGAACCCCTAACAAGCATGCGCATTCTAAAGCGCCGCCTAAGTTGTGCGGCAAGTAGAGATGCGCGGATGAGCTAAAATGTCACCCGCATCCGCTGCTTCAAATCAATTATCCACCCGCCATCCGCCCGCACGTATAATTTTCTATGATATAGATATCCGCACCCGACCCGCACCTGATCGTCACTTTAATTCATCTAATTATTTTCTTTAAGCATGATGTTATCAGATTCAGTGACGTTAGAACTAGTCTGTCAATATCCGATATTAAAATGATACGCTAATCGTAAAATGCTTTTAATTGAACATTTATTTGTATAACAAAAAGTTTGGCTTCGGCCACACAAACACAGCTCAAATAAATTGAAATATACTGGAACATTCCTAAAACAGATATTCAAAGTAACAATAAAGAACTTTTTTTCTTTCCAGAAAACAGAACAAAGTCCGATAACAAAACGGTGCCAATTCAGCATTAGCTACTTGGCCTTTTCTTTTGCACTGTGCAAACACAGAATAGCATCTACTGTGCCTGGATTCAGACGATTCCGCCTCGCCTCTAAAACCCGGCCTGCTGCACTAAATGAGCGTTCGCTTGCACAGCTTGTTGCAGGAATGCACAATATTCTCCCAGCAAGGCGCCGCAGTCGTGGGAATAAGCGATCTTGTTTGTCCCAGAATAACACATTTTCCTCTGAGGACTCATCTAGCTGAAAGTTTCTCCCGGATCTGTTTCGCCTCCATTTCTGCATTAAGAAAAGGACCCCCCTCCACTGTCGACAGCCGCGTATTTCTTTTACATGAGTGCAAAATTGCCGGTTGCCTGGTTGAAACTGCTATTAAAACACATTCATATTTTAAAGAAATGTTGTTATAAATAATTGTATTATTAACGAATGATCTCATCAACCCGCGACCCACCCGCAATTAATCAGAATATATTTTTTATTACCCGACCCACCCGACCCGCGGATCATCCGCAGCGCCCGCGGATTTAACCGCCAATCCGCGCATCACTAGCGGCAAGGACTAGTGATCTTAAAATGTCCAAATAAAGAAAAGTGATCTGGAGCGGCGGATGTTTCAGGACAAATGGAAAGAGACATATTTCTTCTGTGAGTTCAACGGTAGGCCGGTATGTTTAATCTGCTCACAAGCTGTGGCTGTGCAAAACGAGTAGAATATTAAACGCCACTATGAGATACACGCAGAGAAATATGATAAATACACTAGACAGCTTCGAAAAGTCAATCATTTAACTTTAGCCTCGGAAAAAAAGCAATCAATGTTCACAAAAAGAACAGGGACTGATGAAGCTGTAAAGCTATTTGATCGCAGCGGGATCAAAGCCGTTTTCAGAGGGAGAATTCATCAAGAATCGGTAATGAACATTAACAAGTCCAACCTGCGCTCTCGACTCACAAACAGACAGCTAAATGACATTATGAGATTGATGTGGTTGAAGAAAAGAGATGTCAGGAATTAAAATCATAATGCAGATGCGATCTAGATCTTTTGTTGTTAAAGGAAATTTCTAGTATATATTTAATGTTCATATCCAAAGTGAAGTTGTACTACTGTACTAGTTGTTAAATATGTTAAGGCAGTTTTTCCTATCAGTGAATTATATTGTATAGCTTGTATGGTTCATATTTAATGTGACCGTCTGTACACAAATAGAGTCTGTTGCATTTTTGTCATTACTAGTTTAAAAGTATCTGACAAAAAATATTCATATTCAAAGGAAAGGGTTTTGATTGCCTTTACCTAAACAAAATAGTTTTTTCAAAGAGGAATAAGAGTGTTATTGAACCGTTCTGAGGATTTATTAAATGCACCTTTTACAGAACAGTATGTCTTTCTAGTTTTTTTGCTAATTCATTTGTAATTTGGCGCAATATGGTTTAAAAAAGGTGATTCGGCCCGCACATTGTCACTATTCTCTCCATCCGGCCCTTACCCTAAAATGAGTTTGACACGCCTGGGTTAAGCTGTTGACTTTAGTTAATTATCACCTTTGATAAGTGTGTTTAGAATGTGTCAGATTCTTTTGTTCGCCCCACGCTATCCTTTGAAAGCCATTTGGCGTAGAGGAGGGGGCGTTCAGTAAGACTGAATGTCTTTGGCACAGATCCTGTACACACATACCACTCACATGCACAAGTGTCACCTGACAGCTTTTTTAAAACAACTCTCATTTTCTGAGGGAACATTCTTGACAAGTAAATCCTTCTGCACGTCTTCAGTGAATGTAATGAAAGCTTCTCAAAAACACGTGTCATGTGGCTTTTATCTGAAAACCCTTTCCGGGGCTTTCTGACGATACATGATTTATCATCTGCTTTATTAAAAATTAGCTCATGGTATAGCGTAATAATGACCAACGCAGCGTCTGTGGCTGTATGAGATACATTAAACTTCATTCAGCTGGCCCCATAGAGCTGGCCCTATACAGCTGGTCCTATACAGCTGGCCCCATAGAGCTGGCCCCATACAGCTGGCCCTATACAGCTGGCCCCATTCAGCTGGCCCCATACAGCTGGCCCTATACAGCTGGCCCCATTCAGCTGGCCCCATAGAGCTGGCCCTATACAGCTGGCCTCTACAGCTGGCCCCATAGAGCTGGCCCCATACAGCTGGCCCCATAGAGCTGGCCCTATACAGCTGGCCCCTTAGAGCTGGCCCTACACAGCTGGCCCCATAGAGCTGGCCCCATACAGCTGGCCCTATACATCTGGCCCCATTCAGCTGGCCCCATACAGCTGGCCCTATACAGCTGGCCCCATTCAGCTGGCCCCATAGAGCTGGCCTTATACAGTTGGCCCTATACAGCTGGCCCCATAGAGTTGGCCCTATACAGCTGGCCCTATACAGCTGGCCCCATAGAGCTGGCCCCATACAGCTGGTCCCATAGAGCTGGCCCTATACAGCTGGCCCCATTCAGCTGGCCCCATACAGCTGGCCCTATACAGCTGGCCCCATTCAGCTGGCCCCATAGAGCTGGCCTTATACAGCTGGCCCCATACAGCTGGCCCTATACAGCTGGCCTCTTACAGCTGGCCCCATACAGTTGGCCCCATACAGCTGGCCCCATAGAGCTGGCCCCATACAGCTGGCCCCATACAGCTGGCCCCATACAGCTGGCCCCATAGAGCTCGCCCCATACAGCTGGCCCCTTAGAGCTGGCCCTACACAGCTGGCCCTATACAGCTGGCCTCTTACAGCTGGCCCCATACAGCTGGCCCCATACAGCTGGCCTCTTACAGCTGGCCCTATACAGCTGGCCCCATACAGCTGGCCCTATACAGCTGGCCCCATACAGCTGGCCCCATACAGCTGGCCCCATACAGCTGGCCCCATACAGCTGGCCCCATACAGCTGGCCCCATAGAGCTGGCCCTATACAGCTGGCCCCATACAGCTGGCCCCATACAGCTGGCCCCATACAACTGGCCCCATACAACTGGCCCCATACAGCTGGCCCCTTAGAGCTGGCCCTACACAGCTGGCCCTATACAGCTGGCCTCTTACAGCTGGCCCCATACAGCTGGCCTCTTACAGCTGGCCCTATACAGCTGGCCCCATACAGCTGGCCCCATACAGCTGGCCCCATACAGCTGGCCCTATACAGCTGGCCCCATACAGCTGGCCCCATACAGCTGGCCCCATACAGCTGGCCCTATACAGCTGGCCCCATACAGCTGGCCCCATACAGCTGGCCCTATACAGCTGGCCCCATACAGCTGGCCCCATACAACTGGCCCCATACAACTGGCCCCATACAGCTGGCCCCATATAGCTGGCCCCATACAGCTGGCCTCTTACAGCTGGCCCTATACAGCTGGCCCTATACAGCTGGCCTCTTACAGCTGGCCCTATACAGCTGGCCCCATACAGCTGGCCTCTTGCAGCTGGCCCCATACAGCTGGCCCTATACGGGCAGCCCTCACTCGTCCCTCAGTGTTAATTTGATCACTTTTGCACCTGCTATTAATGTAGAAATATTTTGACATTTCAACAATCCACCATCAGTGTTGGTTTTAGTTGAGCTCTTGACTCTGATTAAGATCATTTTCTTTCAGTGCTTGTAATGGTGTTCAATAAAAACACTTACACATTGATGAAGTCCAACAAACGATATGTTTGACCCCCATACATTTGAAGCAAAGTGGAAGTTAAGCTTTTTCCAACTGGTGAACATTGTGAGGTTTGTTAAAACTCAGCTCAACTTTATTTATATAGAGTGATTGACAATTGTCATTGTTACAAAGCTGCTGAACATGAGACACATTGACTATAAGCAAGACAATTCAAGTTAAACCTGTAAAAACAAGAAAAAGGTGAAAACACAGAAGACTTACACACCCAAATACAAAACCCCCAGACACAAAATATGCACACATACTTACACACAAAGACATAGACACACACACTAACAAAAATAACTTGTAGAATAGAGTGAATAAAATCCTCGTAACAATTTGCACGCCATTTTTTTAAGTAAATTTGCTGCTTTAATTCAAGTACAACCAGAAGTAAAATCTACTTATTCTGTTGAAGTTGATATTTTATAAATTTAATATCAAGTAAATGTTCTTTGTAGTAATCCACATAAATAACGATTACCAAAACAATGTGTCTAAGTCAGATTTCACAGACCATCCAAGACGGTCAAGTAAGAAGAGATAGGTGGTCTCTGTACCACACTTTCATGACTTTTATTAGATTAGATTAGATAAGATTCAACTTTATTGTCATTACACATATATAAGTACAGTGTAAGGAAATGTAGTTTAGGTCTAACCAGAAGTGCAGTTAGCAAGTGCAGGATATGCAGTTAGAATAAATACAGAATACAATATTGACAAAATATTATACAGTTATGAAAATATTTTACAGTAGGTATGTTCTATGAAAATATGACAGTAGGTATGTACTATGAACAATATATACAGATGACTATATACTATGAACATTAATGTACAGGTGGATATGAACAGATAATAATTTAGACTAAACAATAGTGCAAGTGATTAAAGTGTGCATAGATTATTGACATTAGCTGTTAAAGTTGCAATGCAATAGGTGAGTTAATGCAGTTGTTGAAGTAACAGTGCAGGGGATGAGTTAATGCAGTTGTTGAAGTAACAGTGCAGTACATGAGTTAATGCGGTTATTAAAGTTACGGTGCAGTATAAGAGTTAATAATAGGTTACAGTCCAGAAGATGAGTTAATGCAGTTAATAGAGATACGGTGCAGTTATGAAAGTGGTCCTTTTCCCTCAACCTAGACACAAGCACTGCTGTTCTGGACAACGTTAATATCTTAAAAACACAAAGCTCTCCTAAATCTCAGAGATAAATCAACACAAAACACGTCTTTCTTTTTACTGAAAAACACTTAAAATGACAATTAATCTTGAAAATGAATCTCTGAACACCTCGACTAGCTGCTCCAGATGTGTTTGTACACTTGTGTGTATTTAACATTCTGTATGTTTCTTGTCAAGTCTTGTCAAGTTGTTTGAACAAAATAACTGATATCATTCATTCTTCATTCATTCTTAACCTTTCCCCTGTACACACATACCACTACATGTACTCACAAGCTCAAGTTCTACCCTTCACAACAAACATCTTTACATTTACCAATCACTCAAGGTTTGTGGGTGTGTTTTGTGTGTTTGCAGTTGTATTTAAAGCAGCCGATGAGTCTCTCTCTGTCAGACCGATCGAGACGTCCATCAGATCCACTGCTGTCATCCACACTTCTCCACGTGAGTACATTTACACACAAACATTTGTTCAAATCAAAATATTGAGATGAAATATTTCCTCATGATTCCAGTGAAGGACTCAACATTAGCTGTATGTCAAGTCGTCTCATGTTAGGACCACATACTGTACATGACAGAACAATCTACAGCGCTGAATTATTTAAATTGTACAGTATGGAACGTGTTTGGGGAAATAAATACACACAGATATTACTCATACAGTGTTTATGTGTTTATAGAGAATAAATCGCATGTACACTTGATGTGCAAAATATATCAAACAAAAGAACAGTCTCTCACAGTAAAATATCCAGTGTTAAATCAACACTACTCAGAGTACATATGCTCCCACTCTACAGAGTGTTAAAGTAACACAGATGTAGTGTTGAAGATAATGAGGCAATTAAGTGATTAATTAAGAGATGATTGAGCATTTAAGACAAACACCTGCTGTTAACAAGCAGAATCACTGAAGAAACAAGAAACACAAGAACTACAACTGACATCCAATCAAACATTAGATGACATCAACTGAAGATAAAACAAGACATTACATTTCTCAAGATCTGAGTAAACAACAAACATGATTAACAGCTTAACTTACTAACCAATGTTTTTTTCTGTCAAAGGTTTGTATGTTGAAGTGTCATTGGTCAAAATATGATGTCACCATTATAGTTAACAGCAGGTGTTTGTCTTTAATGTTTAATGATCTCTTAATTAATCACTTAATTGCCTCATTATCTTCAACACTACATCAGTGTTACTTTAACACTCTGTAGAGTGGGAGCATATGTACTCTGAGTAGTGTTGATTTAACACTGGACAGTTTACTGTGTAGAACATCAGCATCTCATCAGAGCTGGTCACTGAATGTCTGTGTTCTTCTGTGTTGCAGGTTAAGAGGCACAATGAAGGACATTATCCCCAAGAACAAAATTAAAGGTGTTGATATCTGTGGAGTGGCCGATGACACGTATATAATCCGCTCTGATCTGGGCTGTTATATGAGGACAACTGATTTACAGAAAGGTTCAGACCTCACTATATTCAAGCTGCATCCCTCCTGCCTAAATGGAGACCATTATCTTGCTGATCTGGCTGCACGATTTTACATCATTAAGGGTAAAACATACCGCAGAGTCTCAGACCTGTCAACCGACGCTGAAGCTGAAGTTAAAACCCTTCATCCCGACTTTCAGGGTGCAGATTACTACCTCTCAGTCAGTACCATTTTCCTTGTCTTCTTCAAAGCAAAGGGAACTTTCACGTTGACCATAGATCTGAGTCACAACCTGTTTAAATCAGAACACAAGCTGCATCCCAAATACAGTGAGGGTCTGTATTACTGGGGTCTTAGAGCTGACTGCTGTTTCCTGAAGCCGGTCTCAGAGTGGGGAGTGGAGTACTACACATGCGTCGATCCTAAGAAACCTGATGGTCGCGTCTATTCTGTTCCCCCTGGTGTTGTGAGCTTTCTGCCCGGTGGTCTGTCCATAACTCAAGGTCCAGCCTTTGGCCGCTGGGAGAATATTAAAACTATAAGTAATGACAGCAACACACCAGTGACATGGCGGAAGAAGATCATTAAGAAGGTGGGATACAGCAAGGAGAAGATGAAAGAGATCACACACGACTGGAAGTTTGCAGCATCGGCTTCAGTTGAATCTGGAGATCTCGCTGGGTTAATCGCTAAGGTCCAGTTCTCTTTTTCAGCAGAATATGGAGGATCAAACGTGAACACTGAGAAGGAAAGCTGGAATGAAGCGACTGAAGTGGAAGAGGAACTGACACTGCAGCTGAAGCCAAATGAGAGTTTTAATCTGTGGCAGTACAGACTGGGTCTTGGTGATGCAGCGGTGCTGTTCTGTCGTGATTTAAAGATGGACGATCAGCCGAATCCTCCGACTGAAGTCCCACTGCCACCTGCAGACGCCTGAGAAAACAAAAGAGCTTCTTTACATAACTGAAATTAGGCTGATGCTGTATTAACTGTGTTCTTGTACTGGAGTCATTTATAGACCCAGTAGACACAACAATCCATTAGATGTGTGAAAAGCTTTGGTTTTGGGTTTCTCTTCTGCACATCTAATAATCTGCTCTGAATGATCTGCATGATTTAAAATAATTATTTGTGCTATCATATAGTTTTCTGTACTTCACATTGTGTGTCATTTAATATGTGAAATAAAGTTGTAACCTGAATATGATGATTCTGTTTTCATTAGCATTCTGTTTCTTTACCAAATCATGGCCGTGTGTGTTTCATAAATCCTAAACTCATCATAAATCCCAGCCCCCTTTCACTATCATCAAATAAGTATTCGCTCTTATAACCTGCTCTCTGTTACATCGGGACGCCTCATTATCGCAGGGCGATGTCGCGCTTAACTGTTTGTGAATGCACATTCATCTTTTTTAAACCCACCAGAGAGATGACGCGGATGTTTTCAGGTAAGCTTTAACCCGATGTAATTGGGAAAAATACTAATTTAGTTAATTATTCGATAATTAGTAACTTATTTAAAACTGTAACATCATCTTGGCCTGTAATAAAAACCATAACATTATCAGCATATGTTGACAAGGGCACCATAGAAATTATGTTTCCATTTGGAATAAAGAATTCTTCTTAAGCTGCACAAAAGAGGCTCAATCACAAGGCTATATCATTGTCCTGAAAGAGATGGATCTCTGGATCTCTCTCTGTCTCACTGATGTTGTGAATAGGTTGATGGTCAGTCTGGTTCCTCACACTGGTCAGATCAGTATGATGCTGTCTGCAGAAACTCTGAGCTTCTCTCCACGTCAAGAATCCAGGGGTGGCGCCAGCCGATTTTGCCGGGGCTTCAGCCTTGAATGTTTTGAGTCAAGCCCTGAATGTAATAACTGTCACTGAGTGAATATGAAACTGGACAATGGCCGATGTAAACCCCTGAAATCATAAGTAGCTTTATTTCATTGCGTTCATTCAGTTTCTTCCTCTCTGGTGAATATGCAGCAGGTAGGGGAGTAGCAAGCACAGTCAACCGCAAGAGTGCGAGTTAAAAACTGAGACAGTCAGCGAGCAGGAAAGAACAAATTAAGCAAACGAGATTTTGCAGACTTTTTGAAAAGAAGTCAGTGGGTAAGAATTCAGTTTTTTTATCCTTAAAGTCTGAAGATCATCATCTGGCTGGCTTTCACTCTAGGCCTATTTGTTTAACTAGCTAGTTATGACTACCATAGGTTAACGTTATACGTTATCACTTGTACTGGCATCTTTTAGCCTACCGATTCTCCTCCGAATAAAAACACAGGAGAAGTTGAAACAAGTGATAGAAGATTGCTCACCCACTCAAATATAAAATAAAATGATCATCATCGAACATTAAACAGTGTGTAAATCAAAAACCTGCTTAATATTACCAAAGGGGGACCACCTGTCTCGCATTTTTGCGGGGAAGCTTTCAAATTTTAAGCTTTTGATATGAAATGTGAAGCTTTGTTGTCCCGGGTCATGCAAGTCATAAACAGTGTGCCGCATTTAAATTTTTATTTGTATCATTTTATTTAATCGTCCTTTAAATTACAATTCTAAATTTTATTAATAAGAAAACACTGAACATGTGCAGCGCAGCCGTTGTAATTGGTTCTAGGCTAGCTAGAGCGGGAAACAAACAGAACAACTGCTCTTCGTGGAGAGAGTGTTTTCTCTGATGATACCTGCTGCGTGAAGTGGATGCTTAAGTAGAGCGTGATGGGGCTTTGATTAGGTCTGATGCGATAGCTCGTGCTCATCGGGATCACGGTTTGTTTTTATAAAAGAGTTTGGCACTGACAGCCGGCCACGCCTCCGACGTCACATACGTCAAAGGCACGTATACGTCATTGCTAAGCCCCGGATGTCCTCGCTGCGACCTGCGGTGGATGTCCAACCCAGCCCACATCCAAGTGTGATGTCATAAACCACGCCCTTGTCCAAAAGCGTCACATTCTCATTAACATGGAAACAGTAAGACACCGACACAGTAGATGGCGATAATACACATTATTGATAATAAAACTTTCATAAAACAAAAAAGAAAGTAAAAAACGTTTTCGCTATGTGGGCAAGTAAAACAAATCTTGTCATTTCAGAAGTATTTATATTAAATGGATTTATGCTTGCATATGCCTTTTATGTCAAGTATACATCTATTAAATACAATTACTGAAAATAAACTCATCATCAAATTGAACATAACTTGAAATTATGTGCACCATTTGTGTGCCTTTGTTCAACATGCTTGGTATGAATTTTCTAACTTCACACGTTTAATTTTTGCTACAATTAGTCAAAAGAGAGAGACAGTCATGTGTCCTCATTGTGGTGTGTCGCTTAACAGGAGAAATGTTAAGCTGCATATTCAAAGAAGACATTCACAGATAACAACCGACTTAGACGGTGTCTATGCGGTAGGCAAATCATTTTTTGCATCCAGCACTCCAATCCACATTAACAAAAGGATCAAAGAACGACCTGTGAACTGGACATCTGCAGAATAAACACTGAATTTGCAGAGAGATCAAAGATCCGTTCCTATGAGTGACATCACCTTCAGTCAATTGCATACTGCCCACCAGCCGAAAGGGGCATTCCCTTACTGACAGAGCAGGTTTTACAGGCCATGGTCAATGATAGGTGGTTTGTGGCCCAGCCACAAAAAATACATCTCTGTGTTTGAGCCCACCATTTCCTATTACAGCAGGCTTGGGCGGGTCAAAACCATGTCTTGGCATTGTCCATGTGCCAAACCAAGGCAGTCATGCCTTCACAAAAATGTAGCAAAGTGGCACCTGTTTGAGGTAGACAGGGCATCCTTCCGAAAAACTCGAAGTACTGAAGAGGACAGTATTACACAACACTTTCCCACTGATGTTGAAGGTTTGGAGAAAGAGGAAGGAGTCATGTATCCACCCGAAGGCCAGAATATGTCCTGCATGATCCTGGGTACAGACCCACCGTCAATCTTTCTGTGGGCAGGTGGTGGAGGTTGCCTATCTCCAGATGGATGCAGAAAGCCAAAGGAGACTGTTGGGAGAATATATACATGGTGATTCAGAAGCAAGAGAATGTGCAGAGGACCTTGACACATTCATGTTGAATTGTCATGAAAGTGACCTATTTGTCAGTTATGGTGAACCATACCTGAAACGTGCCCTCTGCATTTAACCCATCCAGTAAGTAGTGAACACACGCACAGCAAGTGGTGAACACACGTACACCCGGAGCAGTGGGCAGCTATCCCTGCAGCGCCCGGGGAGCAGGTAGGGGTCAGGTGTCTTGCTCAAGGGCACCTCAGTCGTTACCTGCCGGCCCTGAGGATCCAACTGTCAACTTTCTGGTCACGAGTCCAACTCTCTAACCATTAGGCCACGACTGCCCCTTAGAGCAAGGGCTTAGGGTCCATGCCATGATACATGATCCTAATTAGATTTTATTTAATTGTATATTATAATTGTGTAATTTTATATAATCTGATTTATTTTAAATAATAAATACAAAATTACCTTGTGAAAGCATGTCTTTTTTATACATTTATTTCAAGTATAAGATGTGGATACATATCCTAATCAAATGTTTAAAAGGCAATAAGATGAATGCCATGTTACTAAAGTAATATAAACCTATCAAAACAAACTATCTCTCTATTACTGTTATGTGTGTATGATACTGCATATAGGGAAGTCATAAGCTCATTTGTTTTGACACTTATAAATAGGACGTTAAAGAAATGTTATCAATATTATAAATTAAATAACTTACAATGTAAAGATCTTATTGTTCTATTAAATTTAATATATTTTTGGGTAGGGTAGTATTAATTCATTAGGAACGGTATAATGGTAACTATTAACAAATGTTTTAACTAATCAATACAAGCGTTGTACGGGCTGTTTTGATGACGAAAATATTTGAAGTTGTTTACGTACTTGGGGTTGGCCTGTAGTTCATTTAGGCAAGACAATCTACAAACATGAAATCGTGAATAAGTATAACGAAAGATATAATTAATTCATATGAATCCCTAGACTGCTGGCCGGAAGTAGCGCCATGTAACTCATGGGCACGTTGAACCTGAGATTGTTTTTTTTTTTTTTAATATTGAAGAAACATATGCAAATATAGGTTACAGGGTAATTACAAAATAAATATCGTACAGCTTTACATGAGGAATTTATATTAATAACTGGTTAATCCTGAGTATCAAAACCATTACAAAGTAATTGTTCATACAATTTCAGGAATCTATTACATTTTTTGTTTTTAGATAAACTAAAAGATTTAAGCAGTGAGTCTATTTCCACCAAAAAGTGAGAAAAGGTAGGGGGTGACCCCATAAATTTTTGTTTATGGATGAAAAATTTGCCAAATAAAATAAAAAAGTTAAAAATGTATTCTTTCGATGTGTGGGAGTCAGTATAATAACAAATAATATCTTTCAAGTTAAAAGAGTGCGTATGAGTAGAGGTATTATTCAGATGGGAAAATACGTTAGACCAAAATTTCTGAACGAAATTGCAAGAATAAAACAAATTAATGTTTCATCTTTGTCCCCACAAAACGAACAAGCACTAGAGATATCAATATATTTGGACAACGTTGCATTGTTAGGATATATCTTATGTAATATTTTAAAGTGGACTTCTTTGGACTTGTTGGGAATAAAATATCTATGTGGTAATAACCACGCTCTTCTCCATTCAATATTTCCTACAAAGGCAGCCCAATGTGATCTGCCTCAAGGGCAAATTAGATCTCTTTTTTGAAGAACCTGGCGAATATGCTTATTATTGCATTTCTTATCATAAATGCTAATGCCATCCAACAATAAAGCCGATTCCCTCGTATCATTTTGGTTGTATAATAAGTGACTTTTAATCAGTTGCACTAGACCTGTAGGAATAGCTTTAAGTACAGTATTTTATTCCTTAAAAGGAATAGGGAAGTCATGGACAGTCATGAAGCGTTCATGAGACAAGATGTTGCCAGAATTGTCAAAAAAAGAGATGATATGAATTAAACCTCTATTAAACCAATTAGAGAAAAAGAGAGATTTGTTTCTAACATTATTCCACAAAAGAGTTTTATGTGGTTAGAAATTGTGGATGTAACACAATTTCCACGGTAGAAGAGCTTGCTGATGAAATTTAGACAATTTAACCGGGAGTTTATTGTACATATAATTACATTTTAAAATAAAATGGAGGCCTCCAATTTTATTAAAAATGAAATTAGGAATGAAAAACCATATAGAATTTGAGTTTATGAGACATCTTCTAATCCAATTGATTTTGAACACATTAACAATGTTTTGAAAATGTATTACTTCCAGTCCCCCATCACCCCTACAATTCGAAATAACAGCTTTTTTGAGTTTATGAGATCTGTTTTTCCACATAAAGTCAAGGAAAATTTTATTGACACCTTTAGCAGTGTAGTCATTCACACATAAAGAGAGTGATGGATACACCAAGCGAGAGAGACCCTCCGCTTTAGATAAGAGAACCCTACCATAAAGAGATAAATCTCTTTGTAGCCAAAGATTTAAAATATTTTTGGTTTTCTTAATTCGACTAGAAAAATTAAGATGTTGTCTGTCTACTAAATTTTTTGTTAGATGAATCCCTAAATACTTTATAGTGTCTTTGACTGGAATACCCTCAAATAACGTATCATCACATTAATTTAACCGCGGTACGGTTATGCTGACGTGTTGGATATGGGCGTGGTTTGTGACGTCACACTTGGATGAGGGTTGTACTTGTTCAATGCTGTAAACGGGATGTACCCGTGTGTAACCCGCATAAGGGTACTGGAGCGCAACTCTCTACTCTGCCTGAGGGTGGCGCAAACACCCCGGGACATTTTCTAAATGAGGAAAAAACACACCTTTCCTCAGGAAAAGACATCAAGGACTGGTATGGAAATATCCTCTGAGGGAAAGTAATTCGAATAATATTGAAAAGCAAATATTAAAATAGTGTGCGTGTGTCCATTATGATGAAAGCTGTGAGAGAACAACTGTGAACAATCGTTAAGCCGCGTTGACACTGCGAACTCCTCAAGATACATCCGGTAAGGATGCTAATACTAATGCTAATGTTATGCTGACTGTGTCCGCTCCGTTAGGTGTTCATCTAAAATCAATCTGAGTTATGACCCTGATTCTTGCTGTTTGATACCATATAGACACGGATTCAGATTGTTTTATGTTGTTTAAGATGCTCATAAAAGATCGCTAATCGCGCTAGCCGCATGCTAACCTTTAACGCTTAAATGTGAATTTGATAGATTTGAGCTCTGCTGCTAGCTCAGCTAACCTAGTCACCACTGTAACTGTTAGCAGAGTAATTCACACGGACAACCAGGAATACTGTTTCACATTCACCAGCCTCTTTCTGACTGGCGCGCTTTTATTTAAACCTAATCAGGTGCATTCATTTAGTCACTAATCAGTCATTGATTGGGTCACATGACATACACCCCGCAATGTGACTGCCAGGTTCAAAAACATAAATAAAGATTAAACAAATCAAATATAAATGAGAGCACAATACTAATAAATCTCAACACCCCCACTTGCTCTCACATTTCTATTTCTCCATTTCAACATAAGTACAAAATTCATACACCAAACATAAATGAGTTAAATTTCATCAGAGGCGGACAGAGTACACAGGTTCATTACTCGAGTAAAAGTACAGATACCCCTTGCTAAATTTTACTCAAGTACAAGTAAAAGTACTACAGTCAGATGTGTACTTAAGTAAAAGTACTGAAGTACATGTTTTTAAAAGTACTTGAGTATCAAGAGTACAAGAGTACATTTTCTAAATATTGCATTACTACTGCCACAGTGCTTACATTTATGTACAGAAACGTCCTACATGGAGTTATGAAAAATGCTAATGTTAATACCTTGGAGAATGTTAAAGGAATTTAAAGTAAAATAAAGTCATTTTAATCTTTTTACCATGCTTTATTCTTTTCACCTCTGCTAGAGTTTTAATGGATTTTTTGCACCCACATTTGAACCGAACAGTTTTAAACAACACACCGCATACTCAAGAACATCAAAGCAAATACTCGGCTTACATTAATGAGTAATATTAGAAAATACAATTCAGCTAACAATTGTGTGTACATGTGAGTTTCTCAGTTTTTTCATCAATCAGTAGTGGCGTTTCATCAAAACCTAGGGTATGGCGAAATTTCTTCAGACCATACAAAAACGAACCACAATGAAACCAAATGATACCACATATATGTAACCACAAAACTTAAAGTAGTAAAAAATAACCCACAGCCAGATGTTGTCATAACCACCACCAACGACTACGTTAATCGACTATGAGACTAAAATATAAACCAACCATTGATCAGATTCAGCAAACAAGATTAAATATAAAACATGTCTTACCTTGTCGCAGGGTTGTTAAGCCTTGATTCTTTTCATTTTTAAGCTAATCCTGGCATAGCTAGTGGCAAATCGCAAAATACATAATAGCCTAAACTGCGACTGCACTACAAAGTCTTTCCGTACAATATATTTTTTTAATTTTTCACAGATAGCGTTGTACATTATGAATGAAATACAATAACAATAGTGTAAATTATTCGATTTATTAAAATTATTAAATGGATGCCAACTAATTGGGAAAATAAAGACCATCCCCACTATAACCTCACACTTGATTCCAAAACCACTGTTAGGCATTTTGTAGACAGTTTCTTTGTTTTATTGAAAATAAATGCCTGTATATGATCTTAAATGTGGAAAATGCAGACAAACGAGTTTAGCCAAAAAGAGCTTCGAACCAACATTACGATGATGTCACGTCAAAACTACATATCTTCGGTCTTACCGACGTCAATGACGCTATGTGACTTAACGGTGTTTATACATTCTCAAATACACATGCTTCCGACGCCTATGCTACATGTACACATTAGTGTAAAGTAGTTTAATTATCTTTAATGAGTCTCATTACGCACACGTACTTTGTTTCAACAATGTTTTCTGAACGCTATAGGGATATACACAAACGCCGCCCCTGAAATCAATAAACCTAAACCAGCAAAGAAGGCGATATAGCAATGTTCTGACACACCTCTGAACCTGACCGTGTTATACACGCAGCATAGAGCAAAGAAGAGAAAATAATAATGATTAAAGAAAATCAGCTGACCGGTCGCGATGTTTTCAAGTTCATTTCATGTTATATTTAGCATTTTATATGACGCTATTGGCTACTCTTCCCTTACCTTTATTCTTTATTCATATAAAAATACCCCCAAATCGCATGAAAATACACACAAAACACATATTCTTCAATCGTGCATTTATTAGCTTCTTGTTGAAGAAATGTTACTTTAGCTTCATCGCGGATGTCCTGAATGAGGAAGTGTACACAGGACGTGTCATGCAGACGTGAGATGATTGACAGCTGTGTACAGCAAATGATAGAGCTCTGAGGTCTGGGTGATTGTTGCTGATAGGCTCGCCCAATAAGTGGCGCCTGCACAATCCAATCACGTTTGAGAGGGAAAAAACAAATTGGTGATTTCCGAGATTTTTCTTTTTTCTTTTTAGAAGTAACGTGTACTTACGGTTATGGATAGAAATGTAGCGGAGTAAAGAGTACAATATTTGCCTCTCAAATGTACTTGAGTAAAGTCATGAGTACTCCCCAAAAATTATACTCAAGTAAAGTACAGATCCCTCAAAATTGTACTTAAGTACTGTACTCGAGTAAATGTACTCCGTTACTGTCCGGCTCTGAATTTCATTAACTTTAGCTTTGTTGCTGGCTTTGTTAGTACATCTGCAACCATATCATCAGTTGGACAGTATTCCAGACTAATCCTGCCCTGCTTTATCACAGATCTCACAAAATGATATTTAATGTCCACATGTTTACACCTCTGTCAATACACAGGATTTTTAGCTAAAGCTATGGCACCCTGATTGTCTTCATACACTCTGGTTTTATTATAGTATTCATACCGCTAAATGTGTCTTTATACTCTGTTCTGTTGACTTAGAAGTCATTTGATTTATCCGCTTGTTGTCATATGTAAAATAAAGGTGATTTAGTTCATTCAATATACATGTATGATGAGGAACAGAAGTTCATCTTAACTGTTAAAAAGAATAAATATATTAAAATGTGATGTTTAAAAAGTGAAAGAACATAAATGATTTGTTTCATAAATCTCATGATTTTATTTTACATTTTACAGAAGCCGCAATTCCCCGAATGTACACCGAAACACGCGAAAAAGAGTCGGAACAGCTTTATGACGCATCTTTCTTTTCCACGAGGACTGACCTGTGGAGTAGTCGTACTCTTTAGCCATACATGAGCCTCACACTGAAAAGTTTTTGCCTTCAGACATGTTATTTTCCAGACGATCATACAGGGGAAATAATTGGTCATGGACTTAAAGATGCACTGGCCTCCTGGAAACTTGCAGAGGAACGACATGTGTGCGTGACCACTGATAGTGGAACAAACATGATCAAAGCAATGAAGATAAACCAATGGACCCATCTTCAATGCTTCGGACATCGGCTTCGCAATGCAATTGGTAAGCATGATTAATAATACAGACAATAAAAAACATTCAATGTTTTCCTGAATAATTAAAATTAAGATTTTCTTGAATTACTACTGAAAGCTTGCTTACTCAGTTCAAATCACAACCATGTGTGTGTGTGTATTTGTAGAAAAATGCCCTCTTTTATAAAAAATAAACTTTTTATTGCTGGCAACAGTATCCCAATTTTTATCTTGCCAATGTTACTAACATACATATTTTAATAGAACACATGTATGCTTTCACAGTATCAAGATAGTATAATCTGGGTGATCTGAAACCACATTTAAGCAAAAATGAATAAGATTATGCAGTTGATTATACAATGATTTAATGCTATGATCAGTATACTTAGTCATAGTCAAGTACCATTTATTTACATTTATCAAACATGTTTTATATTCACTAATTACTCACGCTTATGGTTTAGAGCAAAGCATATTTTAAAAAGAGAATGACCCTCGTTGAGAAACTATTTACAACAAGCGAAGCAATATTTCATGAAAAAACGGGCATTGTAATTCTTAGATTCATTGGGACTTTAAACTTCAATGTTGAATGGTTTTCATTCATGTTAAAATTACGAAAATAAACTCAGAGACATCAGTCGTAGTTCTCATATCAGTGATGCAGGTTTTCAATCATAAAATGGGGCATCAAAGTATGCACATCCAAAGCCAGATGCAAGATCAAATAATATTGTATATAGAGGATATATAATGAAGAATATTTTAATATGTCTAGAAGTGCTATTACATGTGATATATGTTCTTATTAATACTTGCTTGCAATGCTTGAAAATATAACCAGTGTGAGAGTGAAATCAAGCAAAACTTAAGTGCTGATATTAGATGTACTTTTGAGAGGAAGTGAGATGTGTGTGTGTGTTCAGCTGAAGCCAGAGCGTGAAGGTGTCACACCTGGAGCGGAAAAGAATGTACGCACACACATCTCAGTTCTGAGAATTAGAATGTTTTCTTGAAGTTCTTAGAATTAGGGATATGGGGCTGTTTTTATGATGTTTTACAGAAACTCAGAGTGTGAGCTGATTGGACGAATACCAGGCAACACTGTACAAAATACACTGACCACAAATATGCAAAACAAACTATGGACAGTTGGCCACGCTATTTATGAACTGTTAAGCAGATTCAGTCAGATCCAGTCGTTTGAAACATGTTACTGATCTTCCTGCTCACCTGCACTGCGCTGAGAGCTTTTAACGCTCAGGCCAAAGTGGTCGAGAAGTTTGATCTGTGTGGAGAAATGTTCTACAAAAACAAAGAGCCGCAAGGAATGGATCAGAATGCTGTCAAAATTTGCCAGATGATGCAAAATAAACCTAAAGCTTTTTTTGCTACTCTCTATTCGACTCGTCACAAAATCCCCCTGTACAGTGCCTATGTATTTGATCCTCAATGCTTACAAACAGCAACAGAAAAAACAGCGAAGAGATGCGACCAATGGCATATCGAGCCACAGGTAACAGTAACATCTAAAACTTAATTTTTGATAAGAAATTAAAGAGCGTGTTGAATAATTTTCATTTTAAGTTCTGCTGTTATTGCAAATAAATATGTAAAACATTGTTGGATCATTTCATGGATGTTGATTGACAGCTGCAGTAAAGTTATATTTCTTTTGTAGATTTATAAAACCTCTGAACCCGCACACATGATCCGTGAGAGCACAGCTAAGGAATTTGTTGCAACATATAAAGGACGTCAAGCCATCACCGCTAACTACGAACACACAGGATATGATCGCGGACACCTGAACCCCAACGGTCTCCAATGCGGCGATGCCCGTCTGGCGACATTTACTCTGACCAACGCTGCGCCGATGGATGCTTGCTTCAACCGCATTCAGTGGAAGATCTTTGAGAGTTATTTGCAAAGTTTTTTAAAGACAACATTTCCAAGCGATAAAGTAGCGACATTTCAGGCTTACATCATCACAGGTACTGTACCCGGTAATGAGAAAATACCACAAATAGATGACTGTGAGGACAGCAGGGATTTTGAACAGGTCACAGTTCCCTCTCACATCTGGACAGCTGTCTGTATTAAACATCTCAGTGATGACAGGAAGTCTTTTTCCTTTGGCTATTTAGGAGAAAACAAGCCAGAATTCGAAATAAAGATCAAGAGCGTTTCAGAAATGAATAGGAAACTCAATGAACTGTATAAGACCACTGTTAAGATCTTTGATGGTGACTGTTTTAGTGACCAACAGTCATCTAAGGATGCTGAAAATTTTTTTTTAAATCTAATTAAACTGCCAGAGTACAGAAACTCTCTTAAAAGGGTCCGTAGTGACGATATCAGTGGCCCTTCACCTACAAAGTACAGCAAAATGGCACAAAGTTGAATAGAGTTTGATCTTCCTTGTGGACATCACTTATAAAGCTTTGAGGAATCATTCAGCCCTTCACTGTCAGTCCGTTAACAGTATGTTATCAATGTTTAACATCCATTACTGATATACATGTGTTTGATATGAATGTGCTTGTTTCATGACAAATAAAGCATCATAACATGTCTTTTCTCACTATTCTTTCAATGCTACTCAGAGAAATAGAACATGAGATCTTTACTTACCAAAACTTAAAGAAACGCAAATACTTTCTTTCCAAAATATACAGGTTTTTAAAGTGTTAAAATGAATTAATTCCTTAACTAAACCAATTATTACTGCATGACATGGCCAACTCATCTAGAAGAAAAACACTACAATCACTTCATTTAAACCATCGCAACCATCTTGTTCTGTTGTATTCTGCCACCTAGTGTAACAATCAGGAATTGACACAGCATTTTCCTGTTATATAAACCAAAATCACATACTGTGACAGTAGTACTGAATTTGAATAAGTACCTTAAAACAGTACGTCTATAGCACGAGTGGGAGTGTGAGCATTGATAAAAACTAAATGTACTCATGACAAAATTAAATTATTGGCACTTACATTAAAAACAGACGTTCTCCGCTATATTTATTTGATTAATTTCACCGTTTCTCCTCTCCTGTGGCATCATGGACTAGATAAGTGTTCATCCGATTCACAATCATGAATCTAAATAGTATGAAAGTGGGCCATTTCGAACGCAGCGCGTGTCTCAAGACCCTCGAGTCCCGCGCTGCATTCTGGATCGTACCACATTCACAGCATAAATAATGTTGGTGTGATGTGGTGAGTAGGGAAGTATGGCTATGCTTGCAACACAGGAGAGTTTAGGCAACATGGCTGACCTGCTCTGGAGCAGCTTTTATTCTGGGTTAGAGATCACAAACCAAAACTGGACCAATCAGCTATGAGAATGTGACGTATATCTGACGCAGTGATTCCACTTCCTGCACCGTAAAATGTCCAGTGTTAAATCAACACTACTCAGAGTATATGTGGTCCCACTCTACAGAGTGTTAAAGTAACACTGATGTTGGGCATAAATGAAAAATGGATCATTTTGATCTGTATTTCTGGCTTTTTCTAAAAAAAATGTCCTCTTCAAAAAATGTTGTTTTTTTCAACAAAAAAATTTTTTCAGAAAAATGTATAATGATCTTAAAGGATATATCAGCATAGAAACCATAGTCAGCTGAAGATTTCATTCTAACTGACAGCCGACATTGACACCTGGTGGTCAGTGGTGGTAATGCATGCTAAATGTTAGCTAGCAAACCTTTTTTTCTTTTAAAGAAAACAAAAGTTTTTGATGAGAAAAAACAAGTTTTTGAAGAGGAAGAAATTTAAAATGGTCTAGACTTAGGCTACAGGAGGAAATATAACGGGAATTATTCACATGGGCTTCCGTATTTTCTGACTACTGTGAAGACTGTCTGACCCAAATCTGAAAAATCACCATAAGTTTAGACATTAAGTTTTGATTATTGGATTCTCAGATCTTGTCTTATTGCTTTTTTCCACGAGCTTGAAACAGTACAGAATACTCAGGTCAGTGTGCTTTAGGATGAGATGGACCACTTATTCTCCTGTGGCTGCTTTGAAATGACTTGCTTTTGCTTACGTGTCTCTCTGCAGAGCCAGAGGTTTATCATTGACTCATTCATCACGCAGGTCACTTCACTGCTGCTTCACAGCTTCAGTCCGTCTGGAAATATCAAAAGCTTTTTCCAGTGTCCGTGTGAAGGCCCATATTTTCAGTGTCCAGTCAATGAATCACTGATCACTGAAAAGGCAAACACTGATCATCATAATGATGACTTTAACCATCATGAAACCACTATAATGAACAAGGGTTAAATCTGTTAATTCTCAATAAGATGATGACAGAAATAAAGTGAAAGTGGTGTCTGTAATAAGTGAAGATGTTACTGATGGTGAGATCTTGACAGATCTATTGTGTTTATCTTGATGTCCATCTGAGACTGTGTGACTTCAGTGAGATCATTATAATCTTTAAACAGTCATTGCAGTAGTTTAGTGTAAAACACCTACAGGAACTAGTCTTGACACTGTAGAAATAGCAGGTAAGGGCCAACGGTGGACCGTAGGGAACGTGTTTGGGGAAATAAACACACACAGATATAACTCATACAGTGTTTATGTGTTTATAACAACAGATCATAAATCACATGAACACTTCATGTTGTCAATATTGTTGATGGTCATATAAGAACAGTTTGCAGAGGTGAGAACAAGTCATTGTTTTAGGATTGAAGTCTTGATTCAAAGTTCATTTGGACTTTCCCTGACAACCCCTGGATCATTGGTAAAACTGTAGATAAAAGCAATAAGCCGTGTGAAGTAGTGTTACAGTGTATTTTATAACAGCTACGGGCGTTGTTGCACGGGTCCTTTAAACCCCCCAAACTGTTATAAATGCCCTGTTGCCCACTGCTTCACACAGCGCATTACTTTTATAAAACAGTTATTCTAGATGCGTAGCAACGTTTCATCAAATAAAGTAAATGAAGTGATATTTAAGTTATGTAATCCAGTCAGCCTTTATAAATCTGGGTATTTTATAACGATTTAGAACTCAGATCAGCCAAACATTACCATGCACCAGAACTGACCGTTTTATAATCTTGGTTTTATTTCTTCTTGACTGTTTAAAGCATCTGCCTTTATAAATACTCATACGTTATTTGATAAAACACTGGAATTGAATGAATGTAAAGGATCAGGAGCACAACTAAACTCTGAAGTGATGTTTTTTTCTCCTGTGATTGCAAATGCAAAAGTGATATTGATTCAACGCCATTCACATGATGCCCGGATGAACCAAACACTGCTTAGTGTGCATACTACAGACATTGAGTGTTGATGAGATAATGAAGTGATAAGAAGCAGAATTACTGATGGACAGAAACAAGAACAGAAAGAAATAAAACACAAGAACAACAGTTGAGCCCTCGATGAATATCAACTGAGTCAGAAGAATAAACAATCCAACAAACGCCATTAACATCTTGACTTATCTCTATTATTGAGAATAAACAGAGTTTTTCTGTTAATATTCTATTGAAATTAATTGTTAAGTTTGATGTCACCCTTATGGTGATCAGTTTCTTTGTTAGGTGGCCAGTTTGACTCATGATTCACTAATGTGAGTGCTGTAGCTGAAGAGTTCATAGTATGATACTCATCCTCATCATCATCATCATCATCATCATCATCATTATCATCATCATCATCATCATCATCATCATATTGCTGACACTTAATCATCTGTGTAATTCATTTGATTTATTATTGAAAAGAGCCAACATCCATCATGACATCAGTCACAATAATGTCACAAAAGAAAAGGGACAATAAAAAATCTGTAGTTTTTACAGGAAAAAATACTCGCAGCTGTGGTTTCCAGTAAACTACTGTAAAAAACTTGAGCCACACCCACAATTCATCTGTGAAATATGTCAGAATACTGAAGACGATCAGCTGCTTCACAGAGACTTCAGCATAACATCCATCACCTGATGTGTTATTGATGTTTAAAGACTCCATTATTGGGATCAGTGTTTGCTTTAGTTCAGTTCTTTCATCTGCTAAACAGCTTTTTTCTTTTGTGTGCTGTGACAGTGTTTGTAGCAAATAATATCAAAAGAAAATATGATGATATTCTTTTTCAGATTTCTTTTAGATAAAGGTTTAATGTAACAATTGTCTGAATGAGCTTACTGCAACAATCTGAGAGTTTGGACAGTTAAACGGTCTGATTTAGTTTTTGACTCCCAAATCAAGACTCAGTGTATGAATCTGTGGTGACCAACAAATAAAAAGCTTACTGCCGCAATGCATGCTGAGAGTCATGGATGAGTTTGGTACTTGGATGGTACCCAGAATGCATTTCATTTATCTCGAGAGTGTTTTAGATGTGTTGTTAAAGACCTTCAGAATATAGTTTAATAGAGTAGCGTACATGAGGATGACAAAATCACTTTAAATCAGCACATGATCTCTGAACACACAATGACAGTCCCAAAGAAGGATATCACACCAATAGGCTTTTTCTCCTCATTTTTCAGTGTTTGTCTCAAAACACAGTTTTTTAAACTAGTGAAATTTTTGTGACAAAAAGCAAAGCGTCAAGATCCCAAGTAAAGCAAACACTCATCACCATAATGGCGACTCAACAAAAGTCATCAACATGTGAACTTGTGTTAATTCTCTATAAGAACTTGTGTAGACGTACAACAGAAGTAAAGAGACAGTGGTGTCTGTAAGTGAAGGTGCTAATAGTGTTTGTGCAGTTGAGAAACAAAACCTTTGTAATTTCACTGTTAATTTCCCAGAGAATTTTACGGTGTTTTCCTTATTTATACAGATGTTTTCTTACAGCAGTTTTCTCTGTGAAAAACAACAGAATTTCACTGTTAATTTTACAGGCATTTTTATACTGTCATGACACATATGAAAACTGACACACACACACAAGCCCTTCATTCTGTTCTCTCTCTAGTCCTCTATGAGTCCGCTGAAGTAAAACATCAGGAGAGAAAATACCGTCTATAGATTCAACTTTATTTGAATTGATGGACATACATTTTAAATCAACACATATTTAATTTCACTTACAGAATATTGTGATTAAAGAATCAGATTCTGAAAGAGTTAAACAAACACACATCACTATCATCTGCTATTAAACTTTAAACATCAACCAATAAATGTCATTTAAATCTGAATATTTCAACAAGAAACACCACAGAAGTGTCAAAATACATCTATATGTTCATCATTCAACAGTTACTTACAAAGCTAAATTGAGTCAGAAATGAAAATATTGAGCATCACAGATAGCAGCAGACACACATCTGTTCATGTTGAATCTCTTCTGGTGCAGATGAAGTTGAGTTGTTGAGATCGAGGAAGGCTGATCCAGAGATGATCTCCTCCAGACTGAACCGCTCCAGCTCTGTGTTCACCGCTGCAGTCATTCAGATGATACTGACCCTCTGGAGCCCAATTCTGATAGCAGACGACCTCTCCTCGTACCCAGATCCAGAGATCCATGAGACAGTAATAGTGTAACCCCAGCCACACCTGAGCAGTCGAGGCCTGATGAAGAACTTCAGTCACCATGAGCTGAATCTCCTCTGAATCCACTGAAACCAGATCAACATGATTCTCTCTGCAGTAATTTAAAGCTTCAGTCCAGCTCAGATTCTTCTGGATCAATATCAGCCCATCTGAACACACAACAAAACACAAACACTGTGACTGAACTGAGATCAGTTTCTTCATGAAACTACACTTCAACATGGCAGACAAAGACTACAAATTACATAATTGTATGAATAATGAGTGTTATTGTGTTGGATTAAGCATAACCCAGTCAACACGATGATGTCACTGTGATGTCATCATGAGCTTTCAGAATACTCCCAATGAGATCAAACTGTGCACATCAAACTCACTGTGTGCTGAAACTGTGACGTTGCTATTGTACTGTTATCTTAGATCTGACTGGTTTGTCATTATGTTGATGAGTGTTGAGCTCTTGACTCTACAGTGTTTGACTTCTCTTCCTATTGGAATCAATAAATAATAACCTCACTATCTGCCTCGCTCACATTCCCCTGTGTTCCCCATTTTCAGCAGAAGTGTTTGTATCTGACATGGTGGAGTTAGAATCCTGAGGCATAATTTATAACAAAACCCATCACAATATTATAGAAACGTTGTGAATGAACTGAGATTTTAATAATGAAGAAACTTTTGTCTCAATTTAACTTTTGTTACTCACCTTTATGACACACAAAGTGCTTAAGTTTACTGCAGCCCTCATCATTCCACTGACCCTGAACATGTGTGATCTCTGTACAGAAGCCTGTAGAAGATGATCCAACATAATTCGGTTCACCAGGCGCCCAGTTTCTGAAGGTGGAGTCAGTGTTATCTGACCACTCCCACGAGTCTCTGAACAGACCAATCCAGACAGATGTCTGAGGATTATTAATGATGTTGTGAATCAGTTGATGGTCAGTCTGGTTCCTCACACTGGTCAGATCAGTATGATACTGTCTGCAGAAACTCTGAGCTTCTCTCCACGTTTGACTAGAAGACTCAATGATGTTTGTTTTACTGCTGTCTGTTGAAGAAAAGAAAGATTCAAGTCTCATGATTTTCATTCATTCTCATTACACTCACAGTTCTGATGTCAATCTACAGAAACTCTTTTCTTCTGAAAGTCTTGAGTTAGTGCAGCATGTGTTTGATTCTCTCTTTACATCTGCTTGGATTTCTCTCTGTCAATCAGTTCACAGCAATGAGTTAACCACACACCATTATTTTCATGGGTTCGCCTATGCAGATATCCTATCCAACCTGGAGCATTCTGCCCCGGTTGAGGCGAGTACGCCAAGCTTGGAGCCTGCCCGAACACAGAACGCACCCTGCAAGCAAGCTAGCTCTAGCCCATTAAGGGCCCCCAGCAGGAGAGAATTTGCTCATTGGCAAAACGTTGGCCCTTTAGAGCTGGCCCTACACGGGCAGCCCTCATCTCGTCCACCAATGTTGAAATGTTGATCACTTTTGCACCTGCTATTAATGTAGGAATAATTTTGAAATTTCGACAATCCGTGATCAGTGTTTGCTTTAGGTGAGCTCTTGACTCTTGACTCTCCCCTTATCTAAAGCAGATTTTTTATTTGTTCACAGCTTATACAGGTGCTGGTCATATAATTAGAATATCATCAAAAAGTTGATTTATATCACTAATTCCATTCAAAAAGTTAAACTTGTATATTATTGTAGGAGTCAAACCGAGCTGTGTTGATTTCATGTTTGTTTCTTGTGAATAGTAGAGTGTGTGATTATATATATATATGGCCACAGGTCTGTCTACTGCCCCCTAAAGGACTGTTGCGAGACTGAAGCTGGAGCCCAAGGGAAAAGGCCTTAAAGACAGGAAGCCACAGGATCTGGGGTGGCTGAGAAGGCAAACAGTCTTTTGACCGTGTTGTTATGTGCTGTTTGCTACCATATAAGAAACTGCTTTCATTTAATTGTTTGTTTTATTTAACCTCAAGTTTTATATAATATTCTGTCTACATCAATAACAATAAATGGTCATTGGACCAACTGGATCAATTTCTACTACTCATCTTTATAACTGCACGTGTCAAGCTATATCCAGCTCAGCCAACAGTAGTAGCAAAAGCGAACAAAGGTTGCATAGGAAAAGGCTGTTACAATTATATTCATTCATTACACACATACTGATATATTTCAAATGTTTATTTCTTTTCATTTTGATGATTTTAACTGACAACTAAGGAAAAACCCAAATTCAGTATCTCAGAAAATTTGAATATTACTTAAGACCAATACAAAGAAAGGATTTTTGGAAATCTTGGCCAACTGAAAAGTATGAACATGAAAAGTATGAGCATGTACATCACTCAATGCTTAGTTGGGGCTCATTTTGCCTGAATTACTGCAGCAATGAGTCGATCAGTCTGTGGCACTGCTCAGGTGTTATGAGAGCCCAGGTTACTCTGTTAGTGGCCTTCAGCTCTTCTGCATTGTTGGGTCTGTTAAAGTCAGGCGAGTTTGCTGGCCAATAAAGAACAGGGATACTATGGTCCTTAAACCAGGTATCGGTTGCTTTGGCACAGTGTGCAGGTGACAAGTCCTGTTGGAAAATAAAATCTGCATCTCCAAAAAGTTCAGCTGGAAGCATGATGTGCTCTAAAACTTCCTGGTATTCGGCTGCATTCACCTTGGACCTCAGAAAACACAGTGGACCGACACCAGCAGATGACATGGCACCCCAAACCGTCACTGACTCTGGAAACTTTACACTGGACCTCAAGCAACTTGGATTGTGTGCCTCTCCTCTCTTCCTCAAGACTCTGGGACCCTGATTTCCAAAGGAAATGCTACATTTTCTTTCATCAGAGAACAGCAGTCCAGTGCTTTTTGTCTTTAGCCCAGGCAAGACGCTTCTGAGGCTGTCTTTTGTTCAAGAGTGGCTTGACAGCTGAAACCCATGTCGTGCATGCATCTGTGCATAGTGGTTTTTGAAGCACTGACTCCTGCTGCAGTCCACTCTTTGTGAATCTCCCCCACATTTTTGAATGGTTTTTGTTTCACAATCCTCTCCAGGGTGCGTTTATCCCTATTGCTTGAACACTTTTTACTACCACATCTTTTCCTTCCCTTCACCTCTCTATTAATGTGCTTGGACACTGAGCTCTGTGAACAGCCAGCCTCTTTTGCAATGGACTTTTGTGTCTTGCCCTCCTTGTGCAAGGTGTCAATGGTCGTCTTTTGGACAACTGTCAAGTCAGAAGTCTTCCCCATGATTGTTTAGCCTAGAGAACTAGACTGAGAGACCATTTAAAGGCCTTTGCAGGTGTTTTGAGTTCATTAGCTCATTTACATTACATTTAGTCATTTAGCAGACGCTTTTATTCAAAGGGACTTACAGATGAGGAAACATTGGAAGCAATTATAACAACATAGACAACAAAATACATAAGTGCATCAAAAACTAGTCTATTAAAGCCTAGCACAGTATACAAAGCTAATCAACCAGCTACATGTTGACAGAAGAGATGCAGGCTTGATTACTATAAAGTTGATTTATAATACAATTATAATATAATATGCTCCGGCTCCTCCCGAACTTAGTTAATTAAACAGCATTTAACACACCCAGAGCGAAGTTTTAGTAATGATTTGGGAAGTGAAGGTCTGCTGTCACTCACCATTGTAGCAGATGAACTGTGACGGCACATCACAGTCCTGGTGATGCCACGTTCCATTTCTCATAACAGCACAATTATTTGTGTCAGTCGATGGTTCAGTTTTCCAGTTCAGATATTTCACAGGATCACCCAGAGACCACTTCCATTTATAAACACCTGTATTCTTCAGTCCAATCCAGGCAACCACCAGACTGTCTTTCACAGTCTTCATCAGCTCGTTAATGTCATTGATGTTGTTGACTGTGGCCAGATCTGTGTAGTTCTCTCTGCAGTATCTCTGAGCTTCAGTCCAGTTCTTATTCATGTTTATATAGTGATAACGGCGCTGAATGCATTCAGATATTGAACAGAGAGCTGAAAGAGAGAGTTTAAATCTTTATTAAAACATGCAGAATAAATTTACACGACATTATAAAACAAACATTAAACCAGAAACAAGGTTGGACTACTGAAATGATCTCCTTGCTGGTCTTCCTGCAAAGGCTATCAAACCACTTCAGATGGTTCAGAACGCAGCAGCACGCCTCGTCTTCCAACAGCCCAATCTCTCTCTTTCATCTCTCTCCACTGGCTACCGGTTGAAGCCCGGATCAGATTCAAGTCACTGATGTTTGCATACAGGACTATCACTGGATCTGCAATGGCATACTTTCACACCCTACTACACTCCCGCACCCCATCAAGAACCTTCATAACCTCCTACACTACTACACCCCATCAAGAACCTTCACACCCTACTACACTCCCGCACCCCATCAAGAACCTTCATAACCTCCTACACTACTACACCCGATCAAGAACCTTCACACCCTACTACACTCCTACACCCCATCAAGAACTTTCACACCCTACTACACTCCTACACCCCATCAAGAACCTTCACACCCTACTACACTCCTACACCCCATCAAGAACCTTCATAACCTCCTACACTCCTACACCCCATCAAGAACTTTCACACCCTACTACACTCCTACACCCCATCAAGAACCTTCACACCCGACTACACTCCTACACCCCATCAAGAACCTTCACACCCTACTACACTCCTACACCCCATCAAGAACCTTCACACCCTACTACACTCCTACACCCCATCAAGAACCTTCATAACCTCCTACACTCCTACACCCCATCAAGAACTTTCACACCCTACTACACTCCTACACCCCATCAAGAACCTTCACACCCGACTACACTCCTACACCCCATCAAGAGCCTTCACACCCTACTACACTCCTACACCCCATCAAGAACCTTCACACCCTACTACACTCCTACACTCCATCAAGAACCTTCATACCCTCCAACACTCCTACACCCTATCAAGAACCTTCATACCCTACTTCACTCCTACACCCCTTCAAGAACCTTCACACCCTACTACACTCCTACACCCCATCAAGAAGCTTCACACCCTACCACACTCCTACACCCCATCAAGAACCTTCACACCCTACTACACTCCTACACCCCTTCAAGAACCTTCACGCCCTACTTCACTCCTACACCCCATCAAGAACCTTCACGCCCTATTACACTCCTACACCCCATCAAGAACCTTCACGCCCTACTACACTCCCACACACCATCAAGAACCTTCACACCCTACTACACTCGTACACCCCGTCAAGAACCTTCACACCCTACTACACTCCTGCACCCCATCAAGAACTTTCACACCCTACTACACTCCTACACCCCATCAAGAACCTTCACACCCTACTACACTCCTACACCCCTTCAAGAACCTTCACGCCCTACTTCACTCCTACACCCCATCAAGAACCTTCACGCCCTATTACACTCCTACACCCCATCAAGAACCTTCACGCCCTACTACACTCCCACACACCATCAAGAACCTTCACACCCTACTACACTCCTACACCCCGTCAAGAACCTTCACACCCTACTACACTCCTACACCCCATCAAGAACCTTCACGCCCTATTACACTCCTACAGCCCATCAAGAACCTTCACGCCCTACTACACTCCCACACACCATCAAGAACCTTCACACCCTACTACACTCCTACACCCCATCAAGAACCTTCACACCCTACTACACTCCTACACCCCATCAAGAACCTTCACACCCTACTACACTCCTACACCCCATCAAGAACTTTCACACCCTACTACACTCCTACACCCCATCAAGAACCTTCACACCCTACTACACTCCTACACCCCATCAAGAACCTTCACACCCTACTACACTCCTACACCCCATCAAGAACTTTCACACCCTACTACACTCCTACACCCCATCAAGAACCTTCATACCCTCCTACACTCCTACACCCCACCAAGAACCTTCACACCCTACTACACTCCTACACCACATCAAGAACCTTCACACCCTACTACACTCCTACACCCCATCAAGAACCTTCACACCCTACTACACTCCTACACCCCATCAAGAACCTTCACACCCTACTACACTCCTACACCACATCAAGAACCTTCACACCCTACTACACTCCTACACCCCATCAAGAACCTTCACACCCTACTACACTCCTACACCACATCAAGAACCTTCACACCCTACTACACTCCTACACCCCATCAAGAACCTTCACACCCTACTACACTCCTACACCCCATCAAGAACCTTCACACCCTACTACAGTCCCAAACCCCATCAAGAACCTTCACACCCTCCTACACTCCTACACCCCATCAAGAACCTTCACACCCTACTACACTCCTACACCCCATCAAGAACCTTCACACCCTACCACACTCCTACACCCCATCAAGAACCTTCACACCCTACTACACTCCTACACCCCATCAAGAACCTTCACACACTACTACACTGCTACACCCCATCCAGAACCTTCACACCCTACTACACTGCTACACCCCATCAAGAACCTTCACACCCTACTTCACTCCTACACCCCATCAAGAACCTTCACACCCTGTTACACTCCTACACCACATGAAGAACATTCACACCCTACTACACTCCTACACCCCATCAAGAAGCTTCACACCCTACTACACTCCTACACCCCATCAAGAACCTTCACACCCTACTACACTCCTACACCCCATCAAGAACCTTCACACCCTACCACACTCCTACACCCCATCAAGAACCTTCACACCCTACTACACTCCTACACCCCATCAAGAACCTTCACACCCTACTACACTCCTACACCCCATCAAGAACCTTCTCACCCTACCACACTCCTACACCCCATCAAGAACCTTCATACCCTACTTCACTCCTACACCCCTTCAAGAACCTTCACACCCTACTACACTCCTACACCCCATCAAGAACCATCACACCCTACTACACTCCTACACCCCATCATGAACCTTCACACCCTACTACACTCCTACACCCCATCAAGAACCTTCACACCCTACTACACTCCTACACCCCATCAAGAAGCTTCACACCCTACCACACTCCTACACCCCATCAAGAACCTTCATACCCTACTTCACTCCTACACCCCTTCAAGAACCTTCACACCCTACTACACTCCTACACCCCATCAAGAACCATCACACCCTACTACACTCCTACACCCCATCATGAACCTTCACACCCTACTACACTCCTACACCCCATCAAGAACCTTCACACCCTACTACACTCCTACACCACATCAAGAACCTTCACACCCTACTACACTCCTACACCCCATCAAGAACCTTCATACCCTACTTCACTCCTACACCCCTTCAAGAACCTTCACACCCTACTACACTCCTACACCCCATCAAGAAGCTTCACACCCTACTACACTCCTACACCCCATCAAGAACCTTCACACCCTACTACACTCCTACACCCCTTCAAGAACCTTCACGCCCTACTTCACTCCTACACCCCATCAAGAACCTTCACGCCCTATTACACTCCTACACCCCATCAAGAACCTTCACGCCCTACTACACTCCCACACACCATCAAGAACCTTCACACCCTACTACACTCCTACACCCCGTCAAGAACCTTCACACCCTACTACACTCCTACACCCCGTCAAGAGCCTTCACACCCTACTACACTCCTACACCCCGTCAAGAACCTTCACGCCCTACTACACTCCTACACACCATCAAGAACCTTCACACCCTACTACACTCCTACACCCCGTCAAGAACCTTCACACCCTACTACACTCCTACACCCCGTCAAGAGCCTTCACACCCTACTACACTCCTACACCCCATCAAGAACCTTCACACCCTACTACACTCCTACACCCCATCAAGAACCTTCACACCCTACTACACTCCTACACCCCATCAAGAACCTTCACACCCTACTACACTCCTACACACCTTCACACCCTACTACACTCTTACACCCCATCAAGAACCTTCACACCCTACTACACTCCTGAACCCCATCAAGAACCTTCACACCCTACTACACTCCTACACCCCGTCAAGAACCTTCACACCCTACTACACTCCTACACCCCGTCAAGAACCTTCACACCCTACTACACTCTTACACCCCATCAAGAACCTTCACACCCTACTACACTCCTACACACCTTCACACCCTACTACACTCCTACACCCCATCAAGAATATTCACACCCTACTACACTCCTACACCCCATCAAGAACCTTCACACACTATTACACTCCTACACCCCATCAAGAACCTTCACACCCTACAACACTCCTACACCCCATCAAGAACCTTCACACCCTACTACACTCCTACACCCCATCAAGAACCCTGTGTTCAGCAAATGAGAAAAACTAGTAACTTTGTATTGGCAACTATTGTACTATTTCTCTTTTATGACATATCGCTTATTGCTTATTGTAAGTTGTTTGGATAAAGGCGTCTGCTAAATGACTGAATTGAAATGTAAATGTAAACACAAACTCACAGATGACAAGAAGACTGAAATTAAGAGTCTGAGCCATTTCTGAAAAACACAATTTTGTTAATCATCATTTATTCATTGACAAAATGTAAATGAATCTAAACTACTTTAATACACATCAAATAGTTTGTTACGTGTCTATGGAGGACCGTAAAAGTTGTTTGTAAAGAAATAAAGCATTTAATTTTTTAATAACTAATTCTACAATACAAATTGGCATTAAACATTTGTTTACAACTTCATTTATTTATCCAAATATAAATAGGCGAAATGATGAGGTCATTCATTTTTTGTTGTTTTAATGGGCAATAAAAAACTTGATTATAAAAATTATTAATAAACTAATATGAATCCATCAATAAATACTTCAAATTAAAAGGGGACTTAAAAACTACATAAAACATGCAATAAGTAGATCATTTTAAAGCGCATTACCCTGTCAAGATGTGAGGTCATGCGATGATCACAGTGATGTCACTCACAGTGATGTCACTCACAGTGATGTCACACCATTCTCAAACTGTGACAGTGTGAGTAATATTTGAACTCAATGTGAGTTTATTTGATTTAGTCACAGTTATGGTCATGAGTGTTTGCTTTAACTGGGCTCTTCACCCACAACTGCTTAATTTTGCCTGCTGTCAATGTTGCTTTATGAATCACAGTTGTTATGGCATGAAAAAACTGTTTGTGTACCCATTCTGAGAATACAGCCTCCCTAATGATAATGATCATCTGATCTCATGATCAATTTGAGTTTGGTTATCAGTTTTACATTACTAAAAGACTTGAGGACCTTAAGGTGGACCTTTGGGTCCCCTTTTTTCGGGCCCTGCGGAGAGCCCCCTTACTCGTTCTGCGAGGGGGGTTGGCTCTCCTGCTGGGGCTCGAGTCCATCCAGAGGGTGAGGCACCTGCAAGCATTCCATGTCCACCGATTGCCAAAATTCAGGCCCGGTGACTCTCACGTGATCCTGAGACCCCGGCCGACTTACGTGCCCAAAGTTCCGCCGCCTCCCTTTGGGAACTAGGTGGTGAACTTGCAGGCGCTCCCACACCGGGAGAAAGACCCAACCTGTACGTGGGGTGTCCAGTAAGCGCATTGCGCCTCTACTCGAACCACATGGAGGGCTTCAAGGCCCTGAGCAGCTCTTGTCTGTTATGGAGGTCAGCAACGGGAGTGCTGTCTCCGAGGAGAGTTGTCGCGCTGGATCGCACACGCCGTCACTACGGCGTGCCGATCCTAGCCCTTGCCCATTTGACTGACGGTACACTCCGCTCGGGGTGTGGCCTCCTCGTGGGCATCGGCTCAGTGCGCCTCTCTGGCAGACCTCTGTAGAGTTGCGGGTTGGGCTACGCTATACCTCGCAGAGGCTTGCAACCTCCGTGGGGAGTCGGCAGCTCGAGTCTTGCCAACAGGTGAGACCAGCAGTCGTAGGGCGTACGCATAGCGCCATTCCCCTTCTTAGGTGGATCAGTGCGCCATGGGATGCCTCCCTTCTTTCCCCAAGGGTGAAGAATAAGCAGTCCGTCCATCCATCAATAAGCACTCAGGGCGGCGGGCTCGTCGGAGCAGCCCTGCCGCCTATGGCCGGGTATCAAGCTGAGTTGTTACATATAGCTCTAACCGGACCTAGTGCCCCACACGTAGTAACCCCCCACTAGGGTGGTTCCGTCTGAGATGTCGTCATGAGATGGTTCCCCGCGTGGCAACCCATGACCTCCCCCAGGTGGACATCCACCTTGCGGCATTCCGCACATACCTCCCATGAGTTCTCCCCTATTTGGTGAGACCATGTTGGTGTCTCCACTGTATTCCCCCTATGGTGGGAAGTGGTCTCCGTAGCGCACGTCCACATTGAGGGAACAGCGCTTACCCAGTAGCCCTACGGTACCGGACAGCTTCTCATTTAGAGAACAAGGCCTCCGTCTGTGGTGGCCGAGGGCAGGGGCTACTCTTCTTTGCCAAAAGCTCTGGGAGCCCCTGGCTGCCCACTGGAAGGTTACAAATTTCGCGATAGCGCTCACGTGTGGCTCGCCCAGGTCGGTCAACGTCGCTTCGCTAAAGATTGTGACGCGGCCTAGTGCTGTGGCGTTTTCAATAGGAACCCCATCTGTCGGTTCGACACAACGTCGAGAGACCGACAGAAAGGGAACGTCTCGGTTACGTATGTAACCTCTGTTCCCTGATGGAGGGAACGAGACGTTGTGTCCCTCATGCCACAACACTAGCCGTCCGCTGCAGCGATCGTGAGATGCTCTCAGGCTCCTCAGCACAAAAGGTGAATGAATGAGCACGTAACCGAGACGTTTCCTCATCAACATTCACCCGTGATTATAATATCATTCAAGCCTCCTTTGGCAGATTCAATATATCAGATGTGCTCTATACAGTGAACACACAGTTCCAGCAGCCAGAGGAAGAGAAGTCAAACACTGTAGAGTCAAGAGCTCAACATTCATCCACATAATGACAAACCAGAAACATCTAAACCTCTAAGCTCACAGTATAATAGCAACATCACAGTTTCAGCACACAGTGAGTTTGATGTGAGGATACATTATGACCTCATATGCAGTATTCTGAAAGCTCATCATGACATCACTGTGACATCACCTTGACATCATCTTGTTGAATGGGTCATGAATCCTTTATTATTTATAACCTATATCTAATTTCCTTTAGAAATTATTCCTTTAAAGTATGTCTCTTCTATTTATAAATTCTTAATAAAGATTAATTCAATTTTTTTTATAAAACAGAGAAAATAATAATTTGAATAGGAATGACTAGAGAATGTAAAAAGTTCTTACTTTTCATGTCTTGATGAATGATCTCCTGGTGAATCTGCTGCTGTTTGTCTCTCTGTGTGTTTATATGTCATTATATCACATCTGATCTTTAGCACCTCACATCATTTGTTTATTTCTCTGGAAAGACTCATTTTCATATTTCATTTCCTTCTCTATTGTGTTTTACTTCAGAAAGTCATTACCATATTTCAAGTGTCAGTTTTTTGCATATTGCATAAGGCAGTCGAGGCATAATGGTCAGAGAATCGGACTCGTGACCAGAAGGTTGCTGTTTGGATCCTCAGGGCCGGCAGGTAACACCTGAGGTGCCCTTGAGCAAGACACCTGACCCCTACTTGCTCCCCGGATGCTGCAGTGATAGCCGCCCACTGCTCCGGGTGTACGTGTGTTCATGACTCTCTGGATGGGTTAAATGCAGAGCTCACATTTCAGGTATGGGTCACCAAACAAAGTCACTTTCACTTTCACTTCACATTGTGTAACAGACAAACAAATATAATCAAAACTTCATAAGGATAATGTTGCTGCTATTTACTAATATCATTATTTGTCTTCTTTTTTACTTTATATGAGGCAAAGTATTACAACTGGAGAAAAACTGTTTTGTCATCATTTTTCAGTATTTGCATTAGTTTGTCCATCAGTTGATGATTTGACGGAAGTTGCTAGTTTGATGCTATGTTGGTCAAAATAATCCTTGTGATTTGATTGTAAACATGTAAATAGTAACTATAAACAGTTGTGTGATAAACACGCAGTATACTGCTATCATATGAGCAATACAAATGTAACAGTTGGATACAGAGCAACAGTTGGGTATAACACACAACACACAATTGCCCAAATAAGCTGTTTATGGACTTGGTGAAAAGCTAAGTATGCTGGGATAAAAAAAAGTAAGAATGAGCTTGCTCGCATCGATCTTTACATCAGTCAACACACACTTATGTTGCTGGTGTTGAGGAATTCTACACACACATGAATAACAAGAGCTGATATTTGCATTGATGTTGTTGTTGTTGTGTAATGAACGTTCACACATTCATCTTTGTTTCTCGTTCAAATGAGTTTTCCTGAAACTCACGGCTGTGCAGGATAGTCACGCCATTATTATATCCAAAGGCGCTTTAAAAGAGATGACACTGGGGACCAGGGGCCTCATGTACAAAGACTTGCGTTGAATTCATACTATAACATTGCGTACGGACAAAGCTGTAAATGTGCGTACGCACAAAAAAAAACAGATGTATGAATCTCTGTGTACGAAGGATCCCACGCATATTCTCTTTGTACATCCCAATTAACGTAGAATTGAGCGCACATGCATGAGCACAACTCCCCACCCAGTCTCCTCCCCTAATTAAATCAATTTAAATATAGTAATGAGTTCACTTTGGCAAACGATAGCAGTAAGAAAATGGCTAAAGCAAGCGGCAAGAAACGAAACTTTACGGAAAGTGAACTGGAGGTGCTACTATCGGAGGTAGAAACCAGAAAAAATATTTTATTTGGCACTTTGTCCTCCGGAATTAACAAAAGGAAAAAATATGAGTGGGAGAGTTTGGCTGGAGCCGTCAATGCGGTGGGATCTGAAAGTTGCACTGTAAATGACCTTAAAAAGAAATGGTCTGATATTAAGGTGGACGTAAAACGGAGAACTGCTGCGCACCGACAAAGTGTGGGCAGAACAGGCAGTGGTAAAGGGGTCGATGAACTAACACCCTTTGAGCAGAGAGTTGCCTCAATTATAGGTGACACTTTACTCTCTGAAGTGGTATCTGCTGCTGTGGGAGACTCAGATTCACTACAGGACTGCCACGAAGGTAACAATTTCTCATTTGTTTTTACTTTGGTATATATAGCCTTTTTCATTATCAAATGCATGCAATGTAGTTGACCAAAACTACACCAGAGATTTTACATATCCATTGCATTTATGGCAAATGCGTGTGCCCCTTAAAAATGGAACGGACTCAAATCAAAGTTAACATGTGCCTGTGTTTATTTAGACTCATATGGTGCAATAGCCGGAACATCCACTGGCACGCACTCGGAATCCTCCCCTCCTGAGCAGCCAGCGCCCACTGTGCCCAGTGTTTCCAGTGCTCCCACCAGTGCTGACGCCCGTCCGTCTGGCCGCGTCTTGACGCATGCTGTTTTGGAGTCACAACAGCAAATCGTAATGGCCATCGGAGAAATCAACAGTCACCTTAAAAATATCACTGACGCACTCACAGACATAAGCCACTCATTATAGGAATTGGTCAAAAAATGAACTTTGTCTCCGATTACCATTTATATTGTTGCAATCACATGTTGACGGGCCTGAATAGCTTGTTGGTTGGGCTGCACATACATTGGTCCTGGGTCAGGGTCATCTGGCGGTGCTGCCACCTCACCAAGTGGTATGCCATGCCTGTGCGCGACATTGTGCAGCACAGGCCAGCACAATGCGGCACACCTTGTCAGGGCGGTATAACAGCATCCCCCCACTCCTGTCAAGGCAGCGCCACCGACATTTCAGCTGCCCAATCGCCCTCTCTACAACTGACCGAGTGCGAGAATGGGCATTATTGTATCTGCGCTCTTGGTCAGTTTGTGGGTTGGTGAGGGGGGTTAAAAGCCACGTCTTTAGTGGATAACCGCGGTCTCCTGAAGGGTTATTCAATAATTAAATGCAAAAAAATATATATAATATACAATAAGATAAAGCATAACTTTAAATGCATCACTTACCAAGAATCCACCCATCACGCACCCTGCCAGTTTGGAGCCTCATCCCAACCATGCTGTTTGTAAGGATGTATGAATCATGGGTTGACCCAGGCCACCTTGCCACAATATTTGTTAGGCGCATTTGTGCATCACAAATTATCTGCACATTTATTGAATGGAAATGTTTCCGATTCACATATGCAAATTCTTCTTCAGATGGCGCCTTCATAGCAATGTGTGTGCAGTCGATCGCTCCGATTACATTAGGCAAACCGACTATCGCTGCAAATTGCGTTTTAATGTTTGTCTGGTCAACTGCATCATATGGGAACCTTATATACCTGGTAGACATGCGGATGATCCCGTCCCATACCGCTGGCATTGCGCGGCTCAAAGACGACTGGCTTATTCCTGAGCGGTCTGCCAGTTCCCTTTGGAAAGAACCAGTTGCCAGAAAACCAAGTGTTGTCAGCACCTGCAAGGGAACGGGTATTGCGTGGCTCCTCGCTGTCTCTCTCTCTATATTCGGACCCAACTCAGCACAGAGCTCCAAGAGGATAGCCCTTGGAAATCTGAAACGGCTGATAAGCCAGTCATCATCCTGAGCAAGAAAATCATTGTGGTCCCTAAAAACTCGTTCTCTTCGGATTCTGCCATTAGCAATGTCCTCTAATAAAGCCAAAGCTGCCATTGCCATAGACTAAGGGTTGTGTCAATTTGCATACCGGTATGCTTTTATATGTTCTTATTTAATTGCATAATTGATATAATTAATATAATCCTATAAGGCTTGTGTGACAATATATGTCAATTATTTATAAATTGCTAATTAATAGCAATGCTTCCCACAGGTGGTGGTGCGATAGACTTGTAGAACAAATTATTGTGTAATGTTTACAACTTCACTTCATTGCCTGTAAGAGTCGCCAACGGACAAAAACAATGAGAAATGTACGTACGCCAGACATGAAGTTGGCTTGGAGGAACGCACATTCTCGCGTTAATTTCACCGTAAGTACATCCGACCGTGAGCGTGAAAGCTGGCGTACGCAAAGTTTTTGTGCGAACGCAAGGTTGATACATGAGGCCCCAGATCTTTAGGTACTGGCCAGTGGAACCTCTTACCGTGTTGTCCAGATATTGTTCACTGGCTCATCAATCGAACGGCAGGGTCCTAAGGGTTCCATTTTTAACACCACAGGTAATAGCAGTATTTGTGGCCTTACAAGATTACGTAATATTAAACAGACAAATTTTACATACATTGAAAAAGAAAAGCATTATTTCACTGCTAGGCCTGGAAAAAGAAAGCATTCAAACAATAAAAATAAATATTGCTCAGGTAGCACTCTAGATTACAGCCGCAATGAAAGGCATAATGAAACCAAATTCACCGCCAAATTAATTGTACCAATAATGTACGTCTTAAAGGATAACAATGAATTGCACAAGGAATGAAAAACATAAGAACTGCGACTGACATCCATCACAACATTTGATGACGTTAACTAAAGATAGGTGAAAATATCACTTGACAATGTTTTCGCTATATTCATTCTGCTGTGTGCCTCTCTGGCCCGCACACACGCAAGTGAATATGCACACCTTCTATGTCACTGAACACTTGAACACTAGCAGACTTGACACCGAATGGCAGACGTTTGAATCCCTGTCTACCCCATGGTGTATTGAATGTGCATAGCAGGGAGGATTTTGTGTCGAGTTTGATTTGCCAGTAGCCATCCTTCTGTCGAGGATTGAGAACATTTTCTTTCCAGCAAGCTTACACAGTACATCTTCGGCAGAGAAGAGATGATGAAGAACAGCTTTATTTAGGTTGTGAGGATCCAGGCATACTCGTAATGACCCATTCTTTATTCAGTGACAACAAGGCTGTTAACCCAAAGAGAAAGTTGGGTGACTGGGGCGATAACATCTTTCTGCAATAGTTGGTCCGGTGTGCTATTCAGTTTGCCCATCACTGCTAAGGGAATTTTCCTACAACCATGAATGACAGGGATTACTTTAGGATCCACGTGTACATGGTGTTCACCCAGAAACTGAGCAAGTCCTTCAAAAACTGTTGCACATTGAGACATCAGCTCTTCTTTGGAGGTGGTGGTTGATTTCAACAGTGTCCACTTGTTTCAGTAGCTGCATCAGTTCACTTGCTTCCTGACCGAGTATTGGAATTGAAGAGCGTCTGGTTCTGTAGAAAGGTGTGATGCACTGCAGCTTGACCACACCTTCTGGCTTTAGTTTCATTCCTCCATATGGCACCAGCATGGTCGAAGTATGTTGCAACAGCTCTGCTCCCTTTAAGCATTGGTAAATGTCCAAAGGTAGAATGTTCGCTTCTGCCCCCGAGTCCAATTTGATATCTTATAATAATCTTCACAATGTATCACTGCTAGCAACTGCCCCTTCTACTTTCCCAATAGGATTGTGGAACTGCCAATCTGCTGTGAACAAAGCTGATTTCATTACAGCTTTTGTTAAACATTCTGGTCTTTCCATCGTAGCACTTACAGAAACATGGATCAAACCAGAGGACTCTGGCACTCCCGCTGCCCTCTCCCATAACCACACTTTCTCCCACAGCCCTCGCATCACAGGAAGGGGTGGAGGCACCGGTCTACTCATCCCCAAAGACATGCAAATTCAATCAGCTAACACCCATGTGTGACATCAGCTCCTTCGAGTTTCATGCTGTTACTATCACCCACCCTGTTAAAAGTCATTTTGTAGAGCAGGTTTCCACATCAGCAACCCACAAGTCTGGAAACCATCTAGATCTGATCTTCACAAGGTACTGCTCCACTCATCACTCTCAGGTCACCTCGCTGCACACGTCTGATCACTTCTTTCGTCACCCTCGACCTCGACCTCACTGCTCCGGATAGCGCAGATGTCTTACCGATGGTCACCTTCCGACGCAACCTGCGGTCTCTCCCTCCCTCCTGTTTTTCCTCTGCTGTCTTCTCTGCACTCCCCCCCTCTGATGAGCTCTCTCTTTTGAATACAGACAATGCCACAGACACTCTGTGTTCCACGCTTTCATCCTGCTTGGACAACCTATGCCCTCTTGCATCTGGACCAGCCCGTGAATCCCCGTCGGCTCCCTGGTTATCGGATGTACTGCGTGAGCATCGCGCCAGCCTCCGGTCAGCTGAGAGATAATGGCGCAACTCAAAAGACCCTGCAGACCCCTCTCTCTACCAATCTCTTCTCTCTTCTTTCTCTGTAGATGTCACCTCTGCAAAAAGAGATTACTACCACTCGAGGATCTGCAACTCTCCGGACTCTCGAACGCTCTTCAAAACCTTCTCTGCTCTCCTCTCTTCATCGGAGTTAACAGCTGCTGATTTTCCATCGTTCTTCGTAAAGAAAACTACTGCCATTAGCAGCCAGTTCTCTACGCCACCACCTGTCGAACCCGCCCACATACCTGACAGGTGTGTGCTCCCCGCCTTTTCTCCTCTGTCTGAAGCTGATGTCTCCAAGGTCATTGGTTCCAACCACCCTACCACCTGCCCACTGGATCCCATCCCCACCCATCTCCTCCAGGCCATCTCTCCAACGGTTGTGCCTGCTCTGACCCACATCATCAACTCTTCGCTCACCACTGGGACATTTCCCACAGCGTTCAAAGAGGCCCGCATCACACCGCTTCTAAAGAAACCCACCCTGGACCCCACACTGCTAGAAAACTACAGGCCTGTCTTCCTTCTTCCCTTCATCGCCAAAGCCCTGGAGCGAGTTGTGTTCAATCAGCTCTCCTCCTTTCTCATGCAAAACAACCTCCTGGACAGCAATCAGTCTGGGTTCAAGACCGGTCATTCCACAGAGACTGCACTGCTCTCAGTCATCGAAGCCCTGAGACTGGCAAAAGCATCATCCATGTCATCTGTGCTCATCCTACTGGATCTGTCTGCTGCCTTTGACACTGTCAATCATCACATCCTCCTGGCTTCTCTCAGTGCTATGGGTGTCTCTGGCATGGCGTTGCAATGGTTTGAGTCTTACCTCTCGGGTAGGTCATTCAGAGTATCCTGGAGAGATGAGGTCTCCCCGTCCCAACAGCTCAACACGGGGGTGCCACAGGGCTCAGTGCTTGGACCGCTACTCTTCTCCCTTTACATGACATCCCTCGGCTCGGTCATTCAGAAGCATGGCTTCTCCTATCACTGCTATGCCGACGACACACAACTCTACTTGTCATTTCAACCGGACGATCCGACGGTCGCTGCTCGCATCGTGGCATGCCTGAGTGACATCTCACTTTGGATGAAGGATCATCACCTGCAGCTAAACCTTGCAAAAACGGAACTGCTTGTGATCCCAGCCAACCCAAAGATTCGCCACAACCTTGCCATTCAACTAGGCTCATCAACGATTACACCGTCCAGCACAGCCAGAAACCTGGGAGTGGTAATCGATGATCGGCTTAACCTCACAAGTCATGTTGCCAGCACCACCCGGTCCTGTAGATTCATCCTCTACAACATTAGGAAAATTAGACCTTTCCTATCGGAGCACTCTACGCAAGTCCTAGTCCAGGCTCTTGTCCTGTCCAAACTGGATTATTGCAATGCGCTTCTGGCTGGACTTCCTGCTTGCACAATCAAACCTCTCCAGATGATCCAGAATGCGGCGGCAAGAGTGGTCTTCAATGAACCGAAGAGAGCGCATGTAACTCCACTCTTCATCAGGTTACACTGGCTCCCTGTTGCCGCCCGCATAAAGTTCAAAGCTATGCTCCTGACCTACAAGACCAACACCGGATCTGCACCATCGTATCTCCACTCGCTAATGCAGACCTATGTTCCTGCCAGATCACTGCGGTCTACAAAGGAACAACGACTAGTAGTACCATCCCAAAAAGGAAAAAAGTCACTCTCCCGTACCTTCTCTGGATCTGTTCCACATTGGTGGAATGATCTACCAGCTGCTACAAGATCAGCCGACTCGGTTGCCATCTTTAAAAAACGCCTAAAAACGCATCTCTTCCGTCAACACGTCGCTGATTGATTTTTCCTAATTCTCTTCCCTTTCCTTCTTTATAAAAAAAAATTACTAACCTCTCTATTCTTAGCTTTGTATACTGTGCTAGGCTTTAATGGACTAGTTTGATGCACTTATGTATTTTGTTGCCTATGTTGTTATAATTGCTTCCAATGTTTCCTCATCTGTAAGTCGCTTTGGATAAAAGCGTCTGCTAAATGACTAAATATAAATGTAAATGTAAATACCACAGTGGAGAGGAAACACACGCTGTAGAGTTGTTTGTCCATTTAGGGCTACTGTACAAAACATGGCGACGAATTCAATGTATGTAGGCCCGCTCTGTATGTATTCGAAGGTATTACAAATATAACGGTTCAGGTCTTTATACACCTCTGAAGAAATCGTTTTGTATATCACATTGCATTTTTGTCAATAGACCCTCCTAAAAACACTGTATTGTTCCCCATAATATATAATCTTATTTTCTTAAGGGTTTGATACTTTTTCCTGTGATGAATGTATTCATAAAGCACCACTTTATTCATTTGTCGTTCATTAATGTCTTAATTCCAGTGATGAAGGATTTTGAAAGTCTGACACTAATCTTTATTGAGCACTGCTGTAAGGTTAACCCTGCCTGCTTTATATGTTTTAAACTGATTAACAGATGAAAATATTCGTGAGCAATTAAGAAAAGTCATTGAAAATAAATCAAATTTATTCAGTTACTTTACTTTAATAAAGTCATTAAATTATAAAAATATTAAATTATTTAAAAAATGCTTTCCACGATTTTCCAATATTTTCTGTTTTTGTATTTTAAACACATATGAACACAGTTTCAAAGCCACACGGTTTATATGTTTTAGTGTCTTATGCTGCGGTCTCAGTTGACTTTTCATTCTATTAACTTCCATTCAAATGCATACGAATGGGTCAGACGGGAAATGTAAGGCCGTCCGAAGATATTTCACTGTGTCGCAAAGTTCAAGTTTGATGAACTCTGACCTGCGACTTTGCTTCACATGAGTGTGTGAGACCAAGAAGAAGAAGATGAAAACATCACAGTGTAACTCATACCTGTCATCACTCCCGTTCAGTTATGTGAACCCCGGACTGTCAGGTACCGGAAGGCGTTTGTGTGATCAGGAGGTCGGCTCCTTGAGCCCCTGATCATCTGCTGAGCCTCAGTTAGAAGCTGAAGCTGAACGGTAGAGTAGAGATGATTCACATCCCGCTGAAAACATTCTCTTTACACCGCTAAAGGTCCACAGATTCCCCTCCATGCTTTCCATTTAACGCTCTGTCCTCACATCTGTGTCCGCTCACTGAAGACGACAGATCCTTCCATCCAGAGCTTTGATGCTGAAGAGTCTAATGTACATTACAGCTTGATCTGCAGAATGAATCTATTCGTCGTTTTTAAAGTCTTATTATCTGTTGTTATTATACTTTGTGTTCTGCAGAAAACTCTGAATAAAAACAGGTGATATAGAGTTTATTTCTAATATTTCCCATACTGTGACCATAAGCAGATCTTGTAAATAATAACTGCGCTGCAAACACTGGTAAATCCATCCATGTAAATAAATAATAAACACATTCTGCTAAATAATAAAATGAAAACGGGACGCGTGAAGGGACAAACTGTTTGTACTTTTTAAACCGTGTTTAGATGCATTTCATGTCTGACATTGAGATCTCGGGCAAGTTTTAAATTAAATTCACTTTGCTGAAGGACGGTAGTTTCTCCAGAAACAGAGCTGCACACATCTGCCCTTGGTGGTGTTTCTAACCTCAAACTGTTCAAAGGTGTTCAGCTCAAGAATGACCCATCACAGGCTGTTTCAAATGTTCTCATGTCGTCTGTGATTGACATGCAGGTATTTCCAGATGACAGAGTTCATTAATGTCTGTGTCTGCTGCATGATGGGTAATCTGCTGATCTGTGGTTTGGAAGAAGTGTGAAGATGACCTCACTCATGTTCTGCTTTTGTGTGCGTGCAGATAGAAGAAGAACGGAGGTGTGATCAGCTAAACTCCAGAATGTGTTAAAGTCTGTTCTAGTCCGTGTGAAAAGAGGAAATGAGAAACCACAGGAAGAGACACAATATGTTGTCAAGAAGAAGATGATGAGAAGAGAATCAGTAAGAGAAGCACAACATGACTGAGAAGAGTGATATATGTCTGCTGGGACTGATCCTTCTCTCTTCACTATTCACAGGTAAACACATTTATTTCATTTCATTCCTCTCACAGACATGTTCACTTTCATCTCATGTCACATTTATCATAGAGTTCATGCGTCTGATTCTCACATTCATCACGAGTCAATGATGGAGGAACTAGATCACATTATTTACTGTCAAATCTTCTGATTCATGTTCAAATAATAAACTCTATCTGTCATTGAGAGATTCATATTGAACTGTGTGGATATATTGTGATGTATTAATATGAATG